>NW_022111377.1:6570624-6617420 GCF_000313985.2 Echinops telfairi
TGTGTGGAGGCACCCCATAATTTTCACGCGGACCTGCTATGCTTTTTTCTAAGGGTGGCTTCACCCTTGATAGAGTTTTTGACCATCTGAAGTCTCATATGTCTTTCTGCTGCTGATTTCCTGCTGGCTCTTTCCTAATTCTCTACTGCATCCCTGCGTATCTTTCCCCCTCTGTAGTGCGTGTGAGCTTTATCTTGGGCTTCTGGACTGGAAACAGCTATGGTCTGAGTATGTCTTTGACCCCAGTACCCACTATGGTTTCTGGTATGTATCATAATGCTTCCACTCCAAATCAAATCTATTTCTGTTGTGTCAATTCTGCCTCATAGCAACCCTGTCCAGTGGTTCTGAGCCTGTAAATCTGTACAGAAGCAGACAATTCCGTCTTTCTCTTGCAGAGCAGTGAGTGGGTTTAAACTGCTGGCCTTGCGATTCCCTTAGGAATTTAAACCCAAGGCCCAACCTATACCACCACCAGGACCCCCAATACTAACACAACGAAATGATATCTACACACACATTGCTGTTCACTGTTAATTTAAAACACTGCTTCAGAATTTGCTAAGGGAATTATAGCTCAAGACAACCTTTCTGGAGGAATGAATTTGAAAAACAAGCACACAAACAAAAGAGCTGCTGTATTCACATTCTGTTTTGGTGAGTGCTCTGGTGCAGATGTCAAGGTGTAGGTCCCTAAACCCCTTGGTATTGCAGTATTATTTCTCTTTTATTTGTCCCTTCTCCATAACAAGTACTCAGTTATTAAAAGGTGATCAGTTTAAATGTCTGCAAATGATAATTGCATTATAGGACACCTGGAAAGTGTGTGTGTGTGTGTGTGTGTGAGAGAGAGAGAGAGAGAGAGAGAGAGAGAGAGAGAATGATTTGCTGCCATCACGTTGATTCAGAATCACCAACCTTGTAGGACAGAGTAGATTAGATCTTTTGGGTTTTCTTGGCCTTAGATCTTGAGGGGGTTAGACAGCCTCATCTTTCTTTTTTAGAGCAATTGGTGGGTTCGACCACTGACCTTGTGATTAATAGCTTAATGCATAGCCCACTGTGCCACCCAAAAAGTAAACCAGTATTAATGAGCCAATTCCAACTCGTAGGGACACTATAGAACAGAGTAGAATCTACTTTCATCGTGCGGTTTCTGCCTCATTAGCAACCCTGAGTAGTGTTGCTGAGGCCCGAACTGTCTACTGGAGCACATAGCCCCATCTTTCTCTTGCAGGGCAGCTGGTGGGTTTTTAACAACTGACCTTGTGGTTTGCAGCATTGGGCCACCAGGGGTCCTTAATTGAATGGGTAAGAGGGACTCAGTGAGCCTGCAAAGGGGAACGATTCAGTATTAGAAAAGACATAAAAGGTATACATAATCTGTTGAGACTGAAGGCTAGAAAGGAATGTTGGGTCAAAGTGCAACCACCTGAGGCCACTGAGACAGCAAGCATCCAGGACAATATTGGACAAAGTATGGAATAAGGGCCCTTGTTGAATATCCCCACCTTTATTCCTCATGACCACCTGTTATCTTACATTAGCAGAACTCAGGATGTGCTACAAACAGTTGTGACGTTAGGGTGGACATCTAACCGATTATGACACAGCTACTACTTGCCCTTCTAGTGTTCATTCTCCCTAGTGTCATTACCAACAGAAACCCTGTATTCTTGGCAGTGGCCATATGCCCAACTTGGAAGTCACACGTTTTCCAGTTTCCCTTGCAGCTATTGGTATAAAATGAAAGCAAAAGTCATTGTATAAGCCTTCTTTCTGGGAAAGCTTTGTAAGGGAGCGGACCATTGTCAGAGGTTTATTCCCCTTTCCTTGCCCCTTCTTTATTTATCCCTTAGATATTTTGTGTAGTGACTGGAGTGGCAGCAGCCCTCACGGACTATGAAGCAGCCCTGATGATGGGAACCACGACTTAAATAGTAGAACAGAAAGGAGCCTGGGTTCTACATAACTGTAGAACAGCCTTCCCAGCCCCACATGCCTACCCCTGACCTTTATTTACAGGAGAAAACAACAACAACATGTGTATCATGGTTAAGTCGTTAAAAAGCGGGGAGAAGGAAATGAATTCGTGTTTATAAAATAATCACTGTAGGTGTGGATAAAATGAAATAAAAAATATGTACCATGCTAATACTCCCATGGTTTATATTTTGAGGTGCAGAATTCGTTGGCTTTTCTTACCAGCAAGTCAGAGTCCCAAAGACTTTTGGGAAGCCCATTTGCTTCAAGCCCACATTACACTATATGACTAGCCAGGGTGGGTATATACACTGATGATTTATTTTCCCCCTGCCGGAATCCTGTCTCTTCTCATTAAATCACTGTCCTTGCTTTTGCATTTGTTACATGTGATGGAGTTATGTTCTGTAAACATCTAAGAAATGAACACACACACAGACACAAAATAAACACATGCAGCCTTACAGGGGAGGCCAGCAAAAGTGCTGGCAGAGCTCTGAAATAGTCCAATTAAGGCTTGCCTTGTGAACAACCCCTTTTCCACCCTCTGTGCTGGAGGTTTGCCTTCATCGGTGAAAGTGAACTTGGAGGCCTTGGAAAGGTGGGAGAGGAGACCTGGTGACGTAGTGGTTACGTGTTGGGCTGCTGATCACCCGGTTAGCAAGTACAAAACCACCAGTTTCTCTTTTGGGGGTAAAGATGAGGCTTTCTGTTGCCCTAAGCAGTTGCCTTCTCAGAAAACCCACAGGGGCAGTTCGACCTTGTCCTCTAGAGTCAACGTGATGGCAGTTGAGTTAAAGACAGAGGGGACATTTGTACTATAATCCCATCCAGTTTGTGATTGCTGTTTGTATTCCCAGGGCGCAGTTTACACAGTGATCTTGAACAGTGGTTGAATGCTCAACGGCTCACAGGAAAGATTTGGCTCGAACCCACCATCCACTCTGCAGGAGGGAGAGTGCTATCCTGTGTCTGTAAAGATAATCACACTTACGGCGCAGAAGTCCCTTCTGACCCGGGAGGCCTTTAGCACAGAGTAGAGCTGCTCCTTACATGTTTCCGAGGCTGTAATCATTACAGGGCCAGAGGCTTCATCGGTCCTCTGCAGTGCTGCTGGTGCGTTTGAACCACTGACCTTGAAAACAGCAGCCCATCCCGCCCTGGGAAACCCTATGGAGCATTTATGCCCTGTTGGGTTGCAAAGAGTTGGACTTGAAGTCTGTGGGCTTGGTTTCCTTTTTGTCTTCCTGCTTCAAGTATGGTTGTATTCCTGTGTTCCATATCTGTTTCTTCTCGCATAGTGATCACGTGCTGTGGGCCTCACTTTTGAGGACACCATAATAGTCCTTCAGGCAGGTGTTCTCCCTGAATGGCTTCTGGCCATCTCACTTCCTTCTCTTTTCTTTTCGGGTTGACTTGTTTGCTCTGAGGGCAGCTTGGTAGAAAGCTGCTGTTGTCTGCTCCATGAACAACAGATTGAAATGCTGTCCGGTCCTGCGCCATTCTCATCATCACCGACATGTTCGCATCTCTTGCTGCCGTTTCTGCGCCAGTCCAATTCACAGGGGCTCTCCCTCCCTCGGTATTTCTCCAGACACGATGTCCTCCTCCAGCTGTTGATCCCTCCGGATGATGGACCCAAAGCAAGTGAGCTGGGCCAGGCTCAGGTGTGCTGCTTGAGGTTTTCAGTGGTTCACTATGGAAAGTAGACGGCCAAGTTTTTCTGTATTGTCTCGCCAAGCTCTGCTGAAACAGAGCTGTCGAGGTGACTCTGCTAGTGTTTGCGTCACAGCATCATGGCAATGTTCAACTCACTGATGGGTTGCGGCCAAGTGTCTTTCTTACTCCCCGTCTTGATGCTGCATTTGCATCACCCCTCCAAGTTCAGGGTCTGGTAATTTCCCGATGGCTGTTCTGGAGGTGAGCC
Organism: Echinops telfairi; assembly: GCF_000313985.2. Lineage (NCBI taxonomy): Eukaryota > Metazoa > Chordata > Mammalia > Afrosoricida > Tenrecidae > Echinops > Echinops telfairi. The sequence continues at coordinate 6,574,535 of NW_022111377.1, forward strand.
GTGAAGAAGACAGTTTGTGGAGAGTCACTTTGGTTAGACAGAGTGGGAAATGCCCATCATGCCAGGCACTGGTGGCTTTTCCAAGGGCTTCTTTCTGCCTTCTTCCTCTTTCTGTGCTCTTATCTTCTTGTTTCTTCTGAAGTCGATGACTGCTCACGTCTCTTAAGTTCTCACCGGAGTTCTTGGTGACCATCACACGTCCTTTCCTCATGGGCACAGTCTGTGTTTCACCCTGTGCTTCTTTCCATGAGCAGTCTCTTTGGTGTACGCTGGTTGGTTGATGGATGTTTGACTAGGTGGCCGCATATGTTTACCAGCAAGTAGTTTGTAGGCATATTGCTGCAGTGACTTGCTTCTTAGATGCCAGTGGCAAGCGAGATAAATGGGTGGGGACACTGAACGTGAGGTGTGGGCAGTGAACCAGCGAGTTCCCTTGGCAGGTGTTCCCTCACTCTCCCAGGCAGCTGTGTGTGACCTCTGGGGGGAAATCTGCAGAGGCATGGCTGCCCAGACCAGGTGTAGGTACCCATGCTCCTTCATGACGCTTTGGGTACTAGCATTTGGTGTTAGATAATGTTTAACCTTGTCCTTGTGTTGTGAATGGATGCGTTTCTGTGGAAAAGGTGGTCGCTACCCACAAATTCCCGTGCCTTGTGTATAGCATTCCTATGAAGTGGAATCGACTTGATGGCAAGAGTGTGGTTTTAGTTTTGAGTGTCTTAATGGAAATTGTGTAGGAGTGCTCTCAGAAGAGGTCATTCTGCCACATCTGCGCATGGATTCTGGTAGCACACCAATGCCGTGGGGTAAAATTAACCGGCTTCAGGGTTGAAATGCTGATTGTCAGCGTTGGCCAAGTCAGATCATTTTAAAACCTCTTTATCCACTAGACAGATTCCTTGAATAGGTGCTGTTTTTAATGACGCATTCACAAGCTAACCTCACCAAAGGATTCAATGGTGATAGATTGGGGATAACATTCCTTTTTAAAATTATTTTAAAAAACCCAAACAAGTCCCCAATAAACAAGTGGCCATCTAGCTGAGAAGTAACAAATCCATGTGGAAGAAGCACACTGGCTTGTGTGATCATGAGATGTTGATGGGATCAGGTATCAGGCATCGAAGACCCAGAACAAAAAATCATATCACTGTGAATGAGGGGGAGTGAGGAGTGGAGACCCAAAGCCCATCTGTAGACAATTGGACATCCCTTTTTAGGACAGTCACAAGGAACAGACGAGCTGATGAAGCATACAACTTTCCTCTACTTCTTTAATGTTTTCACACACTATCATGATCTTACAAATCTGGCTAGACATGTACATGGTTACAGATGTGCATGGTTACAGAAGAGCTGGAAACACAGGGAACACAGGGCAGATAAACCCCTCAGGAACAATAATGAGAATAGTGATACCAAGAAGGTAAGGGGAAAATTTGGGGAATATGGGGAAACTGATCACAATAATCTACATATAACCCCCTCCCAAGGGGCTGGAAAACAGAAAAGTGGATGAAGGGAAACATCAGTCAGTGTAAGAAATAATAGGTTTTATAAATTATCAAGGGTTCATGAGGGAGGGAGGGAAAAAATGAGCTGATATCAAGGGATAAGTAGAAAGAAAATGTTGGCAACATAATGTACAAATGTGCTTGACACAATGGATGTATGTATGGATTGTGATAAGAGCTGTATGAGCCCCCCAATAAAATGATTAATGAACAAATCCCTTAGTAATTTGTGTCACATGTAAACTATACATGTGAACCAGTCAATGTTATGTTGCATGTTCAAGGGAGCTCCCAAAAGTTTGTACAAAAACGAAAAGACCATGGGACTTTTTACAAAATTTTTGAAGCCTCCTCATATATATTAACTGCAATAAAAAAAGTTCATCTTTATCCTAGATTCAAGTAATTCCTTTACATGCCTTAGTTTCTGATACCGTCTTACACTCTGAGATAGAAGAGGGCCGAGCCATTCAAGACTGTGTTAAGCCCTGCTTTGCGCAACAGCGAGTGTGCACACGTGCTTGTCGTGGATGAGTTATCAGTGCTGGCCTTTCCCCATCCTGGCTGTGTTTTCTAAGCTGCCAAACAGCACATTGAACCCAGTGCCTTAGTTTGAGCCATATAGCTTTCACATTTTGGGCCAGCATCGTTGATCCCGAATTTTGTTCCAGAGCCCACACACCTGTCTTAGTTTTTGTTTTTAATTTATTGTTGCAAAAAAAAAAACACAACAAAAGACACGCGAATTAAGCGATTTCTATATGTGCCGTTTAGTCTGTATGTGTCTTCCAAGTTGGGTCCCCCTTCACCTCCTCCCCGCTCACTCCATCTCTATTGCAGCATGCAGCAGGACTTCATTTCTGAGAATCCTTGCATTGTAAGGATGTACCATGTTTTGTTTACCCAGTTGTCTGATGATGGGCATTTAAGTTGTTTTCCCCTGTTGGCTGTTGGGAGTAGCGCTGCAATGAACCCCAAACCCACTGCTTTCCAGGTGATTCTGATTCCCAGTGACCTGGTACAGGGTTTCTGAAACTAAATCTGTATAGGAGCGAATACCATATATACTCGTGTACAAGCCGAGTTTTTCAGCATATGTTTAATGCAGTTTGCAGTTTTGAGCAAATACTGTATATACTCGTGTATAAGCCAAGTTTTTCAGCACATCTTTCATACAGTTTTTGTGGTAAAATTAGATGCCTCGGCTGTTATTCGAGTTGGCTTATACTCAAGTATATACGGTAGCCACATCTTTCTCTTGAAACAGCTAGTGAGTTTGAACCAAGGACTTTGTGGGCAGCAGGTCGATGACTAGCCCACAACACCACTAGGGTGAAACGAACATTGATGTGCAGGTCTCTGAGTCTTGGCTTTAAAATATTTGGGGTATCTACCAGGAAGTGGAATTGCTGGGTGATAGGTCTTCCTATTTATAGATTTTGGAGGCACCGCCACCCTGTTTTCCGTTAGGACTGTACCATTTGTGTTCCCATCAGCAATGGGGAAGGATTCCAGTTGCTCCATATCTGTGCCTTCATTTGTTACTTATTTGTCTTAGGCATCCTATTGGGGCCTTTTAACATTGTTGTGTCAGAAAATATAATAAGCCCACATGCTAAGTAAGTCTTTATCTTTTATTCTTTCAACACATGCTCTCTTAGTTGCTTACAGTTGTCCTGTATATTTGATTTTCATTTTATTTGTCTGTGTATCTACTTAGATTTGTAGTGGCGGGATGATTAGATTGATGTTTAATGAGCCAGTTCAGGGATCGTCTCCATTTCTATTCTAAAAGAGCTAGCTTCTTTCTTTTTATTCTGATTGAAAAATAGCTTTATCTCCTCCCCACAGTGCTTGCCATGGCATTTTATATATAACAGGCGATAATAAATAGGCACTGGATTAAATTACTTTGTTGTGTGCCTGGTGCATTTCTAGTGGTTTCTTGGCTACTTCTGGCAGCAGTAGTTGTCAGCGTTCTCCCAACCATTATATACACGATCTTTTCTGCACCATCAATTTTGACAAAAGCTCAAAATATTATTCAAGAAAGTAAATCAAATAGCCTTAATGGTGTGTGTGTGTGTGTGTGTGTGTGGTGCGTTTTAAGAAGAGTGTATTTGGGTACCCAAATGCTCTATTTGTAGACATAGCTGCACTATTATTTGCTTCATCCTTTCTTTGACCATTTTGCTAACTTAACACTTCATCTGTGCAAGCTAAAAGAGAACGTGGAAAATCATGTTCACCACGTGATGGGTCTTACTCCTCACAGCTGAGTGGCCACTGTGTGGCAATGACCGCTTGGGAGTCACTCTGGGCCCTGGCATTAAGGCATTGGACTCGGGGTTTCTGAGACCTGGCTAACTGTAAATTCACCCTTTGCAATTCTAGAAGTCTTTCACCCTTTTTAATCTGTAAAATGCACACGGTTTGCAGATGTTGGTACTTGTAACTGTTTTCAGGGGATGGGGGGTGGGTGGAGAGGCGGGTAGGAAATAACCTGTAACATGCCAGAATGTCTTTCTGAGGAGCAGGCCACTGTGTGGCACGGTGCTTGGGAATATTGGAATATTGACGTTGGTAAGGGTTTGCTCCTTTGCAGCATTGAGTATGAGGAGGAAACCTTTTGCATGGCCTTGCCTGCTGTTAGCCTTGGTAGACTTGGAATTGAGAGAAAATATGTCCCTTTTAGAAGATGATTTTATTGTGTGAGCTTTACTTTTTTATTCTTTATTACTGGTTTTTGCGATTGTAAACATTACATCACACCGGAAATGTTATGATGACGTGTCTGCAACTCTGGTAGGTTTGCTTTATTTTTGGAGAGCGTAAAAACTAATGTAATTAATGTGCCCTGTTTCCCCCCTCCTATAGGTCTTTCCTTATGCAGGATGAATTAAGAGGAACAGCTGCTAACTAATTAGGAATGGAGAGCAGTTTGCCAGTTTCCAACATGCAAGACCCTTCCTCTTCACCCTTGGGAAAACCTCACAACTCAGCCAATGGTAATGGAGATCTGGATTCAGGTAGGACTATGTTCTCTAGTGCCGCCTGGCTTCCTGATGGATAGACTAAAATCTTTAAAATGCTCAGGGAACCACAGGGCATCATTTTGATCTTCACATACCGCCTGCACCTAGAATTTGCTGTCATATTTATAAGCACGTAGCAGCTTGAAAGTTATGCAAGGTTTGGTTCAAAATTGCTATTTCCTCTAGTAGTGGGAGCAGGCTAGGTTATACTGAGATGTTGGATGGCTTGAGAATCTCAATGGCTTATCACAGTACACACACCCTGCTAGATCAAAGGGGTGTTCCGGTCCACAGAGCAATCTGCATTTCAGTGCTGCCATCTCAACATCTCAACCAGGAGGCCCAGGGCTTTTCAGGCAGGGGCAAAGCAGAGGCACTGGGTAGGAGACTAACAAGTCAGTGTTCTAGCTCAGTGGGAGATGCTCCTTCCACCCATGGGGAGGCAAGCAGTGTAATTCTCATCCAGGTACCGGGGAGCAGAGAACAGGGCCTGCTGGACCTCAGATGCCACTCTACCCCCAAACCCCTCTCTCGATCCTGGAGCCCGACTTCCGCAAATGCCTCTCAGGATCCTAGAGCCCGTCTTTCATGCAAAGTACATGCTAGTAAAGAAGTTTAGATTATGTGTGTGCATTTGTGGTGGTAAAGTGTTTCTTTGGTCCTGCAGGAAATAAAAAAATAAGCCTTTGAATGAATTTCATTTTTAACAAATGTATTTATAAGTGGATCTATTTCTAAATATTACACGAAGGGTTATTTTAAAAGGATTTGAGGAAACAAACTTATTTATATAGCGGACAATTCAATAAGGACTTAGCTGTCTAGATTATAAATATTTCAGGTATGACAAAGCCATGTTAAAAAAAAGTAAACATTAACTACGTTGGGGATTTGACTGCTTTTCCAATGAGACAGGTTAGCAGGCTGGTTGTCTCACCTTTGTCTCAAAGAATTTAGAAAGTTTGTCCTCTCATTTGGGTGAGACCAGTCAATGGTAAAGTTACAGATAGCTTGAGATGGCCAGCTTTATTATATTATGTTTCTTAAAGTTTTATCTGGAGCCCTTTCTTTACCTGGAAAGAACCTGGAAACCCTGAAAGAAGTGATTGCCCAGTGTGTTGAAAGGTGTTGGGATTTCTTTCCTAGCCAGCTCAGGCCGCCTGCACAGAAAGCAGGAGGGAGCAGACAAGAAGCCAAAGCTGCTTCCCTTTGGACATGGGAGTATGTATATTCCTTTCTGACAGCAGTTAGTGCCTTGGCTGAAGGGTTTAACGTAGTCATTCTATTGGTATTTAACTATAAGTGAAAACCCAACCAACCAAACGCAGCCATCAAGTGGATTCTGGTTCACTGTGACCTTACCGGACAGATAGAACTAACTGCCTCTTTGGATTCCAAGGCTGGGAGTCTCTTGGGGAGCCAACAGCCTCATCTTCAAAGTGGCTGGTGAGTTTGAAGTGCTGACCTTGTGCTTAGCAGTTCATCACATAAACCACTACACCACCAGGGCACCCTTTAACTACAAAATAAGCCTTTTACAAAAAGTGTTTCTCGGGCTTGCTTGACTGAAGTTGCTTTTCCACTTTCGGAGTCTGAACTTCCAATGTATTTTTGTAGCCGGTCGCCCCCACAAATCTGCCGCCGTCTTCTGCATCCTTTCCAGTGTTGTGGTTTCTAAAATTGTTTATTTAAAATTCAACCATTTACTGGCTTTCAATTTTCTTGCAGTTGCAATATATCTCTCAAACTTAAGTAGCTTCTGAAACTCATTAATGATAATCTGCCATTAATGTCAGGAAAATAATTGTACTGACTTTTCCTTGAAAATGATCCTATCTCTTGTGTGGGGAAATAGTAGAGCTTGATTTGTTATATCATTGGCTGGGATATGCCATGGTGAAAGCCCATCTGAGGTTTATTAGTTCTTTGCTCTGTGTAGGGAACAACCTAAATCATGGGAAGACGTTGCGATCTTTACTAGAAATACTACGTCTAAGTAGCTCTGAATTACCTTAACATTTTAAAAAAGAGATTTGCCCTGGGCTTACTATTCCTTGTCTTTCTTTCCGCTATTGCAAATCCTTCCTTCTATCCTTGGGGTTGCCTTATGTGCTTGTGCTGGGAGTGGACTTTTAGATGGACCACCAAGTTGCTGCTTATTTCACTTCATAGCACAAGGTAAGGAAACACTTGCCTGGTCCTGCATCATCCTTGACACATTGTTGCAACCATTGGGTCAATCCATTTCCTTGATGGTTTTCTTTTTTGCTGACTCTTCCAAGATTGATACCCTTTTCTAGGGCCTGGTCTCTCCCAATAACACGTCTGTAGTTCTTGGGACAGAATCTGACCCTCCTCACTTCTAAGGAGCATTTTGGCTGTACTTCTTCCAAGACAGATTCTCTTGTTCTTCTGGCAGCCCACTGTACTTCAGTATTCTTTTTCAACAGCCTAATTCAAATGCACCAATTCTTTGTTCTCCCTGTTCACGCTCCAGCTTTCACGTGGATATGAGGTGATGGAAAAGACCATGGCTTAGGCCAAGCCCTCTCCTAGTTCTCCATTTGACACCCTTGCTCTTCATAGTCCCTTACGTCACCTTGTCTTCTGAATCCAGCTTGAGTCTCCGGCAGCTCCCTGTTGATGTACCACTGCAACCCTTGTTGGATTATCTTTAGCAAAATTTTACTTACACGTGCCATTGATAATATCGTTTGATAATTTCTGAATTCTGTTGGGGCACCTTTCTTTGGAATGGGCACAAATAGGGATCTCTTCCCAGCCAGTTGGCCAGGTAGCTATTTTCCAAATTTCTTGGTATAGACGAGTGAGTACGTCTAGTGCTTCTTCAGCTTGTTGGAACATTTCAGTTGGTATTCCATCAGTTCCTGGAGCCTTGCCTTTCACTGATGCCTTTGCTGCAGCCTCTACTTCTTCCTTCAGGATCATTGATTGCTTACAGTCTACTTCCTGAAATGGTTTAATGTCAACTAGTTCTTTGTGGTACAGTGACCATGTAATCCTTCCATTTTCTTTTGATGCTTTCTGCATCTTTCATTATTTTGCCCATAGAATCCTTCAATGTGGCAATTTGAGGCATGGCTTTTGTATTCAGTTTTTTCAACTTGACATATGCTGACTGTGTTTTCCCTTTCGGGCTTTCTAACTCCTGGTCTGTGCACATTTCATTAGAGTACTGTGTCTTATTGAGCTGCCCTTTGAACTTTTCTGGTCAGCTCTTTGAGTTCATTTTTTCTACCATTTGCTTTAGCTGCTGTACATTTAAGAGAAAGTTTCAGTTTCTTTTGACAGTCACTTTGATTTTCTTCTTTCTTGTCTTTTGAACGACCTTTTTCGTTTTTTATGACTGATGCTCTTGATGCCATCCCAGAGCTTATCCGGTCTTCTGTCATTAGTGTTTGGTGAGTCATGTCTGTTCTTGAGATGTTCTTGTATTTCAAGATAGGTAGGATAGCCTCAAAATCCTATTTCAGATTTCATGACTTGTTTTAATTTCATTTAACTTCAACCTGAACTCACATGTGAGCAAGTGACGATCTGTTACACAGTGGGCCTCCTTGTGGCTGCTAATATTGCGCTCCTCTATAGTCGCTTCCTGCAGTCAGTTTGCTTCTTGTCTGTTCCACCTGACAAGGTTCACGTGTACACTTTGTTGTTTTAAAGGTGTTTGCAATGAAGAAGTCGTAGGTCTTGCAAAAATTGATCATGTGATCTCCAGCATCATTTCTATCATTGAGGCCTTGTTTTCCAACCTCTGTCCCTTCCTTTCTGAATCCAACTTTAGAATTCCTGTCACTAGTAATTGTCGGTGCATGTTGAATTTCTTCATCACTACCTTTAGTGGTTGCTGCATAATTCTGAAAAACAGTTGTATCAGCAAGATTTCCTTGAAGGCATACAGTTATTATCCTATCCTATTTACTTTAAGATAGATCTTGGGGGGGAAAAAAAAAGATCAACCTTGAAGTGCTCTTTCCCTCCATTTTTTAAATAGTTATTGGTACATAAACCACATATCTCACAATTCAATATTTTAATCATATCAAGAAGAGTTGTATAGTGATTATCACAATTTTAGAACATTTCCTTCTTTCTTGTACTCATTGTTGACAATGAGTGGAAAGCCAGTCCTCCTGAATTGTCACTTCTGGCATACCATATGATTGTCTGGTTCAGCATACCTGATACCCAGTCCTTTTCAGCTCACTAATACCTCGGATAGGGGTCTAGGGCCTGCATTTCATTTTTGACCATTTCCAGTTTTCCTAGATTCAGACATTGCAGCCTGTCCCGCTCATGTTGGGTCGAGCCCCATCGGTGAATGGAAGCTCTACTCCATTCACACCCTGATCGATTCTACTTCCATGAGCATCTTTTCCTACCTTGTCTTCGGAGTGCCTTCCAATCTGAGCAGCTCATCTCTCTCTGACAGTGTTACGCTGTTATTCATAAGGTTTTCAGTGGCTAATCCTTCAAAAGTGGACAGCCTAGTCCTTCTGGGTAGACAGACTCCTTTAAGGAAGACTTAGATTACAGGACGGTCAAAACATCGTGAAGAACTGAGGCTGGCTTTATTTACAAATGACAATCTAATAGCCTTTACCCCATTAGTAATTTAAGTATAGTTCTTTAAGTAGTTCACTTTGATTTTGTTGTAAGGTAATTCACTCTGAGAGGAGCCCTGTCACAAACAATGACGTGCTTGGCTGATGATAGAAAGATGGGCAGTTCCTTGGGAGCAAGACGTGGCAACCTGCTCTCATAAAGATCACCCCCATGGAAACCCTGTGGGGTCCTTCCTCATCACTACCTTTAGTGGTTGCTGCATAATTCTGAAAAACAGGTCTATCAGTCCTTCTGCACTGTCACCAGGAGCTGATATGAGTTGAAGGGGACTCGGTGGCACCCAACAACAATAGTAACAGTTCACTTTGAACCTGTGAATATATAAAGTAATTTCACTTCTGGAATCCATGGGGGCTGTTTGGTGCTGGGGCAACTGTAACATATTGAAAGCTGTGTAGTGTCTTAGGGCTGAGGGTTTTCAGATGAGATTCCCATATCATATGTACAAACTGAACCACACTTACTGCTACCATTGAGTCAGTTCTGACGCATAGTGACCCTAAAGGACAGAGTAGAACTTCCCCTGTGGGTTTCTGAGACTAACTCTTTACAGAGGTAAACAGGATTTCAAACTGTTGATCTTGTATGTAACCGCTATGCCACCAGGGCTCCTCCTTCAGAGTGTTTCAGCTGGTCCTAAATTGGCTTGCATATGAGGAGCAACAGGTATATATATTATCTGTGGTTCTAATTCTGCAGCAGGCCGTCTTTTGCATGCACTTCATCTCTCCCCAACCCCAAGGCAACAGCCACTATTATTCTGCCCATTTTCTGGATGAGAAACCTGCTCCTCTAGGCAGGTGTAGTCACTTGGTCAATGTCTTGGGACCAAGATTTAATCTCAGACATCCTGGATGTGGAACATGAACTCTGGAAAACACTTGGCTGGACTGCCTCTTCCGTGGAAGGAGAAATTACCAGGACACCCATCAGACACAAGTGTTAGTGCACACATGTGCCTGCGGCAATCCACATTCACGTTTTATGGGCCTGTTAGCACACAGGTACAACTCAGGTTCATTCGCTCTCCCATCATTTCTTGTCCCCCAGTGTGTTTCCGGCGACATTACTGCATCTTCCTAGCAACCTCCCCAGTGACCGCAGCTCTTTGGCAAATTTTTGCTCCCAAAGAATGGAAAATCTTACTGATCGCTCCAAACAACACCACCTCCAAAAAAGAAGATCAAAACAACAACAAAAACAACACACACACACACACACACACACACACACCCCGCAAAAACAAACAAAACCAAAACAAACCACTGTGGATGCTTAGGGACTGGGTGTGTTTTTCTTGAATTGTTTTGTTCCCTCCACCCCACCCCTGGCTACTCTGATTAAAGATGAGCCCTCTGAAATGTAAACTTCGACTTGAAACAATGGACAGTGAATCTCACGAGCAGCTTTCTTACCCTCTTTTTTCCCAGGAAAGCTTGAATAAGAGTTGGGATCAATAACTGACACCCAAGTCTAGTAAATGAAATAGGCACAACACAGAATTACTCCTCCTCCCCTGAGCACTCCATACGTGACTGGAATGAGCATGGGGTGATGAGGGAGCCTAGGAATGGAGGCCTCTCCAGCCGACCAGATTGACAGCGTTATCACAGGGAGCACAAAGAAGGAAAACAACAAACCCAAATGTGATTTCTGGAGTTCTCGGCTTCTCCAATTGCGTGATAAAAGCAAGCAAAACAATATGCTGACATAGTGATAAATAGATTTCTTGACATTATTTTTACAGGCCTGCTAAATGTAATTTCCTGATGAAGTCTATAGATAAAGTGCTGTTGCAAATTTAGGCTGGGCAAGCTTCCGAGTAAAAAGAATTACTATACTGAAATACTGGGCTGGATTATTGTTTAAGTTGTTGTGTGTGCGTTTAAGATGTTGCCAATTAGAGTTCTGCGGGCCCTTTTATTTAAGAAGAAAAGGAGTCAATATTCTTGAAAAAATCAGATCCTTTATTCTCCAGGCTGGGAACTAAGTCAGGGTGCCCCTATGATTTTCCATGTTTTCGATCTCTCTTTGCAATCGCTGTTGCCTCCCTTAGCTAAGCGATTTTTGCCCTCCCATCCCTCCATTCCTCCTCATCTAGTAAAAACATGTGATCACGTGGGTGGCTAGGATAGCCATAAAAACAAAACAAAAAATAATGAATTCACTGCCATCAAGTCAATTCTGACTCATAACATTCCTATAGGGCAGGATCGAATGGCCCGGTGAGTTTCCTGAGACTGGACCGCTTTATGGGAGTCGAAAGCCTTCTCTTTCTCCAGGAGCAGCTGGTGGTTCTGAACTGCTGACCTTGTGGTTAGCAGCCAAACATTTATATGGAGACACCACTGCCTAATCCTTTCCTGGTCTCTTCTTCCCATCCATCGCACTGAAAGAGAGTATTTTCTTGGGTGGTGGTGGTGGTGGTGGAACAGTCCTGCACTTGTGGAGGCAGTTGTGGGATCTGCAGGTGGCCCCACGTCCTACTTGGGTTGTTCATACTGCTATTTCTGTTTAACACACCGATGAATGAACTACTTTCTACAGCCTGTGTTAGCATGGGTTGACCATCAGTAGTTGAAATAACCAAGATTTGTCTTCTTACTTCTCTTTCCACATTCGTGAAAATACCAAGCACATAAGATGCCCAGTCAGGCTTTGCTCATCCTGAATCTATCAGTTCATAACTTGTTAACTGGTTCGTAAATGGTCCCAGGTGTCAGCATTCAGTCTTGCAAAGTGAACCTTGTTTCAAATTGTAGAATTGTCTGAACAAGATTCCTATAGACATACTGTGTTAGTCTGGATAGACTAGAGAAACAAACCCACAGAAACTCATGTATATAAGAGAGAGTTTTATATAACAGGCAAGTGTACATAAGAAAGCATCCCAACCCAGTCCAGTCCAACGTTAGCCCATATGTCCGACACCGATCTACAAAGTCCACCTCACTCACAAAACACACCCAATAAGGCCAAATGCAAGAGGAAAGTTGAATCAGTGAGCATGTAGGTATCTCAGTGCTGGCAGGGGTCTCCACGCGACTGCTCCAGCACCCAGGGCTGCATCAGGATTAGACCATGTGACTTCTTCTCAGGGATATCTCCCAGGAAGTGAGCCTTGACAGCTGAGGCAAAGAACTAGCTAAGGCAGCCACACCCTGGTCTGACCATCAGAGAACAAGAGACCAGAGAACCAGAAAGGCGAGGCTTACCGAGCCATTTATCTCTCCGCCCTTCAGTTAATCCCACGTGTGTTTATCGGCCAGGATGGCACATAAACCTTAACTATTACACATACCTGGGCCATATTGCTGCTTTGGTTCTAGACCCCCTCAATAAAGCTAATAGTGCAATAAAGCAGGTCACATGGATGTTTTGGTTTACCAGTACATATAAAAGTTATGTTTCTATTATACTATAGTCCTTTAAGCGTGCAATAGTATTATGAAAAAAGTTTGACATACTATGAGAATTTCTAAAATGTGGCCCAGAGACACCAAGTGAGCACATGTTGTTGGAAAAACTGCACCAGTGGGTGGGGTCAGGGTGGGGTCCCACAAACTTTCCATTTTTCCAAAGCAAAAAAATCCCCCAAACCAAAAAGTCCAAAGCTCTGCAAGAGGCTTTAAGGTGAAACAAAATGACGTATGCCTGCTCTTGAACTTTTTAGTACGCCATTCTCTTTCTGTATATTATGAAATAGTCTGGTCACATCAATATCTTTTCTGTTTTCTAGAGCTGGGTTGCCATTAATGAACATGCCTGGGTTTTTTTTTTTAAGTGGTGGGGGTTTCTTAGTAGCTTTTCATAGCCTGTTTTCAGTACATCATTGGGGACTGCCTCCTAATAGTTCATTTACCGAGGAGAAGAATTGTCAGAGTTTTCTTGATAAAACATTTATGGGTTTAAGAGGGTTATGAATCAGCTGTAAATATTTGCTCTGGGTTTATGAGACATCTACTCATAAACATTTTGCATGTTTATGTATTGCTCATTGAAATGTCTTTTGAGAGCCAGCTGCTTAGGGCACATACAACTGAGGAAATGTTATGCATGTTACAGACTTTAAAAGGCTCTATTGTGAGTAGCCTTACATTTTGTATATGGTTTTAGTGTTGGAAGCGCACAAAGCTGCTAGTCAAAGCACTGTTTTAAAAAGGGGGGAAAAATCAAGTTTTTATTTTTTCACAAATTCCATTCTAGGTCTGCCTGTTGGGGGTACTTGTGAAGGTGTTTTCTTTAGACCAGCAGAGAGCAACCTTGCGTTCTCATCTGCTGCGTGGTTAGCTTGAATAAGCACGTGTTGGCGTGCCAAAGCATCTTACAGCTCATTTTGTTGGGAAAAAGGGAGCCTTAGTGGGCTACTCATTGGACTGCTAGCCAGAAGGTCAGCAGTTCGAGCCTACCAGCCTATCCAAGTGGGAAAGATGAGGCTGTCTGCCCCTTTACAGATTTATAGACTTGGACACACCATGGAGCTGTTTACTTTGTCCTCTTGGGTCCCTGTGAATGAGACTGCACATGACAGCAGTGGGGTTTGGTTTTTTGTTTTTGTTTTTTTTTTAAATATTGGGAAAAGAGGGAGGAAATGAGTTTGGAATGACTTAAAAATTATGGAAATAACTTTTTTGTGAAAATGCTCATAAGTAGGTGAAAGTTATGTCAGGAATAAAGAGCTGCAAGACAAGGTCTCAGGATTGAGGTTCTTATTTTAGGCCTTGTCTGGCCCTCCCCCCTGCTTTGCAGTGATAAGAGGTTCATCAAGGCCTGCCCCAGAGTACTGGCCACAGTTGATAATGTCCTGACTGCTCAGCTGGTGTTTCCATGAGTCCACTGTGAGGGACCTAACCAGTAAAACTCAGCAGGAGGGACCGGTCAGACACCACCCTTTGTTCCCTTGGGGGCTATTATTGTTAGTTTCCAGCAAGTGGGTTCTGACACAGAGCAACCTTTTGCATAACAAAGTGAAACACTGCAAGGCCCATCCTCACCATTGATCCTATGTTTCAGGCCACTGTAGCAGCCACAGTGTCCGTCCATGTGCTGTGCTGTTTGGGGGGGATTGCCAGGGAGTAGAGCTGCTGGGGGCCCCTCAGAGATGTTTGCCAGTACTGAGTTTACTTTGCTTCGTTGTCTTCTTCTTGTTGTTGGCTGTTGTTGAGTTGGCCCCGGGGCCAACTCATGGGGACCCGATGCGCTGCAGATGAAAACTCTTCCATCAGGCCTTTCTTCTTCGGAGCTGCTGGATGGGTTTGAACTGCCAGCCTTTTGAGAGGAGCCCCCAAACGCAAACTCCCTGTGCCACCCAGGCTCCCCATTCATCATGTCTTGTCCCTCTCTGCCATCGAGTAGATGCTGACTCACAGCGACCCTGTATGACAGGGTAGAACTGCTCTGGGAGTTTCCGAGATTGTGACTGCTTACAGGAGTAGAAAGCCTCATCTTTCTACCTTGGAGTAGAAAGTGGATTCAAACTTCGGACCTTGTGGCTGTAATCGCCATGCCACCAGGCCTCTTCACCATGCTTTAGCTGCTCTGATTTCCTTCTCGGAGCATGCTTCTGTATGGAAGGCATCATTCCTGGGTGAAGCACAATGCTAGGAGTACCCAGGAAGGTTTTTTTTTTTTAAAACCTTAGGTGCCCTTTTGATTCGAAATCATGTTATCGGAGTAACATTGGAGTAATATTGGAGGCATTTATAAGTAATCCAGAAGTAAATGGTGACATTTATGGTGAAAATTATGGAAACTGCCTTCCAACTTATCATCTGACCTTATACAAGTTATCCTCTTCCATCAATTTCTGGAACTCTACAGAGCATTGCCAGGGAATTACTTTTCCCTGCCACAGTTTTAAAATCGCTGGTAGAAAAAGGTTGTGTTGTTCGCTGTAGAATAAGCATCGAGCTTCAAACTCCAAGGTGAGCGATTCAAATCCACCAGCCTCTGCAGGAGTAAAGTGAGGCTGTCTCCTCCTATAAAGATTTATAGCCTCAGAAACTCTCTACTGTGGTGATTCTCAACCTGTGGGTTGAGACCCCTTTGGGGTCCAATGACCCTTTCACAGGAGTTGCCCGATTCGTAACAGTAGCAAAATGACAGTTATGAAGTAATAACGAAAATAATTTTATGGTTTGGGGGTGGGTCACCACAACATGAGGAACCATATGAAAGGGTCGTGGCATTAGGAAGGTTGAGAACCACTGCTCTACTGGGTGGCTGTCAGTCAGAATTCACTCGATGGCAGTCTGTTTGGATTTTGTCTCCAAGCACAGGCTTTGTTTTTAGGCCCTCCTGTTACTGATTCTACGTCTCCATTCATAGCCACCGTCTGTCAGTTTGTTGTAGTGTGGAGGCTTGTGTCATGCTGGAAGCTGTGCCACCAGTATTTCAGATAGCAGCTCTCAGAGGGTCACTTAGGGTGGACAGGTTTCAGTGGCTCTTTCAAACAAAGACCAGGAAGAAAGGCCTATTGATCTACTTTCAGAAATAAAGCCAATGGTCGATGGATCGCAACTGACTATGGTCTGGTAGAGTACTGCAAGAGGAGCCTCTCAGGCATTCAGGATACACAGTGGCCACAACTGGGGGCTTTAGCACAGCAGTGACTGTGAAGATGGCACCGTTGAATTCTGCTGTACACGGAGTCCACAGATTTGCAGCAGCTAAGACAACATCTTTAATGTATTGAAAATAGCACTTACTATTATTTGTGGCCAGTGAGATAAACAATTATTTGTTGAGGTGGGCTGCTAATGGCATGGTCAGCAGTTCAAACCCACCAGCTACACAAGCATTCCTGCTCTGCTAAAGATCTACAGCCTTGGAAACCCCAGAGAGTAGTCCCACTCTGTCCTCCAGGGTCGCTGTTCAAAACCGACTTGATGGCATGAGTTTGGGTTTTGTAGTGGGTTAATGAGTGAGCTGCTAAAGGCAAGCCCAGTGGTCAATCTGACCCACTGATCTTTGGAAGAAAGGTGAGGCTTCTCTGCTCCCATAATGATGTACAGCCTCAGACACTCCAGGGAGCAGTTTTAATTTTACTTTACCCCCTACAGGTCGCTAGGAGTTGGTGGTTTTTGTTTGCTTGCTTGTTTTTCCCTTGACAGCCATTAATGTAGCTACAAGAGAAGAGGATCTAAACTTTGAGGCTCTTACTTGTTTGCTGCTTTGGACAGCCCTTCCTACTGCACCCCCTTCTGTAGGATAGCCCTGCAAATACGGTGAAGTAATTGTTTCCGCTTGAAACAATGACAGAGCATTTAGGTTTTCTAGCCTTTAAAATACATTATCTGGTTCTTTTCAATTATGCAAATTATGTCTTGTGTAAAGCCTTCACGGTTTTGGGAAATGCCTGACTTCCTTTAGAGACAGGGTTTGCAGGTCTGTGCAGAATTTAAAAGGCTTGCAGTGTGGTCGGGAAGGACTTTAGGGCTTCCAGAGCCTTCGTAGGTATTTATTTGGTGGCCGGGTCCTTGTTTCTTGTGATTGGAGCAGCACATGTCCCTCTGGTTTCTGCTGAGAGTTCTACCCTGGCAGAAGGCAAGGGGGCAAGCCCAGGACCCTGCGGGCACCAGGGGTCTGTGACATGAGCAGCTCCTGTGTTTCTGTTGCGAACTTGCCCTGTGTGGCCTTACCTCCTTGCAGAGCGCCTCTGCGCCCCAAGTTTCCTTAAAATGACATTGGAATCCAGTGCTGTGTGAAGTCCCCCATAGCGGCCGCCATCCATTTTATCATCCTTGGCTCCCAGGAAATGGCTCCATGGAGAGTGAGGAGCCAGAGGACAAATAGCGCTGGGCTTCACAAAGTTTGTGGGGAAAAGGCTGTGATCGTTTAACTCCGTTGTGTCCAGGGAGTGTTTGAAGCCCCTCGTCTATCACAGAGCTTGCTCGCTTCCCAGAGGCTTCCTTCACCATGATGTTGAACCACCTCACAGGCATTACTTTAAAGTGAGGGGTTTATTTTAAAGTAAGACCCTAAAGTATTCAGCAACTGCATTTGGAAACCAGTATCGTTCAGTCACCTGAGAGCACCTTGATTTTGCCCTTTGTTCCCCTGGGGTAGTGGAGGGAGAATGTTCGCAGTAGTCCTTTCATAGCCAGCACACTGAAGCTCTGCAAAGAATTCAATCAAATCCTGCTGCACCGAGGAATGGATCCCTCTCTTCCATTCGGGATTTACCGTCTGCGTAAAGGAGCCGTGGAGCTTCACTGGGGAAGGCTTCAGCTGCTAACCAGAAGGTGTCGGGGGTTTGAACCCACCAGCTTGTGGTGGTCTTTCTGTAAAGGCTGGAAACGCTGGGAGGCTGCACTGCTCTGTCCCATCGTCTTCCTGAGAGTTGGAGTAGATCCGTCTCTTGTGGCCTTGGGTTTGATTCTTACTTAAGAATGCCAGTATCTTTCTATTCCTCACTAGAATATATATCTATAATTTTATTGGGGGCTCTTACAGCTCTTATAATATTCCATACATCAATTGTGTCAAGCATATTTGTACATATGTTGGTGTGTTAGTCTGGGATAACTAAAGAAACAAATCAATAGACCCTCATGTGTATAGGAAAGAGGTTTATATACAAGAGCAGTTGAATATTGAGAAAACATCCCAGCCCAGTCCAGATCAAGTCCGTAAGTCCAATATTAGCCCATATGTCCGATACCAATATATAAAGTCCTCTTTAGACTCACGAAACACATGCAATTATGCTGACTGCAGGAAGATCATAGGCCAGTGGGTGGGAAGTCTTGTAGATCCAGTGGCACTGTAAGCATCTCAGCACTGGCAGGGGTCTCCACGTGGCTTTTCCAGGTCTAGGGGTCTGGCTGTATCAGAGTAGGTCCATGTGGCTTCTCCTCAGGGATGTTTTGCAGGGAGTCAGCCTTGTCAGTAGAGAGTCCCCAAGGAAGTGACCTGAGAGAGAGTGTGTCTCCCAACTCCAAGGAGGAAATACAGGATTTTCCAGAATTCTTAGGAGAAGGCCATGCCCACACAGAGGCCTCATTGGTTATGATCCGATTGACAGACTAGACTCCACCCCTTCACTCTTAATCCTCTCAAGTCCCAAATTGATACCAGATTATGTAAGAACCACAGTTGTCATCATCATTTTCTACTTGAGCCCTTAGTATAAGCTTCCCCCCACCCCTCATTGATATTCTTTTTTTTTTTTGACAGAAGAAGGTTCAAGCTTGGAGGAACTCGGCTTTAACTGGGGAGACTATTTGGAAGAAACTGGCGCAAGCGCGGCTCCTCACACATCGTTCAAACATGTACGTAGCAGGGTGGTGTCTGCCTGTAAGAGGGCTGGGGGCAAATTTGTAGAGAGATGCCAAGCGACTGATGAGAAAGAGGCAGGAATACCACAGAGAGAGATTCGGCCTCGATTTCTCGCAAGTAACAAGGAAATGTGGCAGGTTGGTGGGTGATTGTTCCTGGATGCAGGGGGTGGCGCTGGCCCTTGCTCTTGCAGCCTGTCTGCCTGGAAGCACACTGGCTGGGCAGAGGCCTCAGCTCCTGGAGGGCTGGCGAAAAGGCTGCAGTTGTCACTTTGTCATACGCCTAAGAGGGGAGCTCTGTGGTTAAGTGCTTGGTTGCTCACGGGAAGGTTGGTGGTTTGATAGGGAGAAAGAGGTGGCCATCTGCTTCCTTAGGAGTTGAAGCCTTGGAAACCCTAGGGGCCAGGTCCACCCTGCCCTCCAAAGTGGCTGTGAGTCACATTCAAGTCAATGGTCTGTGCCAAAGAGCAAAATTAGAGGCTGACCTTGCCTTCTGGACCTACCGCCGAGACCGGTTAGGCCAATTTGAATAAATATTAGCCAACAGACTAGGTAAGTGGGTGTGGTGTGTTATGTCTTTTGAGTACCAAGCTTCATATTTTTAGTTTGAACTGATCATTTTAGTTCAAAATGGTACAGACACATGGTAAGGCCACTTGTGGGCAGATGAGTAAAAATTTAAGGCAGTTGACCTGAGATATTTAGAGAGCATTTGGATCAAGCAGAAAGATCACTCTTTATCAACAATATCTGTGTCATCAAAGTCTTAGAACATTTTTTAAAACGAAGTTTTTTAATTCAGATTTTTTTCTCAGTCATGAGATTTTGGTAATAGAGCATTCATGAAGACTGAATTTCTAGAACCCAGGTTTTCTCAGGGATTCTGATTGCTTTATGGGAAGTAAGATATGAATTCTGAGGAAGATTTTGGCACTGGCTTACGCAGAACAAAGAGCCTGAGTCTTTTGAACAGATTGGGACATTTCTTTCACCTTTTGGTTCCTTTGTGGAATTAGAAAGCCAGGATTTTGATTATTTCAATAAAGCATTTCATTCTTTCTGGAGACTAAATGTTCTTTCCAATAGAAATTTAAGGCCTTAAACATTTTTTTTTGTACATGACTGAATTTCTAGAATCCAAGTTTTCTTAGGGATTCTGATTGCTTTATGGGAAATAAGATGTGAATTCTGAGGAAGATTTTCAGATAATTTCCATTTCTTGTTTTATACTGGCACATGTAATATGAAATGACAATTACTAGTTGATTATGCAAATGACTGGCCGTTTAGTCAAACCAAGAGTTTAATAAAACATAACAAAACCCCACCTAGCATACAGAGTAGCTGTCACCCTCCCATAACCTCTCTAACATTTACATCTTTTTTTTGGTTCAGAAGTTAATTTTAATGATAATTGCATTATAATTATAGATTGCTTATTAATGATAATTGCATTATAATTATAGATTGCTTAGAGTATGTTATTTTCACAAAGTTGAGCCTTCCTCTTCATGACCATGGTCCATTATTCTAATTATTTGCGTTTCTTTTTTTTTAAAAATCATTTTACTAGGGGCTCATACAACTCTTATCACAATCCATACATACATCAATTGTGTAAAGCACATTTGTACATTCATTGCCCTCATCATTCTCAAAACATTTCCTCTCCACTTAAGCCCCCGGCATTAGGTCCTCAACATTTCCATCTTAAGATCCTGTGATGATTTGGTGGTTTCCATAAAGCATTGTAGAGGAGTCGACTGGCAACTTTGTTTCTTTCTGGACCAAGAAGTGTTTATCTCGACTCACCCCTTTCTCTTTAACCCAGTCAATTTTCTCACTTCGCTTTCAATCAGAATACACAGTCCTTAATGTAGTGAAGTATTCAGGGTACAGAATTTTCTCAGGGTTGAGTGCTGAGATTAAACATAATTTATAAAACCACCCTCTCCTTTAAGCAGCTCACTGATATCTGGTGTGCTAGCTTTGAAATGTTCTCTTCTACCGGGAAGGAAAGGTTTTCCTTGTTGCTGCCCACTGGAGTCCCAAACCCAAACCAAACTCACTGCCATTGACTCAATTCCGACTCATAGGGAGCCTATAGAACAGGGTAGATCTGCCCCTGTGGGTTTCTGAGACTGTAATTCTTTATAGGAGTAGAAAGCCTCAACTTTCTCCAATGGAGTGGCTGGTGGGTTTGAACAGCTGATCTTGTGATTAGCAGGCCAAAGCATAACCCACTCCACCACTATACTTCTTGCCTTATATTTCTGTTGGACATTGCTGTCCTAAGCAAACAGAACCCCCAGCATAATAATGGATTTCCTCTGTTTCTGATTCCTTAAGGTTGAAATCAGCATTCAGAGCAATTTCCAGCCAGGAATGAAATTGGAAGTCGCCAATAAGAACAACCCGGACACGTACTGGGTGGCCACCATCATCACGACCTGCGGACAGCTGCTGCTGCTGCGCTACTGTGGTTATGGGGAGGACCGCAGGGCTGACTTCTGGTGTGATGTGGTGATCGCAGACCTCCACCCCGTGGGGTGGTGCACACAGAACAACAAGGTGTTGATGCCGCCAGACGGTAAGATCTGTGCATCCGGGCCACAGCCTCCTGCATTTCCAAGGCTTTGGGCTCTGAGACAGTCATCGTTTTTAATCCTTGCCGTCCGTGCAGAGGCAGAGAGAACCTTGTAGGTGATGGATAACTGCGTCCATAGGAAATTCTCCTCCCTGAAGTTGGCAGGCTGAGTTTCATTTACTCTCGGGCTCGGGCATGAAGGGGAAATGGGTACATATTCAGATGTCAGTGTGGGGTCTGACAGGTTAGCCAAGAGCAGCCTGGAGGAGATGAAAGTGTTTGCGCGTAATCCTCACATTGCTCTCTCAGGGTTGGAAGGGATGTTACTGATCGAGGTGCTGTTTCTCATTGCTGATTGATTTGTTACCTCTTTTTTCCTCCCTCCCTTTAGAGCTCTGACATTTGGAGTAGGATCGTAGAATAAGTCTCTAATAAGTTTTAACCTGTCTTGTTGTGGGGAGACTGTCAGGGTGTGGAGGAACTAGAAAATGAAACATGACTAGACATGACATTGCTTTCCAGGGAATTGCGCATTCAGATAAGATCCGTATAGTTGCTAGAAGACAGTGGTTCTCCACCAGGGGAATGACTGGCATCATCTTTGGTTTTCATCACTGGGAGGGCAAAGGTGGATGCTACTGGTGGTTAGTGGGGAGGAGGCCAGGGAAGCTGCTCAGTATCCTCCAAGGCGCAGAGCAGTCTCCCCTCCTCACCCCTGCTGCCCCCCCCCCCCCAACCGTGACTTCATGTGGCTCAGACTGCCAACAGTGCGCAGGTGGAGAAAGAATGATCGGTAGTGTGCACAGGCAGGAAAGAAACCTTCCTGATCTACAAGGAGAATGACCGAGGCCCCAGATGTTTGCACCCCAATGCTGCACTTTTCATTTCCTTCCCTGGTGGTGCCAACAGTTCTCCTCGGAAAACTTCCTGCTGACATTTGATGTGGAATATTTTCTAAGTATCTTGCCGTCTTCTTTTTAGCTTGACTTGGTATTTTCAGATACATTTCAGAGGGATATAGTTTTCTATGGAGTTTAGAAACAAATTTTGAATTAAAAAAATCACTTTATTAGGGGCTCTTACAACTCTTATCACAATCCATACATGCATCAATTGTGTAAAGCCCGTTTGTACATTAATTGCCCTCATCATTCTCAAAACATTTGCTCTCCACTTTTTTAATGCAAATCCTGACCTCCTTCTTGCCTCCCCTGGGTTGGTGGCTTTTGCTACGCTTTGTGCTATGCGTAATTGAGGGCCTACCAAGGAGGACGGTGATGAACAGACAGCGTGGAGTTTGACTTGCTTTTAAGTGACCTTTGTATGGATTGAATCCACTGCATCAGCCTTTCCTATCTAGGCCACTGAAGTTCTCAGGAGAAAGAGAAAACAAGCCTTATAGCTTCCCTTTCGGCCTTACGTCTTTGTACCTGTTCTCTCATTTGCTTAAAATGTCTTTCTTCCCATCTCCCCCCAGGTACTCATTCCCTCTCTCTCCAGCTCTCAGCTTTTCAGTCATTTGCTCTGGAAACCAGGGTCACACCTAGTCCCTGCTCACATGGCCTCCTGTGCCTCTTAAGTGATGGTCTTGATTGCAGCTGGACCCCTCCCCCCACCCTCCCCCCTAATTGAGCCATACATCACATAGTGTAACACACCCTTTTACAAGTGGACAAGTCATTGGTTTTTTATATCATATGCACAAAGGTGTATAGTCATCACCCTATCCAGGTGTCTTCATCACCCCCTCAAAGAAACCTTACATGCGTCAGCAGGCAGTTTCCATTTTCTCTGTTTCTCTGTCCCCTGTCAGCCAGGTGCCTGCTCTCCGACTCTAGATTTGCCTCTACAGGATACTTCACACTAATGGAATCACATTTCTTGGGGCCTTTTGAATCTGGCTTCTCTCTTTTGCATAGCAGAATGCTTCCAACGTATTTAGCATCTTGTTCCTTTTAAAGGTTGACTGACATTACCTTGCGTGGTGATGCCTCACTTGGGTTTCTACTGTTCTGTTGATGGACGTTTTGGCACAGTTGAACTTTCAGTGTGAGTGGTTCTTTGCTGAGTGTCCATTTACTCTCTGGCCTGTAGGGCCCATGAAGGCAGGGCTTGGGGTCAGACCACTCCCCATGGCACCCCAATGCTAGCACATACTGCCACGTTTGAGGAGTTTTCAATAAAGGTCTATTGAATAGTGGAATCATCTTGTGACATAGGGTAACATGTGCTGCTCCTTAGCAGCCAGTAGCTGCCCGAGAAAGAAACAAGCACATCGGTGCTGTTAGTATGGCAAGCAGTTCTTTAACTTGCATTTTGAGTCAATATTGTTTGCATCTTTATAGCTGAGATGTTATTTCTATCATCTATATCGAGGAAGACTTTTTCAGGTGAGTGCTGTGAAGCTTTACTTTGACCCCCCCCCCCCTTCTAGTTCTGCATAAACAGATAATCAGATAAGAAGAGAACTCTTGGATTAAACAAAAGATACTGTAAGGTAATGCTATGGGTACCAGGAGCCCTGATGGTGTGATGAGTTAGTTGTACGCTGGGGTGCTAACCCCAAGGTCAGCGGTTCGAAACCAGCAGCTGCTCCTTGGGAGACAGTGGGGGCTTTCTATTCCTGTGAAGAACTAGAGTCTTGGGATCCTCACGGAGGCGGCTCTACTCTGCCCTCTAGGGTTTCCGTGAGCCAGACTCGATTTGATGGCAGGGAGAGCAGTGCTTTCAGTAACACTCACTTCACTGAACCCCAGACCCAACCTACACTGGCTGTATGTCGTGCTCTTTTATCCGGCTTTGAATTCTCCTAGCAAGGTAAGATAAGATGCAACATCTGGATATTTAATTTTTCTGTTGGTTTTGAAAGAACCCCTGGTTGCACTGTGAACAAAGTGCTTAACCAAACAGTTGGCTGTTTGAATCCACCAGACACTCTGGGAATGGGGTAGGGTGGGGGGGAGGATAGATGTGGCTGTCTGTCTGCTTCTGTGCAGATTTACCACCCTGGAAAACCCTGTGGGGGCAGTTCTACTCTGTCTTAGAGAGTGACTAAGATTCAGAATTCATGGGTGGCAATATTATTTGTGTATGTGTGCGTATATTATTTCCGAGCTACCATAAAATCTTGATGGGATTATTTATAATGATAGAGTATTGGGAGGGCATCAATTTTCAGAGAAACAGAGAGACCGGAACCTGCACTCTATGTACGGATACATACTCAAGAGACCCCTGGGTATGGAATGCCATTGAGAATGGCACTCTTACGGACGGACTTGTGCTGTTCAGAAAAGGCTTGGTTGAGTGATCACTTGTGTTCTCATAGGCAGACACAGATACAACTCACTGCTAGTGGGTGGATGCTGACTCATAGCAACCCCATAGGACACGGTAGAGTTGCGCTGTGAGTTTCTGAGCCTGTCACTCTTTGCATGAGTAGAAACCTCTATTTTTCTCCTGAGGGGCAGGTGGTTTCGAACTGCTGACCTTGCGGATCACAGCCCAGCATGTTACCACTATATCCCAGGGACATTCATGTGTGTGGGGCCAGCCTTTACAGAGAACGGGGGAGAGAGTACAGGATGGGAGAAAGAATCCAGCTCTGACTCTTGGCTGCAGACCCTGCCTGGTCCCTGTCCTTCCTGCAAGTTCTCTCATCCTGTCCTTCATGACTCACCTTTAAAATGTGACCTGTGAGGAGCACATTGTCCTTGGAAAGACTGTCAGATGTCTCCACTGTACAATATAGTCTCTGGTGAACACAGAGAGCTTCCAGAATGCTTGATTTTCACTGCCCTAACAGCTCCTGGACTCATTTGGTAAAAATCCATGCTAGTTTATTACAAGTTTATTGATTACTGCCCCTTTCTCACATGGGTGAAAAATGTGGCAGCCGTCACAGATTCAGAAACGCCATCAACTTTTTCTGCCACTGGATTGGGCTATTAGGCAACACACAGGTACACATGATATGACACCTACAAAACAAAACAGAACAGAACAGAACAGAACAAAACAACAAACGGGAAGACCCTGTGGACCAGACAATCACCATTCACATGGCTGAAAGGTGCTCTCTGTTCAGACAAGGTTGTGCTAATGTGAGGATTTCTTTATTGTCCTCTTTAAGAACTTAAAAAGAATTTAGTCGCTAATCAATACGACTTGGAAATCTTTACTACAGAGAACAAAGTCAGGAAATAGCAGTTCACGGGGCAAGAGGTTTTATTGATTGCTGTAGTACAGGATAATTATTGCTTTGTAGCCAGAGGCGGCAGTTGTTCCAGAGGGAATCGTGGAATCTATTTTTTGAACAAGGATTCGTGTTTGTGTGGCTTTCTGTCTTAGAAACCTAACATCATTGTAAATTCGGCAACTGTACCCGGTCGATCTTTGTTGTGGTTAGACTTAAAAGGCATCCCAGGATATTAACCTGAGTTATAGCAATCCAGGACACATAATGCTTCTTTTTGGGAAGCTCTGTGGTGATAAAGTTCTTTTCCTACTGATCCGAGGGATCAGGGTGGTATAAAGGGAGACATGCTGTTTGGGGCCACGAGATCAGGGATCTTCTCTTGCCTCTACCCTTAACCTAGCAGTATCGGTGAGTTGATGCCTAACTTTCTCATCTACGGAGGGAGGGGCTTCTAGTATATTGTCTCCAAAGAGCTCTTCAGTTTGTGATCGGAGGAAAGCAAGAGCTGGTTTTACTGTTCCTATTTTTGGGTTGCTAACCAGAAAGTCAATGGTTCAAATCTACCAGCTACTCTGCGTGAGTGGGGAAGAAGAGTCAGTCTGTTTCCATAATGATTATAGCCTGGGCAACCAAGCCTAGGGAGCAGTTCTGCTCTGTGGGAAAGGGTCCTATGAGTGAGCTCCATTCAAGGGCAGCCAGTTTGTTGTTGTGCGTTCAAAGGCAAGGGGAGCTGAGGGATGGGCCTTGTGTCAGAGTTAAGATCCCTGGAAGTCTAGCCCATGGCTCTGTATGGAGCACCGAAGAGAAGTTTCTAAGTGTCTTGGGGATGGTAAAATTTTAATGGGATATAGCAGGTTAGGAAATTGTTGTGAGTGCTTACAAGGAAGCGTTGTAGATCTTTCTGTATGGAAGGCCACACTGTGAATGAAGCCTGATCAGCCCTTGGCTGAGTGGTCATTAGAAGCTGAGCCGAGTTAATATGTGGATAGCAGGCTCAGAATTCAGTTGGACTGAGCCACGGGATGGTGGTGTGTGGTGACTTTGGCCTTTTGTTTAAGGAGAGAAAGGACCATCTTTCCTTGTCAGTCTTAGGACCGTGCACGCAGTATTTTAAGGACGTTTTAGTCTTATCCAAAGCAGCCTTGTATTTCCTGAAGACACTGCACTGGCAGTGGGACATTTGATGATTTCAGGTGATGGTTTTACAAGACATGCAGCGTTCTTTCCAGTCCCATGTTTCCTTGCCTTGCTATTTTAAATTAATTTAATCTTTGAATTAATGTGAGCTGTCATTACTATGCTAACCTCGATGAGGAAGGAGTAAGTGTGTAAGATGGGAATTCCGATCAGCAGTGGGAGAGCTCCATTTGTAAGGTTACAAATGTGACTTTTAGAGAGACCTGGTTTCAGCAGCCAATTGTCTGTTCAGGGAGCAGTGTTTTTACTTCACGAGCTAATCGGTATTAATCTTTCATATTAAAAACATTAAGGAACGTACTACTTTTCAACATCACTAAGTGCAGTGGAGGATTATGGCTTTTATTCGAAGAGCAAAATGCAAAACATTTTGGCTTAAGTAAAGCAATAAAGGCCCGATTTATTCATAAGCAGCACATGCAAAGCTTTCAAAGGGCAGCTGCCAAATAATTATTGTTTATGGTGATAATCTAAGTAAATCATTTAATCCAGCCACTGTTTCATTGTTACTTACTGAGAAGAAGCAACATCGTCTCTTAGGTCTGGGGGTGGGCAGTCCTTGGCGTTATAGCAGGTGCCTCCTTGGTCCCCGCAAGAAACGCTGCTATAAAATTATCACAGGTAAATATGTGTGATGATGCATAGCCAAAGAAAGCCCCCCGGCTTGTAAATTGAGAACTATTTATGTGTGCTTTCTACTGTTACAATTGAAGTATTTGAATTACAGTGCCCCAGGAATCATGCCACCAATTTTTATTTTCCCCATTATTGAAATTTCTGTAATTTGAATTGCAAACTCAGTCGCCTTGCCAGAACGACTCTATTTACCATTCGAAGTTGGAATCAAAATTACTGGAGTTAGTTAATACATAACTTATTTGAATAAAGGAATGTTTATTCATGACGCGTTAGGCGAAAGTGTGAAGATGGCCTTATGTTCTGTGGTTGGATCTTGCCAAGTGAAAAGCCTGGCCCTGTTTTGGGCAATTGCTGCGTGGTTGTGTAGAAAGTACGAGATAACAGCAGGGGCTGGATGTGACTATAGTGTGATTGGATTGAGCAGCCCATCAAGTTGCTTCTGACTTCTGGCAACCCCGTGCACGCGAAGAGTCTAACTGTGCAGCCCAGGGCTTTCAGTGACTGATTGCTCAGGACGAGGCTTCCAGACCTTTCTTCTGAGGTATGTCTCAGCACCTGCAAACCTCCAACATTTAAGTTAACAGCATAGCATGTAAATAATCATCAAGTGTAGAAACAGTAGTATCTGCTTATATTTCACTTGACCACCAAGTTTTACAGTTCTATTTCATCGTTTAGATGGCATTTAAAGAATGTTAGTGGGACGTGGGCCATCATTGTTTTCATTATAGACTCTGTAACGGGTAAGTTCATTTGTGTAGTAAGAAGGAAATTAAGAATATATATTAAAGAGTTAAAATCCTAAATGGCAACTCAGAATGGAGGGAAACAGACTGGAGACTCACTGATTCTTAGCATGATAGAAAGCGAACACACACAGTGTTACAAGCAAAGATGGTTGCATTTCCCGTGCCAGTGCTGCCTAATCAGGACCTGTACCACAGATAGAAAGCCAACACTGTCTGGTCCCACACTGCTCTCACAACAGTTGTTAGACTTGAGCCGTTGTTGCATCCCTGTCCTTGTTGTCAATCTGCCTCGTCCAGGTGCTTCCTCATTTTTGCTGTCTTCTTTTACCAAGTGGGATGTTCTTATCCAGGGGCTGGTCTCTCCTGATAACATATGTTCAAAGGACATGAGACAAAGTGTCTCCATCCTCCTGTCCCGAAGGAGCATTCTGGCTGTACTTCTCCCAAGACAGTTTGTTTCCTTTTTTTTTTTTTTTTGATATTAGACATAGATATTTAATTTGTATGGGGAAAAAACATTTATTTTTCAACTTTTATTTTTAATTAGGTGGGAGGTTATATATAAGATCATAATTTTTTGCATTTACGAACTTTTTTTTTTTTTTTACCCTTGGTTCAGTTTTGTTTTTTTTTTTTTTTTTTTTTTTTTTTTAACATTTTATTAGGGGCTCATACAACTGTTATCCCAATCCATACACACATCAATTGTGTAAAGCGCATTTGTACATCGTTTCTCAAAACATTTTCTCTCCATTGAAACCCCCGACATTAGGTCCTCATTTTCCCCTCCCTCCCCGCTCCCCCCTCCCGCATGAGCCCTTGATAGTTTATAAATGGGTATTTTGTCATATCTTGCCCTGTCCGACGTCTCCCTTCATTTTCGGTTGTCTGTCCCCCAGGGAGGAGGTCACACACGGTTCCATGTAATCGGTTCCCTCTTTCCTACCCATTCTCCCTTTACCCTCCCTGTTTTGCCACTCACACCACAGTTTGTTTCCTTTATGGGAGCAAATTGCCACAGCTTTGTCCCATAGAGCCACTGATGTGGGATGATGTTTTACACGCGGCAGAAAATGAATGAAAAGAATGAATAGCTATGTCTTTATAAATTGAGTCAGAATCCTGTTGTCAAAAAGCTATTCTAATCATACTGTGTAAAAAGAAGGATTATCTGGGAATTGGAAACAAACAAACAAACAAAAGATAGTCCTTTTTCTGTCTGTAGGAAACATTTACTGGACCTTTTAAAACAGTTCACCTGCTTTTGAATTTTATCTGATCAGGTAGTGAGTCTGGTGGACATTCACCGTGCCTGCATGAGCTTGCCATCTAGGAGGGTGGGTTTGGGTTTACACGGCCTTTTGGAATAAGTTGGATATCTACCAGTTAAGAAATCATGTCATTACAGCATTTGAACTCTTGGCGTCTTTTAAACCTGAAGAGGTGGACATATTGAGCTACCAAACTATGTGTCAGTCTTTGGCCAGGGCACCTGTCTCCTTGGGAGCATCATTTGTTGGCTTGTGGGATCTTCTGTTCCGGTTCATTTTCTTACCTGCTTTGGAACCTGTGTCCCCAGGATGGCATCGGAATGCCAGGGCTGCTGGTCCAGGCGTCCTTGGGCTGCTCTGTGCCTGTGACGGCAGGGCTTCCATCTTTGCCCCTGAGCTCCAGAGCCTCATCCGCCAACATTCCAAATTAGGCCAGCGGACTGCAAAGAGTTTTTCCACTCCAAAATGCTCTACTGATAAGAATTCAAAGAAGAATGGGGGTGAGATTTATGATAGCTCTGAAGTCAATAGGCCCTCTGAACAAAAGCTTAAGAAACGATGGCTGTGTAAGCCTGTGAAATGAAAAACAAAGAGCAAAAAAGAAAAAAAAGGCAGCCAATTGAATACTTCTCAGATAAATCATAGCCTTTGAATAACTCAAAACTCAGTGCTATCGAGTCAATTCTGACTCATGGAGACCTTGCAGGACAGGTAGACCTGCCCCCTGTGGGTTTCCAAGATTGTAACTTTTTACGGGCATAAAAAGTCTTATCTTTCTACCGTGGAGTAGGTAGTGGTGCCGAGCTGTTGGTTACCGCCTAATTCGTAACCTCTATGCCACCAGGGCTCCTAAACCTTCGAATAGGTATTGGGAGATAATGATTTGTTTATGAGTAAAAATCAAATCATCCCCCTATACGACCCTGGCTGGTGTTTGCATTAGTCTTTTTGACACACCACTACCCATCTCTACAGAGCCTGGTGGCACAGCGCTTTCATGCAAATCCAAAGATCAGTGGTTCGATCCCACCAGCTGCTTGCTCCACAGGACAAAGTTGTGGCAAGCTACTGTTGTAAAGATTGGAAGCATTGGGAGCCGTGTGGAACAATTCTACTCTGCCATAGATAACAGAACCAGATTAACTATGGGTGTGTGTGTGTTTCAGTCTATACTACCAGCTTCAGTTGCTTTGATATAATTCACGGTGTGACCCCATATATGTCAATACAATGCTGTTCATAGTGTTTTCAGTGGCTTTTTTCCAGAAAATGATCACCAGGCCTTTCTTCTGGGTGACCCAAACCTCTAACCTTTGGGTTAGTAATGGATCACTTTAGCTGCATACATCACCCAGGGATAGTGTTATACATCACACAGGCCCTTACCGTTATTCCGCACAGTGAACAAATGACTTATGCTTGTATTATAGCATTGCAATGAAAACCACTTTCCCCCACTGGTGAAATATTTTTATTGTGTGTTTACTCTATACCAAGTAACGAAATTTAATTCTTCCTTCAAAACTGCGATCTGAAGGAGCTGATGTTACTGTTATTTTACATTTGCAGAACACGTTGCTCAGAACGAGTACATAAATAATTCCCGGTCATGTAACTTAAAGGCCATTTTAAGCTCAAGTCTTCCCAGTTCTGAAACGAGTGCTCTGAAGTGAAGATAGCCAGGGGTTAGTAAATATCTGTTTACTGATTAAATGGCATCAATAAGACCATAGATTAGAATGTTCAGACCTGGACTATTAGAAACATATTACTAAATTGTAGAATTGGCCTCTTATGATTCTTCAGGCTAGGGTAGAAAGCTAATTGTCCAGAATGTTTTCCATTTTGTCACTTTCCGCGGCAAATAAATGGAAGAGATACTTCCTTGCCAAATGGTAATCATGAGATTATGTAAACTTATGTAAATTGTATCAGATGCTATTTGGGTTTTTCTGCATTTCATGAAAACTGTAAGCACACAGCAGTGACTGTACGATTTTCCTTTTTGGTGTTAAGTCATAAATAGATTTATTTTCTCTTGCTTTTTAGCCTAGCAACATATATAATTTAAGTCAAGCAGGTGTTGAATTCTGTGTGAAATATGAGGGTGAATTAATTCTGCATACTTCCTTAGCCTTTCATCTAAATCTTTTCTCATTGTGAAAATGTTCATTTCCTTCACTGTCAGGGATTGTCTGATAGGTCTCCCCCTACCCATCAACAAACAAACAAACAAAGCCATCCAGTCGATTTTGACTCATAGCCGCCCCCTTAGGGTGAGGTTGAGTCAGTGCTCTTATGGTTAGCAGTCCAGTGCTTCTCTGACAGTGCCACCAAGATTCCTTATTCCCCCTAGCGCCCCTGCATGCCCCTGCCCCCCGCCAGGACCTGTTCCAGGTTCTAGTAATGATGGCTCAGTCCCATGTAGTCCCAGTTTATGCCCTGGGTGGTTGTCATTGGGTGCCATCAAGTTGATTCCAACTCACAGTGACCTGTTGTTGTGACCCAGGAGAGCTTCCCTATAGGGTTTTCCTGGCTATCACCTATGAGAGCAGATCCAGGTCTGTGGTCTCATGAGATGGCTGGACAGACTAGGATTAGCAGTCAAGTGCTTAGTCATTGCTCCACCGGGGCTCTTTTCTGCTGGGGGTGGGAACTTTTGTTACCATGCATCTAGTCTTCCAAGGGAAACCCCACATCACCTTTTAACAGACTAGTTTCCTTGAGCACAGTTTGCTCTCTTTGGCACTTCTGGACCGTTCCTAGACTCTGCCTCATTGAATTCCTTTGTCCCATTGTCCTGAGCTGGGAGCCCCCAAGTCCATCTGTCTACTTTCCCTCATGCCTCTGACCTCTGTCTACCCATTTCTGTACCTGCTCTGGCCTCCTGAACAAGCCTCTGACTCATTCTAAGGGATTCTGACTGATTACCAAGTCTCCTATTATGGTTTGAACTTCCTTGCTTGCAGCTTGAGTCCTTCAGTTTCTTGCAAGCCCTTGAGTGAATCAGCCTTCTTTGAAAAGAGAATGATTGGCTTGTGTGTTAGTCCCGGTAGACCAGAGAAACAAATCAAGAGGGACACTCATATGTATGTAAGAGCGCTTTATAATAGAGAGTAGTTGTATATTGAGAAAACCTCTGGACCAAGTCCATAAGTCTGATATTAGCTCATGTGTCTGATGCCAGTCTATAAATCCCTCTTCAGACTCAAGCAGCCATGCAATAATGCTGAATGCAGGAATATCACAGACCAGTGGGTGTAAAGTCTTGTGGATCCAGTGGTGGTAGAAGCATCTCAGTGCTGGCAGGTGTTTCCACGTGGCTCCTCCAGCTCCTGGCCTCTAACATAGCTCCATGTGTCTTGTCAGCAAGAAGACAAAGCAGAGAGTGTGTGTATCTGACCTCCATTGAGCTGTTTATCTTCGTGGCACCACCAAATAAGTCATCAAGCTGTGGCCTGATTGACAGGCTAGACCCCACCCCTTTGCAAGTAGACACCAGAGTATGTAACTACCATAGCTGGTAAGCAAGTCGTCCCCTGAGCTTAGACTCATGTCGGTGGACATAACTTTTTCAGTTCAGTGTTCCGGTTGCTTCCAGGTTGTGATTCACAGGTGAGCTTGGTATGGATTCATCATTAAAATAGAGTCAACGGACCTGGTCAATCCTCTAGGTCCTCTGAATGCCTTCCATGGAGGAAGAAAGTTTTGTGTTCTCTTGTAAGTGCTTAGAGTAGACAATAGTCAGGTGATACCTCAGAATATCATATAGATGTTCTCAGTAGAAAGCTCTGGTAGAACACCAGTGGTGTAAATATAATGCTTGGGTATCTTTTGAATTTTACGAAATTGTACATGCCATTGTGAAGGGCAGAGAACTGGTGAAAACCAGCATGAAATGGGTAGGAAGAAGAGACAGAAATTGAATCCCGTTTATATGTTTATTGTCTAATTTTCAGCAGGACCATTCGAATTTACTTACAGGCTTGACAGAACATTTCCAAGTCTTGCATCCATTTCTGTAGCACCTTGCTGCTATCTTACAGCCCACTGGGATTACTTGCAAAGTGATCACACTAATGGGAGTATGCTTCCAGTTACAGGGTTCTGTGACATGTGTTTTGAAAGATTGCAGCTAATGCACCTGCGCTGTGCATGGCCCTTAGCTTCATGGAAGGCCCGTTGAACAAATTATAGATCCTGTCCTCAAGTCTGAGAAATCACACACATAAATCAGGAGATCATAGACTAATTGTCTTGGGTCTTAACTCTGCACTTCAGCTTGAGCAAGAGAGTCTCTGGTCTAGGCTCTTCCCGTTGGTGTGTGTGTGTGTGTGTGTGTGTGTGTGTGTGTGTATGTGTGTGTGTGAAGATAGAGACAACAAAGCATCATGCACTACTTCAACAATTTTTACATGTATACTTCTGTGATATTACCTACATTCTTTAACTTGTTTCACCTTTCTTGGCAACCTCCTCTAGACTATTTCACCACCCGTAATTCAAGCTCACTGACCCTCTAAGCTCCGTGGAAGGAAAGACCTGGTGATAGGATTCTAGAAAGATTGCGTGCAGCCTAAAATAGCCAACGTTTCCAAATTGAGTTTATCATGTCCCTTTGCGTTCATGAAATTTGTTTTTGTTGTTTTTTTGGTGGGGGAGGCATGAAGTCTGTCTAAGAGGAACTTGGGCATGGGTAGATTTAGGGGGTCAATGTCCAGATACTGAAGAGTGTGGTGTGTAGGATGTACCTGTGATTTCAAGGAGAAAAAGAAATGCCGTAGAAGCACATTGTTGAAGGAAGGTGTTTCCCTGCATTTTAAAAATGCATGAGGGATGATATTGCATCGTCCTAATATGTTTATGGGAATGGTGTGACAATTTTATTTAGAATGTCACATTTATAATACACAGGAAATTAATACCTTTACCACTATTCCAGTAGATGAAAAATTTTATAATGCCAAATGAAATAAAAAGCATTGGGGAGGGTAATATTAAGTTTTCAGCATTGATCACATTGATTCTTTTAAGGAGTGTGTGAGCAAGAAAGTTTGGAGATCTGTGTCAAAGATATCTGTATTGGATGAAAAATATTCTGAGAATATGATTAATTAGTTCCTTCTCCTTTCCAGGGCTGATAGTTGGCTATATAATGTAGAAGAAACACATTCATTCTGGGTAGTTGCCTGAGTCTTGTGAATCCCTTAAATATTCTGATTATCCCATGTGTTGGGCCGGATTCTTTAGAGCAACAAAACCAGTGAGGCTTACATGAAATTTAATAATAAATGTATGTACAGAGATGTTTATTTCAAGAATATGGTTCATACATTTGTTGGCAAATTCCAACTCCATGGGTTGGATGTCAGACAGGCAGTTTCTCCAGACTCATATAACTGCAGGAGTTGATGAACACAAGACCAGTGGGTCAAATGGCAGTCTCCTGGCTGCAGAGGTGAATGAATCCAAGGTTCACAGATGTGAAGGTAGGCTGCAGATGACTCCCACGATCAGCAGCCAGTATGGCAGGCCAGTGGTTCCAGTCCAGAGAACCAATGATCAGATGATGAACCAGGTGCAGACCCAACAAAACTCAAAGCAACATTACCAGGGCCTCCACATTTACTGGAAGCAGATCACATCCCCAAAGAAACTTTCTTTCAGTTGATTGGCTTGCTCATAGCAGATCTCGTCATGCCATATAATAATATAATGTAATACAAAATATAATATATATAATATAATATAATAAATTATATTAGATCTCTTAAGGGATGACTACATCTTAACTGTGAAATCATGTGAGAATCAAGGTCCAGAAATGGTGACACACAACTTTACCTATCATATTTCCCCCACCCCGAGGTCCATTCTGGACACAGAATGGGATGAATTGTAACCTGTCCCACCCTAGTGTGTTCACTTCACTCTTCCCAGTATCTTTTTTTTGATAGATGGAATGCCTCCACAGCCCTTCTTGTTTACACTAAGGCATTTTTCCTCTTCTAATGTAGATGTTCAGAAGTTTTCAGGACTTTCAGAGAATTTAACAAAATTGAGCTTTTGCAGAGTTTAAATTTGGATCATTGGATTCAGGTTCTTAACATGGGACTCTAGCATTGGAAGGAAGCTCTTGGATTGATGGGTAAAATCCATTGATGATGGTAACTACTAGCAGTTACTTTGGTTCACAGACTGTATTACTGTTGTCACACTAAGGGGTACATTCTCATATTCACCAGTGAAGGCTTGAGGTCCATTAGCACCCAGTATTTTGGGAGTGAGATTATAGAGTCATTAGCTGGCATCCTTAGAAGTCCCTGGGTGGACAAATAGTTTAAGCACTTGGCTACTGACTGGAAGGCTGATGGTTCAAATCCACCCAGAAGTGCTTTGGGAGAAGGTGTGACAGTCTACTTCTGAAAGGTCACATGTCTTGGAAGGCCATAGAACACAGTTGGAATTCACTCAATGACGACTGGCTTGCTTTCTTTGGTTGCACACAGCATAATTATTATTAACTTCATTATTAGATGTCTAATGAAGCACATTCATAATGAAGTGAAATTTGATTGATGGCAAGTGCCCTGTTGAAGAGTTAATGTTTGTAAATAGCTGTTCTGGGTACATCTCCTAGGGGCCTTACTTATGGGTTGGCCTCTTTCTGCTTTACCATTTCGTTCTTGACTGCCATTCCTTGTTTTGTTAAGAAGCGCTGGACATTGATTTAAAATTCCTCTATCTGGAAAAATGAGTCCCAGCTCTTTTTTGTTGTTGTTGTTGGTCAACTTTGAAATATTGCTTCTTTCTGTTTGAGTTTTAAAGCACAGCTCTTTTGTGTTAAATACTTTAAAAGTGTCATCGGCCAGCCATGGACGTTTACTGAGCTGAAGACCGACCTGGCAGTGAAATCCTGACCTCTAACTTCTGTGGAGATCTGCCAGTGGCTAAATGAAAAGGTCCCTTTGGAGTGGACTCGGCTGGTATTTGCATAAAGTGGATGGCAGCTTCTAGAGCTGCCCTCGGCACAGTAAGGGCACACTTCAGCTTAATGTGGAAGAGAGCACAGAAAATTCCTGTGAGTCAGGCAGCCTGAGCTCTGCCTCTCACCAACATCACCTTGGAACTCGCCCTCATTGCCTCACAGTTTCCTCACATTTAAAATGATAAATTAGTACTCGACCTTGCGGTCTTTCAGAGATGACCATTAACTTTGATGGCCTATGCAAAAACTTTTTGCAATCGGTAGAGCACTATAAAACTCTGAAGGATACTGTTACGGATTCAATTATGTTCCCCCCACCCCAGCCCCACCCCCAGTATGTGTTGTAAATCCTGCCTTCTATCCATGTGGTTATAATGGTTGTTATAGTGGCTGTCTTTGCTATGTTTGTGAGACATGATTAATCTGGGGTGTTCTCTGAGTCAAGCTGTTGAGATATTGAAAGAGGGCAAACAATTGAGCAGAGAGATGGGGAGACAGGGTGAGACAGGTGCCAAGCCGAATGGAAATCTCTACAAAACCAGGCAGCAGAAGCTTAAGAGACACGGACTTTGCTCCAGAAACAAAAGAGAGAGAACATTTGCCCGGAGAATCCGTCCTCCAAATTCGGCCGTCAGTCTGTTTGCCAAAGCCATTCCCTGGTGGTGTTTCTGGAGTAGCACTAGGTAACCAAGGCAGATCGTCCCATCCCGTGTTCCTCTCTTGTATTGTAAGAAGGCCCGGATAAATCTCCCAATCAGATTCACTGCCAGCAAGTTGGTTCTCAGGCATAGTGCCCCTACATAGCGCTTCTGAGGCTTTGTATATTTTAACAGCCGTAGGCAACTGTTGGGGTGAGAGGTACCCAAAACTTGAGTGGGTCCTCTGGAGCGACTTTGCGGTTGTGGAGAAGAAGGCAGACAGAGGGGTGCAGGGGCTCCTCGTCCCTATGTCAGGACCGAGAGAGTGAATGTATTTTCCGTGCAGATTGGAATGGGGCTTACAGGTCTTTCAAAAGGCATTCACGTCGTATCATATCACCTAGTCACTGGGTAAT
Organism: Echinops telfairi; assembly: GCF_000313985.2. Classification (NCBI taxonomy): domain Eukaryota; kingdom Metazoa; phylum Chordata; class Mammalia; order Afrosoricida; family Tenrecidae; genus Echinops; species Echinops telfairi. The sequence goes on from NW_022111377.1 coordinate 6,611,692, forward strand.
AGCATAAGCAGGTAGCACAATAAACCAGCAGTGAGGTGAGTCATCATCCCGACCTAGTGCTCATTGGCCTGGAACACCCCTGAGCCCGCCCAGAGGTCTGCTATATTTTACGGTGGGTTTGCTTATAGAATCCGCTTGCTCTTCTCTATAGATGACCTCCGGGCACAGGGAACAGCCAGATGCAGGTACGATTCATCTAGATGGTAGCTCCTTTCTGACAGTTCCTTTATGGGGGGCTGTTGGAGGGACTGTGTCCAGTCATGAGAATGCAGATTGAGTTTTATTTATATCTTATAGTCGTGAGGGTCTTTCCCCACTGGAGTCAGCTTTCCAGACCCGTAATTATGAGCATAGAGGATTTAGCTGTCTTGCATTCTCATTCAGTCCCTCAGCTTTCTTCCTTGGACAACCTCAGTTTTCTTCCTTGGAGCGGCTGCTTAGGTTTGAACCGCAGACCTTATTATTAGCAGTGGTCCCTGACAGCACCACCAGAGCTCTTTACGTCTCTCATGGCCCTCCCTTAGTATGCAGGGACAAAAGGCGTTATGAATAAGCCAGTCCTGAACACTAATATCAGGAGCACAGAGATACCTTTACAGGCACTATGGCATCTCACTTAGTCGGAACTTCCTCATCCAGCTGCATCACCCATCTAGAAGGGTGATAGGAAGTGGCTGTTTTGTTGTTGATTTTTCCCTGTGATCTTGGAAAACTTTGGTCATCTTTTTAAAAACTGCTATTTTTGCCTTATGCTTTAGTTACTTATAGATATATTTATTTTTTCTGAGAACATTTTGAAATGTTGGATCCTAATTCTACCATTTAACTAAGTGTCTGGAACTTGGACTAGGCATTTAATTTCTAAACTTCATAACCTTCAATTTTCATATATGAAAAATATAGAAACATATGAAAATCCTACTTTATAGGATTGATTTGCGTATTGAAAATATGATTTATGTTGCTTTCTTCGAGCAGTGCTAAGATAGAAAATTTCAGAGTAATGCTATACAGTGAACCCTCGCCACTTCGCGCTTCGACTTCCGCGGCTTCACTCTATCGCGGTTTTTGCGTAACAGCTCATGCTCTGTCATTACTGCCACTGATTGGCTCATACTGTACACGCTTGATGCCATAAATAATATAATAAATAATAAATGATAATTGTAACATCCAAAATGTTTTACTGTATTTTCCCTTTTTCGTTTAATAAATTGGGTAATATGAGTGTAATGGTGACTAAAGGGTGTTTTTTCATGTCCTCTATGCTCTAACTACGAAAATATTTGATTTACAAATAAGGAATCCTACTTCGCGGAATTTCATTTATCACAGTAGGGTCTAGAACCGATTAACTGCGATAAACGAGGGTTCACTGTATGTATGTATATATATATACCCATTTATCTACCCATCTCTCTAGATATTTTCTGTGTACTATGTAACTAAGGGGGTGTCTTAGGCTAGGTTCTCTAGGGAAGCTTTGTTTGCTGGAGGAGCAAAAGCTATATACATGTATATGCAGGGGCTTCAAAAAGGTCATAAACCAATGGAGTAAAAGGAAAGATAATGGAGGTATTTCCTAATTTTTGAAGCATTCTTGTGTGTGTGCTTATGCATACATGTGTATAACACACACACAGGGAGAGAGAGAGATACCTTGATTGATGGACTGATGGGTTGATTGATTGGCTGACCTCAAAGAAATGCCTGATGAGGAGATCGAGGCAGGCAAGCCCCAGGATTGCGTGGTAGGTGTTTTTCACTGGTGGCTTCCCTGACGCCTGTAGCAGCAGGGCTAGAAATCCAAGACCAGCAAGTCAGACAGCAGCAGACTGTTGGCTCAATGGCTGCAGAGGCCAAGGTAGGCAGATAAGATGGCAGGCTGCTGGCACAGGCTGAAGAATCTCAAACCTGGTCGTGAGATGATGACTAACCACATGCAGGATCAGAGCGAGTGATCTCACTTTGCAAGATGCAGGCCGTGCCCCCTAAAGTAACTCCCCTTAACATTAATTGGTTAATTAATTAATGTGGGTTAGCAGCCAGATTTCCTCCACTGTGCCGCCAGGACCCTGGTGTTTGACAGGACTTGGCAGTCACTGGACTCAGCTCCGTGGGGCTCAAGAAAGTAAAAGCTGAGTCCTAGAAGCAGGATCTGAAAGTGATAATATTCTCAACTGCATTCGGCAGCGCCAACAGGTTGCTCTATGGACGTTAAACACTAGGGTTTCGTTGTGGAATCAAAGTTGAACTGATTTTAGGATTGATCTGGGTGTGGGGTGTGTGTGTGGGGGGCGTGTCACAGAGTCATAGAGTCACTAGGAGATGAAGCTAGAAATCCCCATTCCAAGTTCCGCTCTAACATTGGAAAGTTACGCATCAGGCCTTATTATTGAGTGTTTTAGATGAATTTCACATTGTGTCATCTTTGGGCTTAAGAGAGGGGGTCTGTGATTCTCTTTGCTGATGTGGTTTCAGTAGAGGAGATTTAAACATTGTCTAGGTGAAGCTCAGACACCCCACAGTCCCACCGGGGAGGTAGAGGCAGCGGGGAAAGGGGAGGATGAGGGAGGTGGAGAGTGGGCTGGAGACGGCACTGGCCATCTGATTTTGTGATCTCCAGGAGCTTGACTCTTTGAGTCCCTTGATTTTTTTTCCCCACTTCATTCACTTCGGTCGACTTCATGCTTTTCTCCTCTTTAATCAGGATGATAAGATGTTATACTGCATCAGAACACACACACTCTGCTGTAGGAGTGATCAGGTCAATGTACTGCCATTCATGAGAACTTAAGCCTCACTTTCAAAACAAGCCACACAACCTTGCATCATCGGACACTGCCTTTCCTTTGAAAGGGACTTCTTTCACGATTTATTTATTTAGTTTTCTAAATTTCCTGCTTCCCAAAGATTAGTCAAATCCAGGTAACTCCAGAAGAGCCCTGGTGGCAAACTGGCTTAATGCCGTGAGGTTCAAACCTCGTGGTTTGAACCCAGAAGTCACTCCATAGGAGAAAGATAGGGTAATCTGCTTCCTTAAAGATAGAAGACACACACACACACACACACACACACACACACACACACACACACACACACACACACACACACACACAGAGAGAAAAAACCCAACCTGTTGCCAACCAATAAGACTGAGTAGAACTGCCCCATAGGGTTTCCAAGATGGTAAATCTTTATGGGGGCAGGCAGCTCTACTTTTTCCAACGGGGTGGCTGTTGATTTGTAACAGCTGACCTTTTAGTTAGGGGACCATTAACTAGTCCATCTTGCCACTGAGGCTCCCCTGTAAACATGACAGCCTTGCAAACCCCAGAGTCTAGGCAGTTCTCTGCTCTGTCATTGACTCAAAGGCAACAGGTAGGTGACAACAACAGCTATCATAATACAACCCTAAACCAAGGGAGGCCCAGCGGTTTGCTTCTTTAAATATCCTTAGTGTAAGCAGCACCTTACCTTAGTCAAAATACATTCCTAAGGCGCTCTTTCCTCAGGAAGAAGTGCTGCCGATTGGAAGGGAAATATCATTTTAAGAGTTTTCATGATTATTTTCTGATGATCTCTTCTGAGTGAACAACACTGCTGTATGTTATTGATGAAACAACTTGCATTTTTTCAAAACCCATAATGACATATTTACACAATAGTCAATAACAACCCCTAAAAGTTCATTATGGATCACAGGTATAAGTAAGTTGTGATCACTAACAAACTTTAATGCTTTGCCCCCACAATCAGACAGGTATGCCAGGTCATTAGCACCACCGGCTCATCTTATTTATTTCTTAGGCAGTTATGAGTTTTCTTGGATACAATCATAAAGTAAAACAATTCCCTTAATTCCCCAAGGAACCCTTGTGGCATAGTGGGGCAGCGGGTTGCTAACTGTAAGGTCCGAAAGGGCAGTAGTTTGAAACCACCAGCCACCCCAGGGGAGAAAGATGAGGCTTTCTACTCCTGTAAAGATTTCCAGTCTTGGAAACCCACAGGTCTACTCTGTCTTGTAAGGTCGGTATGAGTCAGAAGGACTCCATGGTAGTGCGTTCTGGTTTTTAAATTTGGACCGCTTCCCGCGGGACCCTCAAACACAACGGAAAAAAGAAAAGAGAAGAAAGCCCTTCAGAAATCTCCAAAGAAAATAAAAATACACTTAAAACAAGTTTTATTGTCAGACCCTAGTGGGAATATTTAAACACAGATTTGCTTAATGAAATGAGGAAAGCAATCCTCTTTTTACATTCGTCATCTGTTCATCGAATACCTAATTTGTTAGCCAGTCAGAATTAATTTGAGATTCTATTACACACCTGAGGAGCCCTGGTGGCGTAGTGGTTGACACATGGGGCTACTAACTTCAGGGCCTGCAGGTCCAACCCACTGACTGCGCTCTTGGGGAGGAAGAGTGGGCTGTCTGCTCCGTGAAGCCATGAGGCCCCAAACCCAAGGGAGCAGTTCTCCTTTGCCGCGTCGGAACCCACTTGATGGCCATGTGTGGTATACAAGGGTCTCTAGGTGTATGAGTACCGTCAATGGTTCTTTCCGTTAAGTGTGGGTGCTTATGTGCCTTTCTCGGGTGGGTTTCTCTGAAGGCTTAGGCAGAGAGGATGTTAACATAAATAACCAGCCAGCGAATAAATGTCAATTAAAAATTCTATTAACATAGTTGACAGCTGGCCTTTAACATTTAAGTACAGCATGTTTAGATCAAATTGATTATTTTTTTTGGAAACACTTGCCTGTTTTTACTTTCCCAATTTAGCTAAACTTTCTGCTAACAAAAGAAACCATTTTGCATTCAGAGAAGGGTAGCTTTTCTTCTGCAGGCTTAAGAAATGCTGTGTGTTAAATTATTATAGAGGTCTCATTTTCACTCTTAAAAGTTTCTTTTTTCTGAGAGCTTGAACTTTATTTTCCTTGTATTTAAAACTTATTTGAGGGATTTGATCTCATGGCTCACATATGAAGACTCAACTTAAGCAGCGATTTCAAAAGGGCCCCCACCTATGGAGGCTCAAATTAAGCTATGTATTTATTGCTGTCTCCAGCAGTCTAGAGGTGAGTAGATCAGGACGGTGAGGCTCCTCTATATCCATCCTTTAGGTGATTCCGGCACTCCTCCCTCTCACTGCCAGCGAGGCCATTCGGACTCAAAGCGAACCCTATAGGTCAGGGTAGAACAGCCCCTTGTGGGTTTCTGAGACTACCTTTATGAGAGGAGAAAGCCTCGTCTTTTCCCTTTGTAGCGGGCTGGTGGTTTTGAACTGCTGACTTTGAGGTTAGCAGTCCAATGGATAACTACTATGCCACCAGGGCTTCTGCTGCTCATTTTGTTGCTCTGCCCCCTTTGGGTGTTTTATGGGTATGGTAGTGGTTTGACTCAGTTCCATATTCCTCTGTAAGAAGGAGGGGAGTGTAGGGGCCATGATTTGCCTCCCATTGACCAGAACTTAGGGAGCTCTGCTGGAGTAAGTGGTTACATGTTGGGATGGCCAACCACAAGGTCTGCGGTTCAAACCCACCAGTTGCTCTGTGGGAGAAAGATGAAGCATTCTCCGTCCACAAAGATCGACAGCCTCGGAAACCCACTGGGGCCGTTTTACCCTGGCCTGTAGGGTCACCATGAGTCGGAACTGACTTGAGGACAGTGTTTTGAGTTTGGTCAGAGCTTAATCACAGGGCTTTATGGAGTTGCAAAGGGGGCTGGGAAA
>NW_022111377.1:6618735-6643328 GCF_000313985.2 Echinops telfairi
GTGTCTATTTTATATTGGGCCCAAATTAAGTTTTAAAATTTGAAGTTCATGCACAACCTTTTCTAAGAGACAAATAGTTCTTTAAAAAAGGGCTGTCTCTAAAACAAACAAACAAACAAAGCTGTCTTCCTTATGCACACACCATATACAATATCCTCTTTCTTGAGGTAACTGTTTTTAACTCTCATAGATGAGTCCCAGGGATTAAAAAAAAACCCTGCATCAAGAAACTGCATCACTAAATGTTAAAACACCGTGGACAGAACATAGGAGCCCTGGTGGTGTCGTGGTTATGAGTTGGGCCGAGATCTGCCTAGTTGGCAGTTCGAAAACACCAGCAGCTGCTCAGGAGAAAGACTGGGCTTTCCACTCCGGTAAACAGAGACGTCTCGGAAACCCACAGGGGTCGCTATGAGTCAGCACTCACGATGCAGGGAGTTGACAGTGTTTTGGTTTGCGTGTGGACAAAGCAGCCAGCACATGCCCAGACAGAAACAAACACTTCAGACACAGACGACTAGCTAAAATATGTTGATTTAATGACATTGCACAAAAGGATAAAATAAAAAAGCTAGGTGTGCCATTACAGGTTGGACTGGCAGCTACACCTGCTAGTCGGACTTTAAGGTAAGGAAGAATGAAGGAATTTGGGATGTGATGACAACAGTGTTACAATACCTTTTTTTTCCCCCCTTAAACACAGTGGGAACTTGGTGCTCAGCTAGATAGTAGTGATTTACTCAGTATTTAGTAGTACCGGCATCTATTCTTGGCATTAGGAGGAAAATGATCAACTGAGATTATATTATATAAACAAACAAACAAGCTCACTGCCATTTGGGTTGTTTCCAACTTTTAGTGATCCTATACGTCAGACTAGAACCATCCCTGTGGGCTTCCAAGACTAACTCTTTACGGGAGTAGTAAGTCCCATCTTGCTCCCATGGAGCAGCTGGTGGTTTTGAACTGCTGACCTTGAGGTTAGCAGCCCCATGCGTAACCACTACGCCACCAAGACTCCTTTATAGTTTCCATATAAATACTAATTTTTGAGTATAGGAGAATGCCATGGTGCAAACGTTAAACCACCAGGCTAAGACACTATTTATGATGGAGGTAGGGCAGTGAGAGAACCAGACTTCCATGCTTGTGGTTACCTATCCTGAGTACTTGAAAACTAATAGAATGATGTAGCCATGGAAGCAATGGTTTAGAAAATATTTTTAGAGTTATTAGCTTATTAAGCTGTGCTTTTCTTATTACTGTAGGAGATGATTATCCATTTAAAATATATCTTTGAAGGAATTTGATAACATTTAGAAAGGCCGTTGGGCTGAGTCCTAGAATCTGGGATGGTCTCTTAGAAAACACTGGTATATTCTAAGGTTTCTTGGCTTTTCACTCTGAAAGGAGTTAGTTCATTTATTCTAGTGTTTCTCAAAGTGGATGAAACTGCTCTTGGGGAAGGTATTGCTGGCATGATCCAGGGTGCTGCAAAATCAGATACCTACACTTTATCCTGGATTTGGGGCTGTAATACAATTTTTGTTTAATTTCCAGGGGAACAGTGAGTAATTTTTTTTTCCTCTAAAGGGGGAAGTATGGCCAAATAAGTTTGGGCACCTCTGATATTCTCTTCTACTCAAAGATGGATTCTTGCTTCAGCGATATCTGTATCATCCCTAGCGTCTCTGGGCTCTTTGGCAAACCTCTTTTGCAGTTTTTCATATTCCTTCTGGGTCCGCTTTCTTGCTAATTGCCAGAGAGTACAACACAATTTGGTTCTATCATTATTTATGGACCATATCTCATAACAGATTAATTAGAAAGTACAGATAAGCAGCCAAATGAAAATTTTATTTGTTCGCACTTTTCTTTCAAGATGGCCCTCTCATATATGGAACTTAAGTGTCTGGCTATTAAAAGGCAATAATGTTTGAGCATTAGGGAGATAAGAACCCAAGCCATATGAGGGAGACAGATCAATGATGTACAAACAGTATAAGGGATTATACTGCTTCAAAAAGGCATGAAAGAGCTCGTTCACTAATTTAAATGGACTAATTTAATTTATCCAAATTAAAACTGCGTTATGTTTCACAATCATGTAAACATTTGTAAATTGATGTATGGTCTTTGGGTCCGTGGATGACAATAATATTAAGACTGAACATTTTCTCCTCTTGTCTTTGCTGAATTCTCTACAAGCAACCCTGCTAAGATCCCCTTACTCCCTAGAGGAAAATCCTGTGTAGAAGTTGTCATGAAAAATCCCTATTTTCTGCCTTCTGATCCTGAAGTCCCCATGACCTCAGTGGTACACATCTAAGTTAGAATTATTAACGCATTCTACCTACGACAGTATTGGCTCTTTTATGTAGTACGGTAACCTGGCAAATATTCTTCTTTTTTTTTTTGTAAGCTTCTAAGACATATATATCTGTATTTCCCCACCCCAAAGCATAATTCACTTCTTCAGAAGTTATTTTAATGTTGGTGACTTTGCTTTTGTTTTCAATTTGCATCAAAGTAGCTTATGCTTAAGAAGCCCTTTTCTGCTGATAATTTTAGGTGAGACAAAGGAAAGAATGGCTTACGGGTTGATGACGATTGCAATCTCGAAATTGGAGTTTGGTAAATAAGTTTGTATTCTATCTTGTCATGAAAAGACTCGTTCTTACAACTCATTCTTAGAGAGTAGTTTAATTGCGTAGGGTCTCATTGCCGGGTGCTTCTAGAAGGGTATGTTATTTTCCCCATTCCATTCAACCCAGCATGAATGACATTCATTCAGGCATACACATTTATGCAGGCCTAACATACTGGGAGTAGGCTAATAAAGGTGCTCGAAAGCTTACATAGTACCACAAGTTACCTGTCACACGCTGATAGATGTTGCTAGTCCCTTCACATTCATACCAGTGTGTAACTATTGGGCTCCTCTCACTTGGAGATCTGGGAGCCTTTCACAAGGATTGCCTGGCAAACTCTTTAACAGGCAATGAGCTGTGGACCAAAGACCTGGAGAGAAGAGAATCAACGCCCTAAGTTTCCAGCTTCTCAGCTCTGCACCATTGAGTTGAAACGTTCAACTGAAACACTGTCGCAATAAATCGTTCTTTGTTGTGGTTTGCAGCATTCTTTTTTTCGTATTCAATGGTAAGATGCTCTTGCCCATTCTGCATTTAAAGATTTTTTTAAATGATGGGGAAATTTTAACACCTCAAAATAAGATCTATAGTGATTCGCATTTGTTCATTACCTAGCTTCGGCAATTGTCAGTTTAAGACCGCATCCAACCCCGTTGTTGAGTAAATTCTAACTCAGTAGGACAGAACAGAATTGCCCAATATGGTTTCTGAGGCTGTAAATCTTCATGGGGCAGATTACCCCATCTTTCAACCACAGATATCTGGTGGTGTGAACTGTTCACTTTTCAGTTACTAACCTAAGTGTTTAATGCACGGTGACAATACAAAACAGAATTTAAAAAGCACCCAAACTCACTGCCATCGAGTTGATTCCACAACCTTGTAGGACAGGCCAGGACAGTTCCTCTGGGTTTCTGAGATTGTAAATCTCTGTAGGTACACAGAGCCTCATCTTTCTCCCTCGAAGCAGCTGGTGGTTTCAAACTGGTAGCCTTGCTGTTAGCAGCCCAGTGTGTAACCAATACTACCAGGGCTCCTCATGGGAGCTCCTATGATTCCCGTTGATTCAGTACACCCAATCTCCTACTTCCCCCCAATCTGCATTATTTTTAAAGTGAATCCTAGGATTTTTAAAGCAAATCCTAGGTATCCTATCTTTCCATTGGTAAAGATTTCAGTATGTATGAAAGATAATTCTGCACATGCTTGGATAGAATCATGGAAATGCTCTGGTACTTAGAGATATTTTATTTGTTTAAGAAATGGTTTTTAAAAAACAGAAGTAAAAATTGGTTATAAAACAGTCTTCTCGTGGAGATTAAATGCAGTATATTCCCCTCCACCTCTTCAAAATGTGTCAGATGAATAAAAAGTAAGATGAGATAAGCACTCTTCCAGAAGCTTAGAAGAAAGGCTGTTCTTTTTACCTATTGATTGATGATTTGTGAACTGACAGCACAATGTTTTCTAACTTTGGTAGACCCAGCCTGAGTGTTAGCCAGAAATCTTGTAGGTTTGAGTGCAGCCGGTGTGGTAGAAATGGCTTTGTGTTCCTGAGCAGTTGTAGAGTGTCTGTGCTTTGTATTTTCAAATGTCCAATAAAGTTAGCACAAGTCATTAGCCCACAATCGGTACAGGGAGTGAGCCCCTGGCGAGCTGAGCTGGCCCACTGTTGAAGTTTGCGCCCTGTTTTGGGGTGAGCTTCCTATGGGCTGCCTCTGTGGAGGACGGGGCCAGCCTGACTACCAAAACACTAAAGTAATAGAAACTTTAATAAATACCCCACCAACTTTAAGAAGCACACCTTTTTTGTGCTCTTAAACCTGTAAATTATGAATGAGCTGTTTGGGAAGTCCGACCAGGCAAGAATTTGTATTCTAGAAAATTCAAGACTTAACTCGAAAGGAACTGGAAACATGAATGGTCATGATCCTAGTGGTTTGGAATCTGCCGTCTTTCATCCTTAGGTTCTCTTCAGATAGAGACATGGGATGCCAAACAGGGTTGACAGAGGCCGCGAGGCTCTGATGGTGGTGGAGTTTATACACTGTGCAATGGAATACAATGATGCCCTGAAAAAGAAACTGGTTTCTCTCTCGAAGATGAACCAGCTTCTAATATGTGAGCCTAATAATAGTCATTTTGAACAGATAGGATTATGATTTGCAGTGCCTTTGAGCAACATGTCATTTTGTGTGTTTGAGAGCTTTCATATAAAGTACAATTTTAATTAGAAACGAGAAGTTACATCTCCAAGCCAATGTGCATATGATTAAACCAAGATACAGATTAAGTCAATGTACACAATATCAATGAATGTACATCTTATCAATGAATTGAAGTGGGCTCTCTGGTCTCTCACTGAATTAAATTGAATTCATACAGGAAATACTCTAGAAATTAATATTGCAAATAACTAACCCTAACTATAAGTTGTCATATCTTCCTTAGGTTTTCCCCCTCGAATACCCTCTGCTTTCATTTCCTCTTTAACCATTTTTTCCTTAGCGGTCTCTTTTCTGTCCGTCAGTGTGTTAAAATTGCTCCTTCTGGTCAGAAGTCATGGCTTTTATTGCTCAGCTCTGTGGTCTTTCCTTATCAGCCTTTCCATAAATCAATTGTATTTGTCATTTGACTGCTCCCAGAATCCCCTCAGCCCTGTTAGCTCCCTGATAGTTTACCTTCCTGATCGATGTATATTTGATTACCAGAATCCCTTCACGTTTCTGCCTAATAGTGCCATCATTCAACTTTATTAATATAGCATAAATACAATATAACATTTTCCAAATTAGCTTGGAAGGTTGTGATATGTGCCATTAGGGCCCTTAGTGCAGTCTGGTGCCAGTTAGGCTAATCCTGCTTGCGTTCAGCAGTGGGCTTTTAATATTTGCAAACCTCTTCTGTAAGCCCAGTATTGTTATTGTATGTGGATAGAATTCAGGCTAATTCTAGTGTAAAGACATTGGCAAGGAGTAAAAGAAAACATAATTGTGTAGGAAATAGACTTTTATGATTCTGTTAACATATTTTTATACTGTTTGATTACTTCCAGGCAGTATTTCATTTAAATGGATTTTGGATTTTCAAAACCGCTGGAACCGAGGGAACTACAATGGGCTGAATTCAGAACTTCTGTTTTCATACACGCTTACTGCCGCTCATGCGACACTAGGAGGGGGGCAGTCGTTACAGAAAGGTCTGCCTTTCCTTTGAGGTGTTTTCCTTTCTTCTGTAGTCCAGTGGGAGGTCTTTGCTTATGGATCATGTGGTAATTTGTGCTTTATGATAGCCAAGAGTGCTTGGAGCACATCCACTGCACAGAAGAGAGTCAGGTCTGCATCTTAGGATCCATTGCCAAGTGCTTTTAGGCTCGATCCTTTGTTACCTTATGATGCAGGGGGTACAGTGATAACAGTGTCTTTGGTCTGATTTGTAAAGTCTCTCTCATTCCCTCTTTGCTAAAAAAATTCCACAGGATTTTAGCTCATTTATAAAACACAATAAAGCCTAGCAAATAGAAAAGGATGGCTTCCTTTTTCTAAGGTTCAGTGAAATGTTCTTTGTAGTTTATATGTAGCCCTGAATGTGTGCTCTTAAGGCCAATTTTATTTTCAGATTGAGAAGTTTTTTATTTGAAGTTTTAATTGTTTGGTTCTGTGCATTCTCTCTATATCAACCAGAAGGTAGTTAATTCCATGTGTATTCCAGGAGCATATGTATAAAACATACATATATATGTATATATGTGTGTGTGTGTGTATATTTTGTGTTTCCTTCTGTTGTGCTTAGCTTAGCTCACTGTGAGCCAGAGCCAAGTGGGCGGGACCTACCAACAACAGAAGCATGGTCAGTCCCCTGTCTACCTAGCCAAGTTGCTGCAGAATATTAACCTGCCCACTAGGTAGACTACTGATTATACACATGATGGTGTGCCATCTGTGATGTGCTGTAGGCCCAGTGATGTGTTGTAAACATCCAACTGAGTTCAGCAAGACAACCTAGAGTGCTAGCATCAGGGTTTCAGACAGTGGGAGGTGATTAATAGAGAGATGGAGACTTCTCAGGTGAAACGGAATCAGTGTTACTGTGTCTACTTTATCCTGCCATAGATAGGAATCATGCTTCAGATGAAGCCCTGTAATAGTTTAGGGAAATGTTCCCTTTTATGGTCTGAGTGTAATTGGGAACCCTTAGCAATCCTTTTTAATAATTCCTTATATACTAAAACATCTTTTGCATAATAGTATATTATGAATGATGTTTTGATGTGCATTGCAAAGTAGTATCTCTCAATACACTGTTGTATCTAACTATCAATAGCTACATCAATAGATATTGATAGCAGTAGCTATCAGTACTTTGCAGTAGTAACAATACACTGTTGGAGTCTTAGTTACGTGATCCTAATGATGCTTCTGTGTCTTTGGCTGATTCCATTTGGTGCCGTTAGAAAAGAATAGGGAAATCATTTCAAACGGAGGTGCTGTGAGAGGAAGCTAATGGAAAATACAGCTCCTTTGAAAACAATGTGAGGTGGACAGACCAATCCTTAGGGGGGGTGTCTTTGCTTTTGGGAGGGGGTTGGATGAGGGCCTCAGAGGTTGCACAGTGAGTTCTTGATCCTGGTTCCCTTGCCAGGTGGGAATGACAGTGAATCATCTGACCATCTGTTAGACTTGTTTCGTTTCTTTTCTCATTATACATCATTATACTGGACCCATGGTCATCACTTACAGGTATGGTTACCTGAAATAAACCATATGGTCTCAGGGTTTATGGATCACATGGTAGTAAAAGCACTTGCTGTTTCTACTGTGTCTGTTACGCGGACTTTAAAGAATTAATTTTGAATACAGACAACCCCTTGGATATGGTTGTCTGATTTAGTACAACCATATAGTCAAACAAATTCCTGTAAAGCCCTACTATCTTAAAAATGTGAGGTATATGCCATGGTTAGTTATAACAAGAAAACTACTTTGCAATGGGCATCAAAACAGCATTCTTTATATGCTATTACGCAAAAGATGTTTTAGTGTATATGGAAGTATTAGAAATCTTTTTAGGTATATAAAGGTACACTATGTTAAGATAAACATTTGATTAATGGATAGAGGTGAACTGTGCCTCATTGTTTTGACTTATGTACAAATTCAACTTAAAAATAGACATGGGAACAGAATTCCACTGTAGTCTGGAAACTGATTTTATTAAGTTCTCCCAAATAGATTTTGAAGAGTAAATGCCCTTTAGGGCAGTGCGCGCCCATATTTTCTTCTTTCATTTGTTTCATAACTAATTTCTTTTCCTCAAGGGTTTCGGAACACCCACTCTTCATATTGCTAGTCTTAAAGAAACAAGAAAAAAAAAAGTAGGGGAAGGACGTGTCTTTTCCCCACCACACTAGAAGGGAAACTAGTTATTGGGGAGACATTTCTGGAAGTGGAAGATCCTGTATGCTATATTCTTACAGCACTTATTGTCACAGTTTCTCAGCAGAGAGGTACAGCAGTTATACATACACACCTCCCGGGACACCGTGTCCCTAGAGAACTTCATAAACTACTTGGGTTTGGAAACCTTCAGGTAAGTCTCAAAGTGCTCTTTCCTCAACAGATACTTCAGTGAGGTCCTTGTGTGTCAGGGGGCTCTTTAATCTTCCGTTGAAGCAAGTGGATAATATGTATTTGAGTTTTTCTCATATTTATTTATACCAGTCTTCTGTTTTCCTCCATCCTAAGTTGATAAGATTGTCTGAAGACTGAAGTTCGCCAGAAGAGGTCATTTCTCTGGTTGCCCTGCAGCATTTCTCTTGCCCACTGCTGAGTTCTTTATTTGAGTTCTCAGACTTTGAACTAGGAAGCTGAGTTGTGAGTCCTTCCCTGAGAGTTTTGACATTTCTGTATATGCCCATTTGTGTTTGCATCTGGGGAACATCCAGGTTTTAGTGAACAATTTTCCCTCCATCATAAAAACAAACAACCTAATCTTCTCATCGTTTTCTCCATGGCTTATTTTCATCCAAAACATTAAAAAGAAAAAAAAAGCCCCCCCCCAAAAAAAATGCTTAGGGGAAGTCAAAATTACTAAAACTTTTCAAACAGTTGCTATTTTCTAAAGGGAAATACATAGGAATGAGTCTAATTTGAAAATGATCTTACTAAACAACTCTGAACTTTTCCTAAACCACTCTTTTCCAATTAAAGTAAAATATTAAAAGCATAAGCATAACTAAACAGTAGCATTTCAGATGTGCTGTGTGATGTGGATGTTCTGCTGTTAGCAGTACCCAGTAGGTACTGGGTGGCACCCGGAGACTCTTCCCTATGAACCCCACTCCCATGGACCCGATTCAGACTCAAAGCAACCCTTTATGGTGTTTCTCAGATTGTACATTTTTATGCGAGCAAACAACCTTATCTTTATCCCGTGGGTGGGGGTGGTGAGTTTGAACTGCGGCAGTCCAACGCTTCCTCCACAGTACCACCAGAGCCACTTTCAAGACCTTTACACTTTGTTTGTAATCTTTGTCCTACATTTGGCCTTATTCCGAAAAATATTTGTAGCATTGTTTTCACTCGTGTGATTGTAGATTTCAGTGCACTCTTAAACCTTTCATAGCCACTCATTGTAAACTCTTGAGAGAAATAGAATAAGCTCTGAAAATCACAACTCTGATCAGCTTAAGTAAAAGTGCAGTGACACACACAAAAATGAATGGTGCATTATGAACAATAATCAGTACAAGTGAACTCAATAGGTGAGTGCCCCAGGAGCCACAACAAAAACTGCTTCATAGATAAGGTAGGTCGCAGGTTACATGTAGCTCCCAGAAGAGTTGTCACAATTCTTCCTGGTCATTCAAGAAGGTGCATCGAGTTCCACATGAATCCGAGTTCCACTTCTCTGACTCAGTCACTTCATCCATAAAAGGAGAGAACAGAGTAGATTATTGCATCTCAATTACTTGAATGAGATGAATCAGAGGAATGATTTTTTCCCCCCAAAGATGTGAACCACTCGGAGGTTCAGATACTATCAGAAGGCATGAAGTTGGCGGGGGTGGGGGTGGGGTGGGGATGTGTGGATGTGCACAGAGCTGCTGACTTGGAAATATGCCCCACATGGGCATCTCATTCTGGCTACCTATTTCCTCCTGGGAAAAGCAACTGGACTTCATGAGCTCAGCCAGCCTTCTTTGCCCCGACACACTGTATTTGATAGGACCCTTAGACTTAGGAGCACAGGTGGATTCTTCCGTGGAAAGTATTGCTTTGTGAGGGGATGGTAATGATCATAGTTTTCAAGTTCAAGAGGGATGGTGAGAGGTATTTTCCTAGTGAAGAGGAATACACCCACCGACACATGTCTAGACAATGTGTTTAGAATTATTAAAGTGCGTTGCTTGGTGATGGAAGATAGAAACCCAATCTTATATGTGGGGATGGAGTGGATATGATTCAGAGTATAATTTTCCCTACACACTAACCTGGTGTATAAAGAAGATCTAATAGACCAGAGTACTTGCGTTAGAACAGAAGGGCAGTGATGGAGGAATATAGAGAGCTCCTTAGGAAATAAGTAAAATCGCCACCCTTGTGCTGCGCTGACGTTCAGTGAAGGAGAGACAGTGATGTGGCTGACTGACACTCTTAGCCCAGGCCTGCGGGATCTGCAGGGGAACCATCACTGGCTGTGAAAATGGTTTCAAACTGCTGGTCGTCACCTTGCAACACAGGCCTTGTCAATAGAATGACTCAGCTGGAGACAAAAGGCACCTTAGAGATGAGAGACTTGGTCCTTTTCTTTTTTCCTTTCCATTTCCTGATAGCAGAAAAAGGGATTTCGGTCAGAAATTGGTTTTGTGGTAGCAGCAAAAAATAAATAAGCACCGGCGAGGGGAGAACGGGCCAGCGTGGCTATATGTGAAGTGGGAGGGCACGGGGAGAAGTGGTTTACCCGAGGTAGCCTGATGGAGTTGTCCTCGATTATGTAATTCTCGTGATGACACATGTGCACGCTGTACTTACAGTGTAACCCTTGCCTCCTGGCTGGCTGGGGTCCTGGGGTGGGCTTACAGGTATGAAAGGATGCAGGGGGATGGGGGGTGTCCATTCGGCCACTGGCTGCTGATCTGCTCAGCTTACAGGATGCCTCTCTCTGGGACTAAATCAGGGATTCATTAATGTTTGATTATCAGAAGGCGGGCGATGCAGTTGAAATTCATATTGGCATCATGCTGAGGAGGAAGGCACCTTACGCAGGCACGTTTTAATGGATATTTCAGGCAGGGAAGCCTTGGACTCCTTATTTTTAGAAATAATGAGAAATGGCGCCAAGTTAGCTGAAGGTATCGATTTCTCTTTCAGGTTGTTTCAAAAGCAGAACCTTGAGCAATAGGCTGCTACACAGCCGTAGGTAGACAGGATCATAAAGACAGTTTCCCTCCTCACAAAGCCTTCAGAAGCCACTCCTGTGACAGAGTAAGAGAGCCTTGTAGCTTCGAGGGTGATCCCTGGTGATCTTGGGGGACCTCTGTCCGTTCCCAGAAACCCTTCAACAAATATCTTCAGGAACAGTTGGCAGGCATGGCACTTTTGACAACATGGCTGCACAACTCTGACCCCTCTCCCGTCAAGAGGTGGGGTCTATGTGGGTCGTGACAGTTTGGACCAGTGGAGCCCAGCCCAGTCATCACAGGGGGTGCCACTACCACCTGATTTACAGGAACACTTACCTGGGAGCCCTGTGCTTGAATCCCACATCTGAGGAAGATGGAGCATCAGCCAAGGCTAGGTGCCCTGGTTGGCAGTTCTGTTCACTTGCTGGAGCACCCACCAATGGGAGTGAGGGAGCCCTCGGGTGACTCCACTGGCCAGGTGAACAATGACCCTCAGCCTTGCAGACTTCCCGGTTGAAGCCCCAGCTATTGTGGAGCCCAAACAAGCGAATGTCCGCTATGCCCTTCCCACATTCCTGACCCACAGCATCTGTGACCATCAACAAACGGTGCTTTCACCCTTTCACCCCTATGGGACAGACAGAGCGCATTACCATTTCCCTAGGAGTCACAACTGACTCGCTGGCAGTGAGTGGGCTTTTGAGGGCCAGTTAGCTGCCTTAGAACTTGACTAGCTGAGTGAAAGGGAGGAAGTGAGCCTGTGCCACACATTACTGTTGTCACAGGCTGACGCGTTGCCGGTTTGGGGATGTGATTTTGCAAAAGTTTTTGTGTTTGGGGCTTTTGGAGTGGGAAATAAGCCTTGTATCTATCTATCTGTCTGTCTGTCTGTCTGTCTATCTATCATCTTTGTGTGTGTGTTGGGGGGGAGTTTAAAAGGTCCTGAAAACTTCAGTGTAAAGCTATGGATTTTTTGGTGGACTTTTTGATGCACAGACCCCCACTTCACCTCACCTCTATGTATTTTCTTGCTCCTGTGCGTGTTATTTGCATGTTCCTTTCTCATAATTATTCCACGTTCTCATGAATACTCCATTTAAGCGCCCCGGGTCATATGCACCTGTCAAGGGATCTAGAAGGTGGTGCATAGTCCATGGAGACATATATGCCCCCATATACTATCTGCCCATATCTATATCTCATAGCCAAGTCAGGAGTGCTGCTTGATTTAGCATGCCTTTCGTGAATGAAAGTATGTGGTACCAACAGAAACATCAAAGCAGAGAACAGTTGGGTCAGGAAAGTTTGGGGCTGATTTCTTACTGCAGCACTGGTGCCCGGAGCAGTGCCGATGCCTCCTGTCTTGAAGGATTCACAGGCTTCCCTGTTTTGTGATTGAGAAAGAAAGTTTCTCCACTCTCCGGTGCTCTCGTGGGCATGCAGGGAAGTCCTTAGAATATGTTCTGTGTGGCAACCGATGGTTCTAAAGGACCACGTTTGCCAGCAGAAGGACCCCCAAAGGATGGACAGTAACATCAGCAGGTGTCACCAAACAGCCCTTGAGTCAATTACCTGTGTGTGTGTGTGTGTGTGTGTGTGTGTGTGTGTGTGTGTGTTCCCAATCTCTAGGTTTTCAGAAGTAGGTCAGCAGGCCTTTCTTCTTCGGTGTCCTTGGCTGGGCTCAAGTTGCCAGTCTTTCGGTTGGAAGGTGACTGTGATAACTCTTTGCATCAGTATGTGTGTTCTTTTGTTACTATTTCCATGCATACAAATGTTGTATTTTCAGTAGGTACCAGTTCTGTGTATCATTGTTGTTCTTCATTATATTTGATAGTATGTTTATGTTGTGCATTAGGGCTCTTAAGTTTGTTTTGTAATTTTTCATTGATAATCTTTATAATTGTAGGGTTTACATTAAGATCTTTATTGAGTTGTTTTTTTGTACATGGTTTGAGGTATGGGTCCTATTTCACTGCAAATGGAGATCCAATTTTCCCCTGCATCAATTAATGAAGCGACTATCTCTTCCCCCATTTAATATGAGTTGGCCCTTTATTGAAAAATCACTTGTCTGTAGGCCTGCAGTTTCATTTCTGGGGTTTCTATTCTGTTCCTTTGGTCTACATGTCTATCATTTTACTAATATGATCAATGCAGTGTTGTACTAATACTCATACATCGCTATTAGTTGCTTTGACTACCGTGACTATGTAGTACATTTTGAAATCAGGAAGTGAGGGGCCTCCGACTTACAAATGTCTTCTGTAAGTATTTAGAGGCTTTTTTGTGTCTTAAGTAACATTAGAAAAGTGAGTCCCATGTGTGAAGCACTTACTTTCTCAAAGTGAAAATTATTTTATTCAATATCCTGAAATAAAATAGGAAAATTAAAAAAAACATGGATGGATATATAAACCTCACACATGTCACACAAATAAACTAGCTTAAGATGCTCCACTGGGCTCACTGAGAAGCCCCAAATGCTAAAGCTTGTAGAAAACAGCCTGTAAGAAAGTCTGAATGACCTTTAGCTGGGCAATAAGTCTGTAGGCGTGAAACCCAAAACCAAAGCGATCGGTTGTAGTTGGACGAGGTTGAAGTTTTTCGGTGGGAAAGACACTGTGAAGAGGATGAACACACGAGGGGAAGAAGATCTAAGAGAAGACTCACCTGCAGGATAAACGAGCTATCAAAACTCAACAGGGAGAAACCAAACAACCGAATTTTCTTGTTGCAAAATTAGAATAAACAAAAAAAATTAGAATAAACAAAAGGCTTGAAGAGATATTTCACCAAAGAGGATGTACAGGTGGCGGGAAAGCAAATGGTCAGTGTCACTGGCCATTAGAAAACAGCCCTTTGAAGCCACAAAGAGATATTCTTCCACATCTAGCAGAATGACTAAAATGACAAATTACTGACCATACCAACTATAGGCAAAGCTGTGGTATAGCCAGAGCACGCATACGGTGTTGGTGGACTGCAAAATGATAAGAAAGCCCTTCTGAGAAGCATTTGTTGGCACTTTCTGATAGACCATATGACCCGGTGAGTGCACTCCTGGGGGTTTGTGTACCCCAGCCAAATGAAAAGTCCGTCCACATAAACGTCTGTTCACAGGTGCTTGTGAAAAACAGCCCTAGTAATACAAACTGGACACAAACTAGATGTGCTGCAGCAGGTCAATAGAAAAGCAAGCCATGGTATATCCGTATAATGAATGAACTCAGCATTCAAATAGAACGAAGCTATTGATACCTGGTCGAGGCCCCAGCCTGGAGGTTCCCGAAAGGCATGATTCTGGATAAAAAGAACAGAACTGGTCTTTAAAGACTACATACTGTTGATTCCATTTGTAGTTTGCTACTGTAGCCATATGATTCAAAGGTGAGGCCATCCGAGCCATCAATGAAATCATCACACACTCATGGAAAATGAAAGGGTAAATTGACATTCTGTGTGACTGGACAAATGATTTATTTTGAGACAATGCAATTGGCGGTTACGGCCATTCACCCTGATAATAATATTTACAGAGGCTGCCAGAAGTGTTCTGGCTCTTCAAAGCTAGGCTTGCCTTTTAAAGTTCAGACAGGAATTCAGAGTTCAAGCTATTGAGCAGAATCCGTCAGTGGTTCCCAGGGGAGCCCGGTGCAGTTTAAGGGCATTTGGAAATCCTCAGAGGAGTTACTGGTTGCTACAATGATGGGAAAGTGCTTCTTGCAGACCGAGGCTGGCTGGGAGCTGCTATCATACAGATTGCAAATGTCCTGCAGCCCCAGAACAGTACTGAACAAGGAAGCATTATTCCACATGACCTTGTAAATGTCCTGGTAGACATGACAGTGGGAAGGAGAAAACCCCAAACCGAAAACCAACCAAACAAAAATACACGCATGTCATGAACTGCGCCTGGAATCAGGCATCCAACTGGTTTTTTTGTGTGTCATTTGTATAGTTTTTAAATGGTCTGAATCTTTTAGGAGTGTGACTACCTAAGAAAATTATTATTTTTTTTTTGGTTGGAACTTGAGTGAGGGTTACTCTTTTTTCCAGGATATCATACACTGACTAGAGATAATGGTGCTGCTGGAACATTGGTCCTAGGTGTTCTTGACCTTCTGAGTGAAGTGCGTGTCCAGATGCGCCTGCACCCTGAGTACACACACTTTGTCATCATGTGTTGCTGCCATCTGTGTGGCCAGGTATCAGACTATTGTCATGTAAAGGGTTTTCGCCATATATGCCCACAGTGGACTTCTACGTAGCTATTTTATTTCTCAAGGGTTTTATTGGCACATTATTCACAAAACATACAACTCAGTAGTTCACCCACATATGAAGAGTTGTACAATCATCATCACAAATGCTTTTAGAATCTTGTCTTCATTGTTGTACTCAATAACTCAATCATGAGTACATGTGTGTACTTGTTATTAGATGCCGTGAATTCATATTTACTGCTAGTGCAAAGAATGTTCAAAAGTTAGTTTAAACATTTAGTGTAAACCAGCTCTTAAAGTTAGTTTCATTTAAAGTCTGGTACAAGTTAGTTTCAAGTCAGTTGAATGGAACAGGGCATATGAGTGTAAAATAGTATGCCCGTGTATGGTGTGTGGTATGTGGCCTAGCCAGGCATAGAGGATTCTCGAAAGTTAATCCCCAAATGCCGATAGTGGATATTTCTATATGGTGATATTTCAGCCATGCTTTACTTTCTTTCTCCTCCTTTTTGACAGATTGGCTATTTTGCAGTAAGTATGAACCATTTTTATCATCGGTAAAAAGTGTGTGTGTGGCAGTGTCTCTATACAGTACCTTCAGTTGACTAGGAAATCGAAACCCCAAACCAAACTCACCGCGATCAAGCGTATTCCAACTCCTCGCAGCCTGAAAGGACAGGGTAGAACTGCCCTTGTGGGTTCCCAATACTAACTCTTTATGGGAGAAGAAGCCTCGTCTTATGTAGGGGCTAGTGGTTTCAAACTGCTGACCTTCTGGGTAGCAGCCCAATGCTTAACCACCACACCACTGCAGTTCAGTTAACAATGCAGTGATGAAAACCAAGAGCACGGACAGCGGAGAGGAGACAAGTCAGGGGATCCCGAAGGCACAAAGGAGGAAGCTCCTCTCTGGTCTCGCTTCCTTGAGTTAGTTTGCATATCTAAGGTAAAATTTAACCAATGACAACTGCTAGCAAATTCACTTTCACTGAGTCCCCTTGGAAATAATTATTTTCCCTGGCTAGAAGGAACCTGTAGGAAAAATAAAGAATTAAATGAAGTAATAAAGTTGTACTTGGAGATGTATAAAATACTGTGTCATCTCAGAGTTCTAGTGTTCCTGTGTTGTCGCTCAGCTGCCATCTCTGTGTCATGACGCTTCATGGTGGTCCTATGGGAAGGAAGACCCTTTCTCCACGAGACTGTTCAGCATGGTTCCCTGGACTAGCCTGAAATGAAGTTCGTGCTGTTGTTAGGTGCTGTGGAGTTGGTTCTGACCCGTAGCGGCCCCATGTACAACAGAACGAAAGACTGCCCAGTCTGGCCACCGCACAGTTGTTCCTGTGTCTGGACCTATTGTCACAGCCACTGTGCCAGCCTGTCTTTTCGAGGGTCTTCCTCTTTCATGCTGCCACTTTACCTTTCCGGAACTGGTCTCTCCTGATAACATGCCCAAAGTATGTGAGACGGAATCTCACCATTCTTGCTTCTAAGGCGCATTCTGTACTTCATTATTTTAAAAAAATTATTGGGGACTCTTACAGCTCTTATCACCATCCATCCATCCATCCATCCATCCATCCATCCATCCATCGTGTCAAGCACATTTAGTACATATGTTGCCATCATCATTTTCAAAACATTTTCTTTCTGTACTTCTAAGACAGATCTGTTTGTACTTTTGGCAGCCCATGGTGCTTTAAATACTCTTCTTTAGCACCATGTTTCAAATGCATTGGTTCTTCTTTGATCTTCCTTATCCAATGTCCAACGTTCACATGCACATGCACATGAGACAGGTGAAAATACCCTGGCTTGGGTCAGGTACACCTTAAGAACATCAAGCATCAAACTCAAAGAAACATCATTACTTTCCAACATCCATATACATTTTGCATATGCATATATAGTTTTAAAAATCTGTCAATCCCCCAATTATAAGATAAAAGGACAAGGATTTATAATAAGGATGAAGTGGCAGTGGTTCAGCTGGAGAATCCTTGTCCTGTGGGACACCTGGTTTGGTGATCTACTTCTGCCAATCAGCCTTTCAGTTAAGGTGACTCTGAGTGGACTTGAACCCCCAGCCTTTTGGTTAGCAGCTGAGTGTGGTAAGCATTTGTACTCCCTCCACTCCCCCCAGGCTCTGTGTGTTATAGTACATGTATGTGTCCCCTTAAATAACTATGTAACATTATTGTTTCATGTTTTCACACTTTATGGCCTCAGTGCAAATCTTTAAACAATTATCTTTCACACGTATGCCTTAACATAACAATTTTCTCCCTGGTGGACATTTAGTTGTTTGTTTTTGTCACCAAATTTTCACCATTACAAACCAGGCTACAAAGAATGCTCTTGGGTGAATGTTCTGGTTTACCTGTTAGAGAATTTCTCTAATGATGATTATTGTCTTCCTTAGTGCTTTAAGGTCTAATCAGTAGCATGTAAAGGCTCAGTGTTCCCACATCCATGTCAGCTTGGTTTTTGTCAGTCACATAGAGGTGACGTGCTATCTGCCTGTGGTTTTATCTGTAGTTTCCTGATTAGGAGACTGCTTTCGTATCTCATCATCTATCTGTTGCCCTCAGGTTTTCCTCCTCCCCTTTGCTCTAGTTTCACCTTGTGTCATCATCATGGCTATCGGACCTCTCCTTCGCTGGATGCTCACGCTTTTTTGGTTTCCAACAAGCATTCTTTATTCCCTGTTAAAAGCGTTCTTGCGTGTTTCTTTGAGGATTTCTCATGGATAGGCCTCTAATCCACCCGAGTTGTTATCTGTGTAGGATTTTATTTCTTTCCAAGGCGATAGCCTTTTTCTCTCAGGACTCTACCTGGAGGAGGAGGAGACCCTCCCTGATTTTCTGTGCCATCTCTGTCACAAATGGTTTCTCTTTATGGCAGCCAGTGGTTTTCAGTTCGCTCTTCTGTTGAGTTCGTTTTTCCCCTTTCCCTATACTAATGTCTTCGTCACGGTTGCTTTAAATCATCCAAGTTCTTTATGACATGCTTCCTTGTTTCTCCTTTTGAGAACCGTCCCAGGAACTATATTCTCAGCAGTGTGTCACAAACAATCCCAAGCTTGCCTTGGAACATGATGACCCTCATCGGAATTTGGGGAATGCTGAAAAACTGAACCCACTGTCATTGAATTGATTCTGGCTCGTCACAGATCATAACTGCCCATAGCAGTTCCGTGGCTATAAATCTGTCCTTAGGGGAGCAGACTGCCATACATTTCTCTCCAGGAGCAAGCAGCTGGTGGGTTTGAACTGCTGACCTGCTCAGTTAGCAGTCATGCCCTTAACCATCATGCCACCAGGGTTGCTTGAGAGGCATGTAAGGCCGTCCTTATTCAGGACTGATTGCTCTCAGCTGGATGTAACACCCTGTATTACAGTTTGAATGCAAACATACTCATTGCCCATAAGCACTACTATGCAAAATGGTTTGGCAAGTGGTGGCTCTTATTCTATTATTCATAGTCTGATATTCCAGTTCCTTTAGACGTCACTTTGTGTCCGGCTTCCTGAAAAATCTCATTGGAAATTTGAATGGAGTTGCATTGGGTTCCCTATTAATCAGAGAATTAAAATCATTATGATACTACATTTTGTTTGCACTTCCTTAAAAATGCATGACAAATATAAACAGTTCTATTTTATAGTGTCAGTGATTCAGTCCTCTGTGTACAAACGATTTCAGATAAACAGTAATCCCTTCCCTCAAGCAGTTCTCTATTTAAAGTATCTTTGGAAGCCAGCAAGGCAAATTGCAATGTGAAAGGTAGGACGGATATTGTGATTATCTTAAGAAAGATACAAACTTTCATTTTAAGCAAACGGTTCTAGAAAAGAAAAGTGTACTTCCTGATGGAAGCAAACTAGCTCAGTGATTTGACAAGTAGCTCGTGGTGCCCTTTAAAATTGGCTACTTGATCCCTGACTGTCCTGCGCTGAGCCACTATGGTGACGCTCATCAAGGTCAGAGTCAAACTCTGGGTTGCCGCTTCCTTTTACAAGGTGAAATACTCATTTTCTTTTTTAACCGAACACTTCCTTTTCCTTCCTTTCCACAAGATGGTTAATTTGTTTTATAGATAAATAATCCTGTAATAAAACTTGCCATTAATTAGAAGGAACACATGCTGGGTCTTGAGGGAAATCATTTATGGAAAATAGCGTTCAGTGAAATGTTGAACAGGAAAAAAAATTTTTTTTAAGGTAATCTAATTAATTCTCATATCGTTTCAGCCAGTAGAGGTGAGCATTCATTAGCCTTTAAAACAGGAATTCTGATTAAATAGGACCATTAGCATTTACAAAATAACTTATTTTACTCCCTGAGTAAAGAATGGTATGTGGAATTGGCAGGATACGGTAGAGTATAGAGCTTTGGATTCAGAAAGCCTCAAATGTTGAGTCAGCTTCAGCCTCTGGCGGACGAGTGGACCCGAGGTTAGAAGCTCTTGGGGTTCCCAATTTTTACCCGACAGAGGACCAGAATGTTGCTTACCTGACGGGGTGGCGAGGAGAATGAACAGAAACGTCTGTTGCTATGGACTTCGCACACAGTAGGCTGCCAGCAAGTGTGACTCATCTTCTTCTGAGATTTGTTTGTCTTCCTGTCCTGAAACGGCCCCTTTGATAACAAACTGCTCAAGGGATTCTCCAGGAAAATTCTAAGCAGGTAGTAGAGTTTCAAAGTGTAAACTCCTTCTTCCAGTCATCGAGTAGTCGTGCATCTGCCCAGGCTCTGCCTGACTCTGCGTTAGTTCCTGTCTGACTCCCAGAACAAGCGTCTGTAACCTTCCCATGCGTCAGCTTGGGTCCGCTTACACAGTGGGGCAAGGTACGAGCGAGTACTTAATACAAACTATTTGAAGTCCTTGGAGAAAGAACTAAATAAAAGCAAGTCATTAATTAATATTTGAGAGTCAGCAGCTGCACACTTAGACATCCAGTTTGATAGGAAAGGAAAACCAGTTCAGTGGATTTAAATCGCCTGGCATGTATGACAGCGTATTAAATTAATGAGGGCAATTCATCTTTCCAACTCAGGCTTGTTAAGCTTTGATTCCTCTCTCGCTCGCTCTCTGGGTGTTTTGTTTTTTTCCCCTAGTTTAATTCCTATAGTTTATGTACTATCCGAAAACAATCAAACCAGCACAAAAGATGTCAGGATAGCTGTACTTGTGGCTCTTGGGATTGCTTCAGAAACCCTGAAACAAGCTTAACTTCCTGGTTGAATGTTTGTTTTTCCCAAGGACCAGGTCAACTAAAGAGCAGACAGACCTACTTCCCACACCATTCGAGACAGGCTGGTTGGCGCTCAAGTCCCCGCAGAGAACTCGATTGCAGAGTTGTGACCGTGTTCAGTTTTGTTCTTGGAGTTTATCTCTCTTGAGCAAGCTGAAAATAATGCGTTTCCTGACAGAGAGGAATTAATTGCTGCTGACATTTAAAGATGCCCGCACTGTTCGCTCCTAGTTCTAAAGAACCCGATGACTAGTTTGAGTTTATAATCTTGGCTTAGTAACTTCTTTATAAGCAGACTTATTTCGGTTTTCTTTTCCAGTTTATTAATTTATGGTTTTGACTCAACATTCTGAGGCACGGAGTTAAAAAATGGTCTTTCTCTTGCACAAGGGTGATGAACCCAGGCAAGCCTGCTCGGCCTCCCACTTCCTTTCTGTCCGTGGCTACAACAATTCATTTCTTTGTGACTCTGCTTCAGCTGGTTTGGCCTCCACCGTTCTGCAGATGCAGACCAGACACGTGTGCCAAGTTCATGTCCACCTCAGGATTTGTGCATAGATGATTCCTTCTTTCTCCCTGGCATACTCTTCTCCCAGACAGTTGTGTGGTTTTCTCTTGGTTCCTTTAAGTCTCTTGTCAATGAGACGTTTCTCCCAGTGTGCAAGTGCAGCCAGTCCCACCCCAGGGGATTCATTATTATTTTGTACATTGTGGGTACAATGAAGGAACTCAGTTGCTAACTAAAAGATTGAGGGTTCACTTCTACCCAGAGGCACCTTGGAAGAAAGGCCTGGCAATCTACTTCCCAAAACCAGCTGTGGAAAATCCTGTGGAATCGAATCCTAATGGAAAACACACAGGGTTGCCAAGAGTAGGAATGGGTGTGGTGACAATGGGCTTCTCCTTTTTTGACATACAACATGCTTGCCATCTGTCTACACCCGTCCCCTACCTGAGAATGTCTAAGACCCTTTTACTCGCTACCATTCCCTCAGCCTCCAGGCTGTGCATTTCGGAAAGAAAGACCAAGCAGCCATTCTTGGGTAGGTCAGTGGCCTGAGACAGATGAAACTTCTGCCATGAAGGTAAAAACTGGTTTGGGTGACACAGTCAGTGCCTTGGGGAGCCAGGATTCTAGCTCATGTCCAATAGCGTGAGGGGGATGGCCTCCTAAGCCCCCTTCTTGGACTTTGGTGGGGGATCATTCTGGCCCCTGCCCTGACCTTCATTTCCACCAACCTTGCCCTCGCTGGTGGGTTTCCCCTCCGTTGTTCTCCAGCCAGTCTGAGATGATGGCTGGCTCTTTAGGGAATTGTCCTTTACTGGGTTTGCTAGGTTGACTGTGTGTCTGACTGTGTGTGTCTCCCGCCCTAACACACACACACACACACACACACAATCTGGTTTTGTGATGTGCCCTTCTGGGCTGGTTCCAGCCGGATTGCTCTGTTGCAGCCTGGGGCCTCTTTCCTGTGTGATGCAGTCTGCTCCTCATCCTCTCCCAGGTCTTCATTCCAATCCGTGCCCCTGGCCCTTTGACTACCAAGTAGGAAGGCTGCTATTGTTGTGGCCACTCTCATAAGAAAACCAGCCCAGCCTATTCACTAATTAGAACCCTGCGCAGACATCGGGGTTAGGTTGGGAGAGGCTGTGCATTTTGACTTATTGGAGCCTAACCATCTGTCCTCAGCATATTTATATGTATGTGTGTGAGTGGGTGTATGTGCATGCTTATTATTATTAAATAAACCAAATTCAATAATTCCATTTTCCAGAGAATGCAGAAATGCTGGCACTCGAAGACGTCTCATTTTTTCCTCCTTTGGGTAGATTATCTACATTTATGTACTTCTGTCCCTAGCCTTCTTGCTTATGCTCGCACATAGGTATGTGAAGCCTTGCACGGTTGCAGGCAGCATTCGGAGTGCTTTACATTCAGCCTCACAACAAGTGTATGTGGTGGGGGGTGGTATTATGGATGTGTTAGAAACACGGAAACCAAAGAAGAGAGAGGCTAAGTAACTTGTCTCAGATCACAAAGCTAGTCACAGATGAATCCTGAACTTGAACACAGGCAGTCTAGCTCCTGATCCTGTTAGTGTTCCATGGAAATGCTTGATTGTGACATGATCTTTTCTTTTTTTGTCTGGTGAATTCGGACTGGTTCTTTTTGAAAAAAATCACTTTATTGGGGGCGGGGAGGGGCTCTTACAAATTTTATGACAATCCATCATTCAATTGTATTAAGCACACTTGTGCATAGGTTGCCATCAACATTTCCAAAACATTTTCTTTCTACATGAGCCCTTGGTATCAGCTGCTCGTTTTCCCTCCCACCCCCAGTAATTGGCTAGGGTCTTTATTCAAGCCTTAGTTGAGAAATGCCCTTGAGCTTTAGTCAAAGGAAGACTGGCCGATCCTACTGCATCTGGTACCAGGTGTGCTAGCAATGTCAATTCCAGAGATCATACCATTGTTCCTTTGCTATGGGTTGGAACCGACTTGATGGCACCTCGCAACAACAATTCTAGCCTATAATCCAGGATAAAGTGTCAATATCTGAGTTGCAGGCTGCCCCCACCCCGCTTCCCCCAATTGCCACCTGCCCTTTAGGGTCGGTATCTCCTACTATGCAACATTCTATTTAGCAGAAGTGCTCCTTCTGGAAGCCTGGTGCCCCTCGGCTTTAAGTTTTCCTAAGGCTGTCTGATGCTTTTAACATTCATTAAAAGCTGTAGTTGATCCACTCGCCTTACTTCTCCACCTTCTTCTCCCACATCAGGCTTCAGTCGGTCCGAGCGTCCTCCTTGTACATCTTTCACCCCTATTTGATGCATCTTTAGCTATGGGTAGCCCTCTGCGTGCCCCTCCCCCTCCTGCCCATCCCTTGCTCATTCTGGAGGAGGGAGTTCTTGTTTTGCATTCAAGTAGCTACAGTGTGAGAGCAAATTTGGGTTGCTCTCAAAGTGGGGTGGATCTTCCTTTATGACTGCCTAAACTAGGCTTACAGATGCAGTGACTTTGAATCCAAGCAGGTGAAAATGGCTAAAACTCCGAGTGGTGGTGCTTCCCTTGGTCCTGTCATGTGAGGTCCTGTCGCCCACCACTGGTTTTTTTTGTCTCTTGGCTATTGAAGAAAAGGAATCAGACCTAATATAAAGACAGCCCTACTGCTAGAGCTTTTACTAAATGTTCGGGTATACGAACAGCTGATTCTTAAGTAGTCATTTCAGTGGGAGATATACTGGATTGTTTTATTCCTTTTAAAAAGGGAAATAGCAGTAAACACTAAAACTCAATATGTATAGTGAAAATCCCCTTTTCACTCTATGAAATTGATATCTCAGAAATGGCTACTGACAGATATGTGTCTTTCTAGATATTCTTCTATATGTATACCGATAACCACCTAGGATATGTTAAACTTGAAATTTACATGAGATCAAGTGAGGTTTTCTTGGACACCCGGCTGTGTCACTTCTGTTTCCCCTCAGTGTCCTGAGCATCTTTCTGTGCTAGGACACTAGGACTACCTCTTTGTGTGTCCTCACTACCGTTGCATCGTATGAACGTGCCACATTATTTAGTCAGCATCTGGGCAAGATTTTATCTATCGTGTGCACTGCTAACATGAGTGTGGTTGTTTAATTCCTGCCGCATTTTGAAATTCACATTCTTAATGACTCATAAGATGTACAGATAGGTTTAGGTGGGTCTGGAACCTTGACAGGGAGGTGGTGGCGCTACTGGTTGATGTGAGAACCGTTCTTTCCGATACGATGGTGCGGTGGTGAAGTTCTAGACTGTGAATGGAGTGCTTGGCCATTCAAACCGACTAGTCTCTGAGTAGCTGCATCGTCCACTGCTGGTAGAGTTGTGGTTCGTTCAACTTAGGCCAGGGTTAGTCACTCTTGGATGGTAACAGATGAAGTGAGGAATGTATTATGTAAATTCCCTTAAAAAAACATTTGAGAGAGGCCTGAGGGGCAGGCCCCAATCCCAACTACGTGGACAGCTGCCCCTCCCCCCAGAAGAATTTATTTCAGAGGACAGCACT
>NW_022111377.1:6645600-6653222 GCF_000313985.2 Echinops telfairi
AGGAGAAGCCACATGGACCTACCCTGATGCAGCCCTGAGTGCTGGAGCAGCCGTGTGGAGACCCCTGCCAGTGCTGAGATGCTTACACATTCACCGACTCGGCTTTCCTCCTGCAGTTGGTGTCATTGCATGTGTTTTGTGAGATGGAGGAGGACTTTGTGGACTGGTGTCGGACATATGGGTTAATTTTGGATTTGTGGGTTGGGATGTTTTCTTGATGCGCACTTAACCTTTACATAAAACTCTCTCTTATATATGAGTTTCTGTGGATTTGTTTCTCTAAAGTACCCAGACTAACACAGTTGCTTCTGTGAAAGACGCAGTAAAGTTTAGCCCAAGTGGTTGTTGGAGTACAAGGTAAACAAGCAGACATGGCTACCAGAAGGATGTAATTTCAGAGAAATTGAGTCAAAGGCAAAGAGGGCACTAATACTCTTAGTAATTCCTGTGCTTGATAGACAAGGATCACGAGGCTCCATCTGAGTGCATTTGGATTTCGTGTCTTAAATACAGAGGTGAGCTTTGATTTTTCAGGGAGATTTGTACCTGACATCCTTCTCGACCGGGCTTGTGTCTGGTCTACTTTGTCGAGCTAGTGTGTGTGTGGGAGAGATGAGGCTTTCTACTCCCGTACCACATTTCGGGAACTTACAGGGCCAGTTCTGCCTTGTCCTATTCGATCGCCATGAGTCAGAATTGACTTGATGGCAGTGGGTTAGCTGTGTTTCAGGGACTTGGCTTTGTTTTTAATACGCTGCTACTTGACGGCAGAGCATAAAGTAGCAGTAGTGAGCTAATCTGTAATAGTAGCTGCTAGTGGCTACCATTGGACGTACACAGCAACTTAGTAATGATCCCACTAGAGGTGAATTCTAAAGAAGAGCCATTTATGGAAAAGAAAATCAGACCCAAACAAAAAAATCCCACTATTCTCAAGTTGAATGCCTACTCATGGTGACTCTACAGGACAAAGTATTACTACTGTTCCTTAGTGTATCCAGGATTGTTAATACTTAAAGTAGCAGACAGCCTCATCTTTCTCCATCAGGGAGGCTGATGGGTTTGAACAACTGACCTGTGGTTAGCAGCCTGATATTTAGCCTACAGCACCATTACTATTACATTCGATTTTATCACTCATGGCCCAATCCAGTATAGGTTGGCACTCAAGTTTTGTTACACATCCTCAACCTCTTACTTCTTCACATGGCTCCTACGGCCATGCCCTGTTCTGCATTCAGCTGGCAGATGGAACATACAGAACTGGATCGTACCCTGGGTGCTCCTAACAGTATCACCTTGGAATAGGATTACTCACCTGGCCTCAGCCGACATATAGGCAGGAGAAGGGGAAGTGAGCCAGAACTGTAATACCAGTAAGTTAATACTTATTTGTCAGTCAACAGATATTTATGCAGTCCGTTTAAATTTTTAGATGATGTGAACATTTGCTTCTTTATGTCTGACGTTGAGTGGATGGCTTTATTTTTTTCTAAAATTGGATATGTGGTATTATTGAGTTTCTGGTTACATGTTATTCTTTTGGGCAAATTCAGGATTGATGAAGAAACATAGAAAGCACAATTTAGCTGGAAATATCAATGATATTAATCAGTCCAATCGGCATTTATGTGAAGCATTATAATTAATACTTTGTCACTAGGGTTCTGTTGCGTACATGCACACATGCACTTGGAGACAGTGTTTACACAGGCGTTAAACATTTGTGTGATTTTTGTTTGAGAGACTGATCTCCTTGAAGGAAGGGGCCTTTGATACTGGTTTTGTGGTGTTCATTATATGCTTGTGCTCAGTGACTATATTTGTGTCAGTCTGGATTGACTAGAGAAACAAATCCAGGGAGAACTTTATATCAAAGAGCAATTGTACATTAAGCAAACATCCCAGCCCAGTTCAGATCAAGTCCAATATTATCCCATATGTCAATACTAGTCCATAAATTCCTCTTTCGACTCACACACTCATGCCCTGATACTGAATGCAGAAAGATCACAGGCCAGTGGTTGGAAAGTCTTGTGGATCCAGTGGTGGTGGAAGCATCTCAGTGCTGGCGTGGGTCTCCACGTGGCTTCTCCAGCTCCAGGGCTCTGGTTACATCAGCATAGCTCCAGGTGGCTTGTCATTAGGAATATGAAGCAGAGAGAGTGTGCCTGGCCTCCAGTGAGCTGTTTATCTCTGTCATGTCTCCAAATGAGTCATCAACTGCGACCTGATTGAGAGCCTAGACTCTACCCCTTCACAAGTTGACAGGAGATTAAGTAATTGCCACAAGATTTTAAAAGATTTGTAAGTCTGTTCTTTTTCATCATTCATAGTATTACATATTATTTTGCTCCAAAGAATACAAGAGGGCTTCAGAAACATATGGAAAAATTCCATTTTTTTTTGGGGGGGGATTCCATTATCTGTTAAATTCTGAGGTTTTCCCCCATGAACATTTTGAAGCCCCCTTATACTTATAAATACGTCTTAAGGTATACAGAATAAGGATGCAACCAAGTGGCCCCAGCCAGATTTGATAAAAAACATTGCCACGTCTTTTTCTCTGTGTCTTTATCTTTACCTTCTTCCACCCTTCTGAAGGAAGGATCTCTTAAATTTTGGATTTGTAGTTTCAATTCTCTCTCTTTTTTCTTCTTTGTCCTTTTACTGCTTAAGTTTGTATCCCCCAAGAACATACTGTTTGATTTTATATGCCTTTGACTTTTTATGTAAATGGAGTCTGACAGTATCCTTAGGAGGCCTTTCTTTAACTAGCTTTGTAGTCAGAGATGCAGCCCCAGTGCTGTACGTGGCTGTGATTTGTCCATTGGCCCTGGTGTAGAACATCTTATCAGAAGCCCTGGCAGTGCTGTGAGTTAAACACTGGGCTGCCGTTCAGGCACCCGCCACTCCCAGAGAACGATGAGGCTGTCTGCCGCACAAAGATTGATCATATCAGAAATCCTATTGAAGGTTGTTTTGAGTCAGAATCAACTGAATGGCAGCGAGTTTAGTTTTTTGGCAGTTGGTATGCTGACTGGGTGATGCCTAACAACAATTAATTTGGTTAGTTTTTCACAAACT
Source organism: Echinops telfairi (assembly GCF_000313985.2). Classification (NCBI taxonomy): domain Eukaryota; kingdom Metazoa; phylum Chordata; class Mammalia; order Afrosoricida; family Tenrecidae; genus Echinops; species Echinops telfairi. The sequence goes on from NW_022111377.1 coordinate 6,648,688, forward strand.
AGGTTATAACATCAGCACTTAAGGGGAAAACAATCCTGGGGCCATCGAGTTGATTCCATCTCATAGAGGCCCTGGTGACAGTTCCATGAGCAGACAGCCTCATCCTTCTCTCCTTGAATGGCTGGTGGGTTTGAAATACCAACCTTGCCCTTAGCAGCCCAGCATGTAACCCACTGTGCCACTTGCACTGTTAAATAGCTCCTTCGACTGCCACTCCTCTTTGCTGCGTGGGGCTCCTTGCTCTGTCTTGGAAGGTGAGCAGCTGACAGCTCTTTCCATCTTTATCTCCAACCCTTTTTGCATATTCTTTCCACCACATTACCTTCACTTATCTTTTAGAAAAGAAACAACAGTTATATTTACTGTAACATTTATTAGGTACTTAACACGTCTTTTAAAATGCACTGATGCTGTTGTCAGGAACAGGGTTATTTTTTGCTCCTCTTTTGGTTTCAAAGTTGTATGGCTTTGTGACTTCAGCTCCAAACCTTGACTTTCAGAAGCCCTGTTATTTTTAGCGCACACTTTTGCAAAGTGGGAAGCTTTACAGGAACACGCATATGATGGCGTAGGAGAAAGTCCTGCCCCCCTCCCCCCCACTTACAGTTAGTGACTTATAGTTTCCTTCTCCTTTTTAGTATCTTTTTTTGATGAACGTGAAGTCTTTTTGTGTTTCTTGTAAGAAATCTTCCTTTACATCGAGGGTATATATAAATTTTCCATCATTGTGACCCAACAACTTTATAGTTTTACCTCCCTCCCCCCCTTTGGGTAGAATACGTGGTGGAAATGTAATTTCATTTTCCTCATATGGATAAGCTTGCATCTTATCCAAAAAAATGTGATCCTTTCCCTCTAGTTTGCCTCCTTATCTCTTGCCATTCATCCTAGTTGCTTTAAATTTTGTTACATTAGTATTTCTTCCCTGTACTGCACATTCAAGCTTCTTACTGTCTTTCTACTTTTGCTATCTCTCTGGTAAGTTCTCTAATCTGCTAGTGTTCTACAAGAACTGGCTGTTTATGACATACTGTATACATTTAGGGTCTGCTTGAAACGTTCTCTAAAACTAGTGTGTGGTGATTTAGATTAGAATGACATTGTATATACAGATCACTTTGATAAAAAGATTGTGATAATTATATTGAGTCCTCTAATCCCTGATATAGTATATATCTTCTTTCATGTCTTTTTTTAATACTTAGGTATAAAGCTTTCAGAAGTTGGTATAGTAATCTTTGACCTTTTATTAAATGTATGCTTATTTATCTTGTGTGTTTTAGCATTGTATCTAAATCATGTGGCAAATGCTCCGTTTTTTTGACTATTTTTCTACTGTACACATTCTGTTGATAGAGCCCTGCTGGCTTAGTATTTTTCATTGGGTTCCTAGCAGCAACATCAGCAGTTTGAACCTACCAACTACTCTGTGGGATAAAGACCAGCATTTTCCTCCCTGGAAGAGTTACATTCTCGGAAACTCTCCCAAACAGGGACAGTGAACTGTGCCCTATTTATGGGGTCACTATGAGTTGGACTCAACTAGATGGCAGTGAGAACTTTGGATTCATTCTTTTGAGTATTCTGCTTCGATAATTTTACATTCTCTGAGACTAGTGAGTGTTGTGTCTCCTTTGTCTTTTATTTATTTATTCCATTTATTGATTTCTCCCGACTGAAACCTCTGCTAAGGCCAGTGTTGAAAACGAGTTGCTGTAATATACAGCATGTTTTAATTCTGACATGAAATTTAAAAAGTAATTTTACTAGCATAAAATTCATGGACTATACAATTCAGTGATTTATTATATATTAAAAAGACTTGTGCAGCTGACATTAACTTTTAAGAATGATCTGGATCATAGTAAGAAAGTTTCCCTCAAACATAGGTCTTGAATTTGATCATACTCTTCCGGCATCTCTGTTTTTCCTCCTAGTGTTAAATTAACCTTGTACTCCCGGCAGCATTCTTGCTCACAATTATAGTAGGTTCATGTAAAGTTGGACTCTATTTGGGAGTATGATTATGAAATCTTTCATGATACAGTGTTCCTGCATGTTTATTCTGGCTTTTGTAATGGTCTTTGGTAACTTGTTGATCAAATTGGAGCAACAATGGTAGTGTCTTACATGTGGGGGCTTCAAAAATTTATGGAAAAATGATATGGAAAGGTAATGATTTTTTTCCTCCACAAACTTTTTGAAGTCCCTTAGGGTTTTGTGGTAATTACGCATTAAACCTGCAGCCTTGATTACATGTTAACATGTGTAATACACGCCAACTCACTGGTGTGGTCCATAATGACCTGTCAGTAAGTTTTACCTACTGTGATCATGGAGGCTTGGTGACACCATGGGGAAGCGCAGAGCTGCTAACCAGACGATTGGCACTGGAAACTGGTCAGAAAGTTGTGACTGTTCGCCTCCATAAAGATCCGCAGCCTTGGAAACCCCAGGGAGCTGCTATGAATTGGACTCCACTCAGCTGCATTGAGGGTGTTTTTTTTTGGGGGGGGGGGTGCAGATGGCAATAGTTGGAGTCTATGTGTGTTGCAGATGAGGAACACATTGGGATATTACCCCAAATATTGGTAGTTCGAGTTCCCCTACAGACACCTTGGAAGTAAAGGCTGGCAGTCTTTCCTGCCACGGGACGCCCCATGGAGCAGAATTCTGCACTGACACACATGGGTCATTGAGTGGCAATACGCCAATCAGCCACTGGTGAGGTTTTCTGTGTTGTGTTGCTGAAGGTGCTGTTTGGTTGGTTTCAATTCATAGTGATCCTATCTGTGTCCAACAGAACGAAACACCGCCGGTCCTCATGTGGGAGCCAATTGTTGCAGCCACTGTGTCAGTCCGTCTCTGCATGAGGGCCTTCCTCTTCCTCACTTCCCTCCTCTCTACCAAGCACGATGTCCTTCTCCAGGGATGGACGGGAGACAAAATCCTACCATCCGGGCCTCTAAGGAGCATTCTGGTTGAGCTTCTTCGGAGACAGATCTATTTGTTCTTTTGACCATCCATCCACGATACTTTCAATATTTTTGGCCAACACCATGATTTAGGTGCATCGGGTTTTCCTGTAGTCCCTGGGAATGAGGTGGATAATTAGAGTTTTCCTTTTATTTATCCTGTGTGTGTCTTGTGTCTCAGCTTGACTGAGACCTCTCCCTTTGGACTTTCTTCCTCCAGTGGGCAGTGATGTTGTCCTCGTTTTCCCATCGCCCGTGATAATATGACTACCATGGCCTAGATTCTTCCATCTGCTCAGCAGATGTTCTTGCAGCACCCCATGGATCCAAGGCGAAGGCTACCTGTTTAGATTTTTAATTTCAGTTATTTTTTAAGGAGTTTGGAAACTTCTTTACTTTTTTGCTAGCTTATTACATTTAAATTATGCCTTTGGAAAAAGAAGCATTTTTGTTTTTTTCAGCTGACGTGTCTGGTTGTCAAATCCTCTACCATCTTGGTTTGAGGTTTGAATGTGTCAATTTTAGGTTCCCAAACTTATTTGGCCTTCTGCCCCCTTTTCAGGAAAAAAAAATTACTCAATGCTCCACTTTCGAGAATTAAAAATGTTGCGCGATAGCCCGCATTCAGGATAAAGTGTAGGCATCTGCTTTTGTAGTCCCTTTGGATTATTTCAGTGCCCGGCAGGGGGCGTTATCTTCCACTTTGGGAAACATTGGTGTTCTGGGGTGTCAAACTGGTGGCTTGCCGGCCGCATATGGCCCCCGAGGTCATATTTTTGTGGCCCACGATGCTCTGAAATAAAATATAACAGGGGAATTGTGTGTCTGGTATTGTCTCGATCTCCCCTAAGTGCTATTTTCTTCATAACAATTTTTTTCTATTTTCATTTTATTTCAGAGCATCGTGGGCCACAAAAAATTACCTCGCGGGCCGTATTGTGGTCCACGGGCCACCAGTTTGACACCCCTGGTGTAAATGATTCTTTAAGGAAGGTCAGCCACCACTGGGCACATTGTTGAGTTTCTCAGACTGAATGAACTTGGATAACAGCAATGCTCAAGGCTCTAAGCTCAAACGTTGCACAATTCCGAAACGTTATGTTAAATCGAGTAGAGATGCATGATGGAGTAGGAAGTAGGTTTCCATGTACATCTTCATTTCAGTTTACTTTGATGTTTTAAATATTACTGATCTTCTTCCTCATCCTAGCATGACTGGGAGATTTGGAGGGAGTTTTGCCATCATTTCAGTTTACTTTGATGTTTTAAATATTACTGATCTTCTTCCTCATCCCAGCATGATTGGGAGATTTGGAGGGAGTTTTGCCTGTGGGTGTGCCGTACTCACTGCTCATTAATTCGTAGGGTGACTTCAGGATGAGGAATGGGTCTCCATGAACAGTTCAGAAGTACTGAAGACATTAACCCTCGTAGCAGCCTTTTCCATAATAAAATAGCAGTTGACACAATTCCACCTCAAGTAGTCATAATATTTTTATCTTTTCCTTCTAGTTATTTGTCATTTTATTTATATGAACCCCGCTCCTCCCTTCACTTTTT
>NW_022111377.1:6654390-6682945 GCF_000313985.2 Echinops telfairi
TCCATTTAAAATGTATCTAGGACACCTATCGGTGAGTCGAACAGTTCTCAGTAACAGGTGCTCCCTTCAGCAATTGTTCCAATTTCCATTTGCCTTTGCGTGGATTCTGAGTCATGGTGACCTGGTACGATCAAAGTCGAGCTGCATACTCCGTAGGGTTTTCAAGGGCGACATCTCCATTTTTGTGCTCTGTGTGAACCCGGAACCTGGAGAGGTTGAGTGATTTAACCTGTGCTAGACGATGGCAGAGTTAATAATAAAACCCAGTTCAATCCAGAACAACTCCCATTTTCCTCCCCCACGCCATCTGTCCTGAATCCCTGTAGCCACATGGTAGGGGCACTAAAAGAAACACTAACCCTTCATAAATCCACAACCCAGGCTTCTACAGGTCCAGATCTGTGGGTTACATATGTGTTTTATTCTCATGTCAGTTTCACCTGTGACTCAGTGATGTTCTGTTGAGACTGACAGTTTTCCTGTCACTTGCTGCTGTCAAGCCGATTCAGACCCATAGTGACCCTCTAGGACAGGGTAGAACTGTCCCTGCGTTTCTGAGATGGTAGCTCCTGATGGGCGTAGAAAGCCTTGTCCTTCCCCCCTTGTTCCTGTAGAGTGCCTAAAGTGGTAAAGGACCCTGGTGTGAATACGTATTGTTTACTGGGGTATTAAAGACGTTTTGAACCCAGCCCAAGTGAGAGACAGTGTGCTAGGTCCTAGAGATAGTCAGAGGTCAAGAACATTTGGTTTCTTATAGGAGTTTGCGATACAGTAGAGAAGGTCTACAGATCCTGACATAATAAAAAGAATGAATGAACTTGGAGAGCCAGAAACTCTGAGATATATATATATTTTTGAGTATGGAAGCAACCAACATACACCAGCCCCCCAATAGATGAGGGGGGCTTTAAAAAGTTCATAGGACATTTCCATTTTTTCCTGAATGTTTTGAAGCCACCTCATGATTTAGTGACCACAGTACATTGTCTTCAATGACACTGGTTGGGGTCCATGCTAGACTATTATTTGATACTTGTGCTAAGTACTGTATATATTGAGAGTAGAATTGTTGTTGGCTCTATAACAAAGACGGCTTTCTCCTTTGTAAACAGTTACCGTCTCAGAAGCCCACTGAGGCGTGACTGTGCTCAACATTGACTCCACAGCAGTGAGTTGAGTGTTTGGTTTGAGGCCTCTCTACTTTTAAGTTGGTTCTTTTTCTAATAATAAAAAAAATATATTGGTATTGAGAACATACGCCAATTCAGCAATCTCTGCGTGTACTATTTAGTGATAGCTCATTCCCATAAATTCACTCACTGCCGGCTAAATGTGTCTGTCTAATCTCGCTAGTCTTCCGAATTGCTGTTGTCAAATAAATCACTTATGGATAGGTGTTACGCTTTTACACAAGACCAGACCTTTTTAAACTAGTGAAGCCAAACTCTTATTTCATTTTAAGAAGACTTCAGGGGCATTTTTCTTTAAAGTTTTCTGCAATTCCCATTCTTTGGAATGCTGTCCATAATTTGTCACGATCCATACTGTCGAATGTCTTTGCATAATTAGTGACATTTTAACATTCTTCTGTATTCTCTGCTTTCAGCCAGGAGCCATGTGACGTGTGCAGTGATAGCCCTCATCTGGGTATCCCACCTCATGAATCTACCTGTATTTCTGGCCGTTCCCTGTTGACGTATTGTTGTGGCCACTTGGGGGTTATCTTCAGCAAACTTTTGTCTGTGCTATTCCTGATGTTGGACAGTTTCCGCATTCAATACTCGGGGGAGTGCAATGCTATCTCCTTGTGATTTTGATTTACATGACGTGAGCATCTTCTTCCGTGTTTGGTGGTCCATTTGATTCGATGGAATGGTAGCCACATGAGTTAGTGCTCCCCAGAATGGTCTCCACAGGTAAGCCAATGTCCCAGTGTAGCCTGTGGCCCACCTGAATTCTACACCCTCCCCCACAGTGAACCAACAAACCAGAGCAGAACCAGAGCCTCTGTGATTGCCCCCTGCTCCCTCTTCCTTATCTGAGTTCCAGGTTTGTTAGCATCCTGATGTTAATGGCTTCCTTGAGCCTCTACAAACCTCCCCACTGTTCATATGAAAAGGAGCCTAAGACTAGGCCCCTCAGTGAAAACTTGCAGGTAGAAGTAGTACTTGCTATTGGGTTTGGTCTGTGAGCCCCTGGATATAATAAAATAATGTTGCTGTAGATTGACTTCAGGTCAGTTTTTTGATTTCTTGTGGTCTCTCCTTTTAGGGAGCCTCTCTCTCTTTTGGGCCTGAGCCCACATAAATGTCAATTCAAGTGCTTTGCCAATTTTATGACTGGGTTGTCTTTTTGTTGTTAAGTTGTGGAAATTTATATGTATGTGTGTACACGTACATACATAGATACACACATACATACTTTAAGAGGAGCCCCGGTGGCATAGTGGGCTATGCACTGAACTGCTGACCACAAGGTCAGTGGTTCAACCTCACCAAATACTCCCACCAATTGATCCGTAGAAGAAAGTTAAGGCTGTCTACTCTCATAATGATTTAAAGTCTCGGAAACCCAAAGGGGCGATTCTACCTTGACCTAAGGGGTCAATATGCTTCGAATCCACTGGATAGCAGTGGGTTTTTTTTGTTTTGTTTTGGAATTGATTATTAGATTTATGTCTGCTATATGTTTTCCGAAGTCATTCTCCCAGTTGGTGGCTTATCTTTTCACATCTTCTGTAAAGTCTTTTGGTGGTCAAAGGTTTTTAATTTTTATGAGGACCCATTTATTTTGTCTCTTGGCTTTTGTGATTTTGTTATATAATTCATGTGAAAAATCCTACTCGACACCGTTACCCCTGTTTTGTTCTTTTAGGAACAATACAGTTTTGCACATTTAGACCTTTAGTCCATTTGAGTTTGTGGCTGTGTACGGTGTGAGGCTTGGGCCATGTTTCATTTTCTGCATGTAGGATTCCAATTTTTCCAGCACCATTTCTTGAATAGATTCTTCTTTCCCCATCAAATGGATTTAGTGTCCTTGTCAAAAATGTAGGTTGATTTTGGAAGTTCTTTCTTAAGATGTAAGAATGACTAGTTAGTTACAGGAGTAGGCTAAAAAAATTGTTTTAAATTAGTTTAGTTTTCTCCGTAATTATTTTTATTTACAGAGCTTTCAATCTAACATCTGCTCATGAACACATGAACTCTGTTTTCAGAAAGAGTGAGGTTTTGAGCGAGGAGTGGCTATGCCACCGTGGCGCTCTTGTGGCACACTGATTAAGCACGTGGCTGTGACCTGAAAGGTTGAGAGTTTGAACTTAACCTTGAACTCCGCAGACCTGGTGTAGTCACATAATCTGTGTCAGTTTGGGGTTTGGGAGGATTAAGAGTGAAGGGGTGGAGTCTAGTCTGTCAATTGGGTCATAGCCAATGAGGCTCTGTGTGGCCTTCTCTTGAGGATTCTGGGAGCTCTGGCCTTTTCCTCCTTGGAAGTGGGAGACACACTCTCTGCTCACTCCCTTGGAGACTCTCTAATGACAAGTCTCACTCTCTGAGAGATATCCCTGAGGAGAAGCCACATGGACCTACCCTGATGCAGCCCTGGGAGCTGAAGAGGCCATATAGAGAGCCCTGTCAGCACTGAGATGCTTAAAACACCACTGGATCCACAAGACTTCCAACCCATTGGCCTGTGATTTTCCTGCGTTCAGCATCATTGCATGTGTTTTGTGAGCCTGAAGAGGACTTTATAGATTGGTATTGGACATACACGCTAATATCAGACTTATGGGCTTGTTTTGGACTGGGCTGGGATGTTTCCTTAATAGTCAGCCACTCTTGTATATAAACCTTTATTACATACATGTGAGTTTCTATGGATTTGTTTCTCTAGTCTACCTGGACTAACACACCTGGTGATCTACTCCCATGAATATCACAGGCAAGAAAACTCTATGGGACTGTTCTAGTCTCCCATGTCGGGGAAACTATGACCGGCAATTTACAGGACAGCATCTAACAAGAATCAGCAATGCTTATCACTGTATCCTTCCTTCTTGCATGCGGTTTCTGGAGTCCCTCCTTTCAAGGGTACAACCCGCCCGTGTCCACTTTTCCAAATAGTTAGGAGCTATCATCAGCTCAGCTTCCCATGTCATGTCAGCTGGAAGACAAAGCAGAGAGTGTGTGCTGCCTCCAGGGAGGAAGGCAGGAGTTCCCAGAATCCTCAGGAGAAGGTCATTCCCACACAGAGGGCTCATTGGCTATAACCTACCATAATTGTCAGGCTAGACTCCACCCCTTCACAAGTTGACAGGAGATTATGTAACTGCCACAAAAGCCTTTGGAAATAATGTGTCGTTGAAATAATAGTATGTTCGGTGTAAGTGGACTCTTACGCATTGACTGTTTCGACCAATCTTCAAGGTATATAGTGTCAGAATCATTGCTAGTACTGACAACGTGTTAGAGACGTCTGAAACGGTTTCTTACTGAACTTAGGGAACACAGCTGTTTAGAAGTTCTAGCCCCTGTACCTGTAAATATGACCTGGTTTGGAAATAGGAAGGTGCCCTGGTGGTGCAGTACTTAAGTGCCTACTTGCTCACCAAAAGGCTGCTGCTTTGAACCCACCAATTGTCACATGGGAGAAAGGCTTGGCGTTCACTCCTATTTCAGCCTTGGAAACCCTATGGGGCAGGTCTGCCTAGAACTTGGGCTACTGTGAGGCAGAATAGACTGGTTAGAAACCACAGTTGTCTTTTGTCATTGTAATGGTAGCATCATGGCTTACTCACCAGGCCAGCACTGAGAAGCCACCAGTTGCTCTGCTGGAGAAAGAAGAGGTTTTTTTGCTACTGTAGAAAAGAAAAAGAGGCATTTTGCTGCCTGGGAAGCCCACAGGGGTGTGGTTCTACTCTGTTCTTTGGACTCAGCATTAAGTCTATGGCAGTGAGTTTGTTTTGTTTTTATACCAGAAAAAGGTGGGTTTTAAATCTGATCAGTTGAGTGGTGTTTTATAGGAAAAGCAGAAGCAACATAGAGGTACGCACCCTTGAAGGAATGCCACGTGAGGACCCCCCACAAACCAAGCAGCCACAGGCAATGGGGAGAGAGCCCACAGAAGGCATCAGCATGGCTGAACCTCGGATTTGTTAGCTTAACCTTTAAAACTTTGAGAAAATGAATTCCTTTTTTTTCCCCCAAAGCCATCTCCTTGTGGTATTTTATGTGAGAGCAGGGCCGGGAAACTGAGAGCAGGCTGCTTCCAGATTGCCTTTCCAGGGCTGCTTTTACACCTCAGCCCTAAATGGCAATCAGTTTATTGTGGTGGGTTATTGAGATTTCCCAAAGTGACAAAAACAGCAAAGAGCTTGTGATAATTGGGCTCCCGCTTGGGAATTCTAGTTTGTGATGAGAGTAGGTGTCTGGAACAGGTCATAAAGTTTATCCTATTACTCCTCTGTTGAGCCCAGCCTCCCCCTCAAATTACCCGATCTTCCCTTTGTGAAAGGAAAGAATGGTTGAAAACCAGTAGAGAATTTATTCCTCTCAGCTCATTTGGCATGAATTGCTTGCCCCCATGAATTGTTGAATGGCTGCTTCTGAGGCCGACATAATAGTTTTTTGTTTTGTTAAACAACTATGAATCTCATTTATTATGGTCTTCCTGTTAACAGGAAGAAAACCAGAAGTTAATATCTGCTACATTTCATTGTTTAAAAGCAATTGTTACTAGTAAAGCTTCATTTTTTTTAATTTTTAGCAAGCATAATTTGATCTCATATAATTGGTAGAAGAAAATTCAGGGAATTGGTCCAGGCTCTGTTTAGTTGACTCCCTCGTTCAAGAACCGCCGCACACAATCATCCAAATGAGTCCTGTGTATGTAATAAGGCGAGCTGGATGTACAGTCAACATGCAAAACGGATTGCTGACACCCAGAGGAGCGGCATATTCTCTCTCCTGGTCTGTCCCCTTTGCAAAATTGTCATGGAAATACTTTAACCACATGACATGACAGAGCTTTTTTTTTAAATTGGTTTACTAAGAATCACAGAGGCCAAAATCTTAGGTATTCGACTTATTGAAGATATCCAGATTTATTTCAGAAGTTGGCGAGGGCGCCGACCGAACTGTCAACCTTACCTTCTTTGATGATTGCTGGTCCCTCTGCACCCAGAGCCACCTGCTTCTCGCCACGGCGACCTCTCCGCTTTGTCTTCACTGCGGAGAGGCAGGCATGCTGTAACGTGGACAACTGTCTCCCAGAACATTTCCTTGAGTACCAGTCTGACGGTTTTGATGCCCAGTTCTGTCCTTGTTGAAAGTTCCTTTTGTCAGTCACCTCCCTTAGATTTTTTTCATAACTACATAACCCAAGCCAGTTCATTGCCCAAGTATCTCTATTTATAGAATGGGCGGTAATTCCAGAACTCCTCCCGCTGGTGTACCAAGGATCCATGCCCCTCTGACGTCGGTGCTGTGAGGGATTCCTGAGCTACTAGCTCAGGAGGGCTTCTTCCCGTCGAGCTCATCTTGTTGTTCATCTAGTACATATTTAGTCAATATTAGCTAAGAGCTGGAGGAAGCGCTCAGTAAATACCCAGTTCTTGTCTTCATCGGTAAAACCCAGAGAAATGTGACTTTCATACCCTCTGTGACAGACATCAAATATGCAAGTTGATTTAAAGTAATGAGCCACTTTAACATGAATTATTCAGATAGTATTTGTTGAGTACAGTGTTCTAAGGGCTTGAGATACTGAAGCGAAGGAAACACCATCTCTACTCTGTGGGCCTTAAATTCTGCAAGAGTAAAAAGTGTGTGGATTGTCTCACGGTGCTTTGGACTGATGCGAACCCCAAGGCTGCCCGTCCAAACCCATCTGTCACTTCATGAAGAAAGATCAGCTTGTACTTTTAATAGAGTTTGCCCGTTGGAGATCAATGCAATGGAGAAAAAGAAGGGTAAACAGAATAAAACCAAAACAAACACCGCCATAAAGTGGACAAGGACTCATAGCAATCCCATCGGATGGGGAGAACCGTCCCTGTGAGTTTCCAAGACTATAACTCTTCATGGGAGTAGAAAGCCCTATCTTTCTCCCCTCCCAGGGCACCTGGTGGTTTCAAACTTCTGACCTTGCCATTTAGCAGCACAACAAGTAACCTTTACACTACCAGCTCCTGTGGTAAACAGGACAGGGGATGGCATATTGGGTGGCGGATAGTGTTCGTGATTTGATCAGATGGTGGGTGAGATATTCGCCTGAACAGAGAAGCAGTTCAACAAAGGGGGCAGAGTGAAGTGAAGAACCAAGCCTGGAGATGCTGGGGACTGTTGTTCTGATAGCGGAGGCTGTACGAAGGGCAGAGATCCTGAGGGCGTAGTTGATTGATTAGAAGAAGCACATCATTCAAACACAACAACAACAACAAAAACCACCCTGCCATCAAGTTATTTCTGACGCATAGTGACCCTTTAAGGACAGAATAGAAACTGCCCTTGTAGGTTTTTGAGACTGTACGTCTTTACGGGAGCAGAAAACCTCATTTTTCTCCCACAGAGCAGCTGGTGTGTTTGAACTGCTATCCTTTGGTTAGCTGCTCAACTGAAAATCTCCTAACCTCCAGGGTGTCTTTAAAGGAGTATCCCAGAGGGAGGGCCCTGTGGCTGGGGAGGGATGGCTGTGAGGGAGAGAGCTGGGCATGGAAGGCAAGTCCCTGAGGGCCATGGAAAGAAATTTGGCTTTTTCTCTGAAAGAACTGGTGAACCACTAGAGCAGGGGTTCTCAACCTTCCTAATGCCGTGACCCTTTCATACACTTCCTCATGTTTTGGTGACCCCCAACCATAAAATTATTTTTGTTGCTACTTGATCACTGTAATTTTGTTACTATTATGAATTGGGCAACCCCTGTGAAAGGGTCATTCGACTGAAAGGGGTCGCGACCCACAGGTTGAGAACCGCTGCACTAGAGGGTTTTAAGCAGCAAGGGGACTAGAGCATGATGTGTGTTTAAATGAATCCTTTTGATGGATGCTTTTAGACTAGATGGCAGGGCCCTGGCGCTGTGGTGGTTACGAGTTGGGTGGTGATCTGCATGGTTGGCAGTTTGAAACCATCAGCAGCTCTAAAGGAGACAGACTGGGTTTTTTACTCACGTAAAGTTACAGTTTCTGAAACCACCAGAGGGTCTCTCTGAGTCAGCATTGACTCAGTGGCAGTGAGTTGAGTGAGGAGATCAGATCTGTGAGAAGACCGCAGTGACAATCCTGACAAGAATCATGGTGGCTGGAACAGGTGGGGGTTGTGGATTTGGTGAACAGTGACTAAATTGTGGAGTAACACTTCAAATTCTCATTGGACACCAGACTTAACTGGATACCTTGAGACTGGAGGAAACCCCTAAACAATTACTTAGAAACACCTTTCAAACCTTGAGCTGAAACTATTCCATGAAGTCCACTTTTAAACTATTAAATAATAGTTTAGCTGAATAAATCAGGTACATAATGTTTGCCTTGAACATTGCCCCTTCTTAAAGAATTGCCTATACGAGATCAAAATGACAATAGTAATTCTTCTAAGGGATAGATGTGAACTTTCAGGGACAGAGTCTAAACAATATATGGGCTGAGATAGTGAGAGTGCCCACAACGTGAAGTGTGTAACCATTGTCAATGAACTTCACAGGTAAAAATTGTTAGATGGGCTTATGTTTTCACCCTTCTCCCCAAAACAGGTGATTGGAGTTGGGATGTATTTTGAAGGTGGACTTGACAGGGCTTGTTGAGGGACAGGGTCTTCCATGTGGATGTGTGTGTGCAGTGACATGCATGTGTGAAAGAAACACACATAGGCAGAGAAAACGGGTAAGAAAATAGATTGGAGTGAAGCTGGACTCAAAGCCTGTGGCCTGAGCAATTAGAAGGACCAAATTATTTAGAGTTGGGACGTCCTGTGGGAGGAGTATGTGAGATTAGAGATTAGGAGTTGAGAGGCCAGGGGATCTGTCAAGTGGTTGTATAGATGAGTCTAGAGTTCGGCAGGGTGGTGCAGGCTACAGATGTCATCCGATCTTGTTGGCATCGTTGTAGTAGTTGAGTCTGCTGCCTCGACAATAGCCACTTAGGCCTGCGTCTGGCTAGGAAGGATGACGTAGAGCTGTGTTCAGAGACACGAATGTTTCGAAGCTGAAAAGATGAAAAGGAACAATAGACTAGGGCCCTGAGAAGTGTTCTTGCCCAAACTCGGAAGGACACAAAGAGAGCTTGGTGCCTTAGAAAGCAAGTGAAGAATGTGAGTCAAGAAGAGGGGACTCAGCAGACGTAGCAAATGCTGTGGAGAGGGTCAAGGACGCAGAAGGCTGAACATCAGCCGTTGGATTTGGCAATATTGGCAATATTGAGATCCTACTGCCAGATGTATCTCTTCTATTCTGTCTTGTGCTCTGGACCACCGACCCCACCTGAGGCATGGAACCTGTCTAACCTGATTCTGCTTCCAAGGAGTTACGGCACCCTGGGATGGAGCAATCGGCTCGGCAGCATTGTCCCCGGATTTGGCAGATGAGGAGGTCACCCACTGATGATGCTGTGTCCTGTTGTTGGAGGAGTAACTGTCTCAGACAAGAAAAGTCTGAAGGAGTGAAGTCAGCTGGTGTAATTATTTCCAGATTGCAGACCACGGGTCGGTCAGCAGTAGCCACGAGTCAATAGCAGTAGTTAGCAACATGGGGAGACTATTTCAATGCCAAGTGACAGATTAGAACTACCTTGGAGGGGTTTCTTGGCTATAATCGTTCTAGGAACAGATTGTGGCGGAGGGTTTGAAACAACAGTTTTCCTGATTATCAACCAATTGTTTTTAACCATGGCACCACCAGCTTTAACAAATGATGCTGCTATCGGGTTAGAATTGGTCTTCTGACTGAAACGTCTGTGGGGGCACACTCACTGGTCACTCTGCAGGAGAAAGCTGGAGCTGTCTGGTCCCCTAAAGATTGACACCTCAGAAACTCGATATAGGGTTGCAATGATCTGGAATTGACTTGATGACAGTGGATTTGGGGAGTGAGTTTAATGATGAAAATATTTGAAGCCTCATAGCTGAGTAATAAGTCCTCATTTGAAGATCCTATTTTTCCGTTGTTGCCCGGTTGCTTCAGAGACAGGATTTCAGTTTCTATTCTTAGTGGGCGGCAGGCAGAAGAGCGTCGTGCATCCTTGTTGCTAGGTGCTATTGAGTTGGTTTTGCCTCAGAGCTGAAGGACAGCAGCATGAACATGCTGACTGAGCACTCATCATCCTCACAGTCATTGCCATGGTAGAGCCCATTGTTGCTGCCACTACGTCACACCAGCCTGTTGAAGGCCATCCTTTTTTCCGCTGAGCTGCTTTACCAAGCATGATGCCCTTTCTCCAAGGGCTGGTTCCTTCTGATAACATCTCCAAAGTATGAAGGAACTTTCTCCCTTCAAAGGAGTCTTCTGGCTGCCTTTCCTCCGAAGTAGATCTGCTTGTTCTTCTGGCAGGCTTGTCAGTAGAATCGGGTTTCCTTCCCAGCACCCTGCTTCCAGTGCATCCGTGAGACTTTGGACGGAGCCCAGGCGGTGTAGTGGTTAGACATGTGGCTGCCCACACTGCGACGTCATTCTGCTTCCATATAGATTGCATCCCGGGAAACCCGATGGGGCGGTGCGTTTCTCTCCTGTCCAGTTGCTGTGAGTCAAAATCACATAGATGATCACGAGTGGTGTGTTTCACACATTACCACTCATAAAAAATGACTGGTTAAAAGAATTTAACCGCATACGAGGCCACACTTTATAGTCAGGCAAGCTCATTAGGTCCCCCTGTTTGTCCATTACTTGCAGAATGGCTGCACTGAATTGGTGCTTATGGTTGGGTCTAACTGATAATGTTCTCAGCAAAAAACATGTTCTGAATCCTTTTGAACTTGACTTCAAGGAAAGGAATTTCATTGCATATCATAAACATGCCAGATGCCAGGTCAGACACTTAGTAGAGATAGAACATGTTTATCATATTTATATCTATGAAAAAAAGTAAATTTTCCAATATATACTTTCAATTACTGCCTTTGACATTTTCATTCTAAGGTAGATAGCATTTCATGAGGTGTGGCTTTTGGGGTAAACACAAATTTTTATTTAAAATTGAAAAAAAAATAAGGTCAATTGTACATATTGTTGAATTTTTCTACCTAGATACACAAATCTTTTAAAGATGACAAAATATGTATTTAGGGAAATCTGATTTAGAGTTCATAAAGTTTTGTTGCACGATTGTGTTTCTGTTTTGGATTTCTGAAGTAATTTGTGGTTTGCTTTTGTTTTATTACTTTAATTATGGAATACATACATTTGGAAGAATTATTGTTCTGGAATTGACATTTTATATACACTTAATATGTAAGTTAAGAGAAATCTATCTCTTGTAAATGTACTCCAGTATATTTCTTACTGATTATGATTATAAGCATTGCCTAGTCTTTTTGAGTCTCACTGGCAAAATAGACATAAGAAAAACTATTTCTTTGATTAGAAATACTATGTGAAATGTTGTGTGTGCAATTGTCTTAGGCACATAACAAGAACCCCTCAGATAATCAAACTCGCTGCCACTGGGTCAATTCTGACCCACAGCGACCCTGCAGGAGAGGATAGAACTGCCCCCCGTGGTTTCTGAGACTTGTAACTGTTTACAGGAGTAGAAAGCCTCATCTTTCTCCCACAGAGCAGCTGGGGGTTTCAGCTGCTGACCTCATTGAAGTATTTTTTTGCTATCAAAATTGTAGTGTTTAATATCTGTTGGGTTGGAGGAAGTTGATAATTTGCTTCACTTTTTATAAGCGTATTGGCTACTCTGTGCAAGGCACTAGGGAGAACCACAAATGTTTAAGTCCTCAAGAAATACACAACTTAGGACATCCTTCATAGCCACACACCTATTCTTTACTTACCAACTTTCTCAATACTCCACACTGAGCATTTACAACAATAGAAAAAATCGACTATTGGACAGTGTCAGGCATTAACAACGGTATCTGGCAGTCATGGATACCAATGTGCAAGGCAAAAGGAATGCCGGCCGCGTGATCATGAAGGTTATGTGTCGACTTGACTGAGTCATGTGTCTGAATGGTCCGGTGATCATGTAATTTGGCAGGTATGTAATGATATTTGGAAATTGTATACTGATATAATTTGACAGTTATATCACAATGTAATTAATTAGCTATATGATGATATTATTACCCACATAACAAAATATGTGATTGGATGTGGCCATTCTCCAGGTTCAGATAATGACCCGGTCTTTATGTGAACTTAACCAATTCTAAAAGTGAGGACTGGTGGATAAATTTTAATATAATATTTTACCACGCTTTAGAACAATGGTTTTTGATATTGTTGGGATCTTGAAACTCTTTGAGAATCTGTTGAATCCTATGAAACTTCTCGGAGGAGGCCCTAAGCACACACTTACACATACTCACAATTATGCATTTAGTTTGTGGATTCATGAGCTTCATGGAGCCTGTCTTAGACAGGCTAATGTTAAAGGTTAAGAACATTTGCTTTAGAGGATATAGTATCTGGTCATTCCAAGACTTTAAGTAGGTGATATAAGACTAGGACTTTACCTACTACTAGTCCAACTATAGTAGCTCAAGAGATGGAGGGTCCAAGCCCAGATTAAAATAAGAGTTAGCCTTTGTGAAAGTGTGAGCCTCAGTCTCTTAACATCTCTTTCGGGATTGTTTCAGAAAATTGAGTAGTGACATCATGATCAGGGGCTATACCAAGACTCTGAATTCAAGGTAAAAGTGCACTGAGATCACCATTAGTGAACATTTTGATCAGGAACCCAACCAGTAGGTCGTGATCAAAAGGAGGAAAATCCTGGAACTTCAAATTCATATGGAAACCCCTGAATCTAATTCCTGGACATAGTCTTAAACCTTGAACCAAAACTACCCCAGGAAACCATAATTAAAGTAGTTAGAAGTTAGCCCAAATAATATAGAATGTTTACCCTGAGCCTAATGTACTTATAAAAAAACATCTATTTTAGTTTAAACTGCCAGCAACTGATCCAAAGCAAAAATGAGAACTTTGCAGAGAGCCTGAATGGATGGTGATGAAATTACATGGGTAGAGATGGCGAGAATATCAACACAATGTGTTGTATGTCTATAACCAATATTATTGAACTCCTTGTGTAGAAATTGTGAATGGTTGTGTGGTTGTATGTATTGTCATCGATAAAGAAATAAAACGTAGTTCATGGAAGAGGGTACAGAGCATGTTTACAGCCTGACCTCTGGAGAGGATGCCGAGGATGATGTTAGAATGTTAGTGAGCTAGTGAGTCGCTCCGGATGGTCTAGAGTTTCTTTTATTTTCTGAAGCAAAAGTCTGGTACATTTTGTTGCAGGTAAATTTCAGTTTCTTGAACGAGCCCTGGTGCTGCAGTGATTAAGCACCTGGCTGACAATCAGAAGGTCAGCAGTGTGAACCCATTACCCTCTCTATGGAAGAACAATGTGACAGTCTTTTTCCTTAGGGATTTACACCCTGAGAGAATCCAATGGGGGCAGTTCTACTCTGTCTTATTAGGGTCATTATGAGTGGGAATTGACTTGATGATATTGGGGTTTTTTGGTTTGTCATACTTCATCATGAGAAAGGCCTCCGAATGTTAGGGTTGCAACCAACAACAGCAAGACCTATTCCAGAACTTACCTGCCAACCTAATGTAAGAGGAATTCAGCTGCCAGGCTGAAAGGAGAGTCTTCTGGATTGAAAACATCAGCTTGTGCAGCTCTGGACATAGGGATGTGTGTGTGTGTGTGTGTGTGTGTACACGCGCGTGCGCACACAGGTGTGCAATACACTGCCCTCAAATGTAATCCTTTTAACTAAAGTAGTACCCTTGTATATTAGTTGAGTCTGCTAGTAGTTTTCAAGCAAGTGAATTTTATAAAGTTAAAATTAATTTAAAATGTAATTCAATTTGGTGTTCACATTGGAAGCATTTTATCTGAGCTCTGTAATGGTTTGCTTTTAGTTTCGAAATGCAAAAACATGATGTCAACATTAAAATCTCTTTGGATCCAGGTTAAACTTGGTTTGGTTTCCCCCAGAACAGCTCCTCGTGGGGATGGTTGTTTCAGCCTGGCCCCAGATCCTGCATTGTGATTTTCCTCCATCAGCCTCCACCTTTTCCTTTCTCTTCTCTCCACCTAGTCCCTAGTCCTACCTGTGCCCCGGCCAGAGCCTGGGCTTTGTCATGAAGCCCTAGGAGGTCACCGCTGTTTCTAAGCTGATGTTTTAAAGGGAAGGAGACAGGCCTAGAGGGTTCATGACTCTCCTGGTGGCACATAGCTGATGAGGCCGGAGCTGGGGTGCTTGTGTCCTGTGAGCTCAAGGCAATCTCGGGCCTCTTAAATCCACTCTTTCGCAGTAGAGTGCTGGATGATGGATGGCGATCCTTTTTGCCCTGTGGTCTTTTCTGTATACTGGTAGAGAACTCGCAGGAGACCTTTTGTTGTTGTCAGGTGCCATTGTGTCCTTCTGAACCATAGCGACCCTCCTCCGTACAACAAAATAAAGCACTGCCTGGTCCTGCGCCATCCTCACGGGGGTTATGTTTGAGCCCACTGTCGCAGCTCCGTGACAACCCATCTCATCCAGGGCCTTCCTCTTTTCCACTGGCACTGACCCTCGACCTTACCAGGCATGAGTTCCTTCCCGGGGACTGGTCCTTCCTGAGGGCACGTCGAAGTCTGTGAGGCGAAGTCTGGCCAGTCTCACTTTTCAGGAGCGTTCTGGGTGTACTTCCCCCAAGGCGGATTTGCTTGTTCTTTTGGCTGTCTGTGGTTCTTTCAACACGCGTGTCTTTATAGTAGTAATAATAACTGCAGTTATAGTAGTAATATATATTATAGTAGTAATAATAACAGCAGTAACTGAACAGAGTTTAAAAAATTGTCTCATTTTACTAGCTACGTACTGAGAGGCACATGTTATTGTCTCTTATGCTGATAGAACTTTTTTCCTTTTACAAAACTTAGACCTCAGGTCCTTTGGGGCATCAGGGGAATTTTCATTGGGAGCTACGGCCTCCTGCAAAGAAAGTGACTTTTCAGACAGCAGCTAGTTCAGAAGGAGACAGATTTAAGACGCAAAAATCTTTCATGAACCAGTGTCTTATCCCACTGAACTTAGGGCGTTGGACCTGTGTGATGTGTCAATTCAGCCTTGACAGTTTCTCTGCAGAGTGAACTAATAAAAGACCTAGAGGCCATTTTTCCCTAGTGGAGAGAAAGAGAAAAAAAAAGTGGCCGGCTTTTTGGAAGGGTATCGTCAAAAGCAGAAAAATGTTTAAAGCAAATAGAAATGTCTATAAAGGTGAGATATTGGCAGCTGGAAAGGAATTGGGGAAAATGTGCCAGATGAGAGAAATCCCATACTTTGTTGGGTAAATACCTCCAACCAGTGAACAATGAATAGGGTTTTAAATTTCTTCTCATTGATTTAAGAGGCTTAAATAAAAAAATCTTCTAGACTCTTGATATGATGCAGCGTAACATGGGTTATGCCTTGAGAATGTCACAAATCGTTTCTATTTTTATGGCTTTTCTTTTATAAATCTTGATTGCTTCTGGCGCTGAGAGGTGCTTGTGAGTTTCAGAGACAGCAGTTGGTCCCGCTGGGGATGAGGTATCATTATAGTGCCTTGGGTTTCTTTAGTGCTTGGGACCTGCCTTTGTCTGAAACAAACAGTATTGGTGTTAGCTAATCGGAGCGGGTGGTGTGTTTCCTTACAGAAAGAGAAACCCTGGAGGAAACAGTAAATATCTGACCCCTGCCTCACATGGTGCCAGGTGCCAAATTCATTAAGTATAAGTGCCTGGATTTCTGGATTGTATATGCGGAAGCTACAATCTCAAATCACTTCATATTATCTGGCAGTGACAAGCCAGATAAAGACAAGAGGTAAAAAGACATGCTAGTACACTGGCGAGTGCTAGTACATTTGGTGTGCTGCTGAGTTAAATCTTAGCTTAGTGATAGGTGTGTAGTGAAGATTCATGGTAACCAAACCAGAATCAGACCACCTCAATGCCACTGAATCGTCCCAATGTATCGCCACCCAGAGGCCAGAAGAGAACAGCCCGGAGGGTTCTCCAGGCCCTTTTAAGGAAGTATACAGCCTCATCTTTCTCTTGAAGAGCAGCTGATGAGTTTGAACTGATGACCTTGCTGCTAGCAGCCTGATGTGTAACCCACTGTACCACCAGGGCACCTTTCAATGGTAACAGTGGGTCTCACTTTGAATTCAACAAAGTCTATGACATCAAAAGACAAAAACCAGATAAGATTCAAAATAACCATCTGATATGGTCATCCTTCCTTCCTGTAGTGGTTACACTTTGGGCTGCTAACTATAAGCTCAGTAGTTCGAAACCACCAGATACTCTTAGAGCGGAAGATGAGGCTTTCTACTCCTATATAGAGCTGCTCTCAGAAACTCGTGGGGGACAGTTCTACCCTGTCCTGTAGGGTTTCCATGAGTGGGAATTGACGATAGCAGTGAGTTTGGGTTTTTTTGGGGGGTTGTCAGTTGAAAGGATCCCTGGTGGTGCTGTTGGCCAGTTGTTGGGCCACTAACCACAAAGTCAGTGGTTCAAACTCACTAGCTACCCCAAGGGACAAAGATGAAGCTGCCTGCCCTGTGAAAATTTTATAGGCTTGGAAACCCCTTTGCATGGTTGTTTGAGTTGGACTTGACTCAGCTGCAGTGGGTTTGGTTTTTGGTGTGCTAGCTGAATGAGCTCTGGTGGTTCCAAGTTGGACTGCTGACTACAGGGTCAGTAGTTCAAATCCTCTAGATGCTCTGTGGGAGAAAGATGCAGCTGGCTGCTCCTGTAAAGATGTACAGTCTTGGAAGCCCTGTGCAGGGTTGCTGTAAGCCAGGATCAACTCCATGGCAGTGGGTTTGGTTGTGGCAGGTGAGGCCTTGGGTAACACAACTGGTAAGGCACTCAGCTTCTAATGGAAACATTCGAGGTTTCAACCTGGCCAAGCAAAGGTGCTTCAAAAGAAAGACCAGGTTGTCTACTCCCCAAAGATGATTGAAAACCCTATGAGTTTCACTGTGGCATGCATGGGATCACCGTGAGTTAGAATGGGCTTGATGATAACTGGTATTCTACATACACTCTTCTTAACACCTAGTCTCACAGAACGGAGAGTCAGGTGGGGATTGATATTAGACAATACGCATCAACATTATCATTTTAAATGATGTTTAGTCTGTGAAGGGAAAGGATCTAAGACTGTGGGAGACAATAACAGCATATCCTGGAGGTCAAGGAAGATGATTGAATGGAGAACTTTTTTTCTATTTAAAGAGAGAGAGAAAAACTTCTTTCATATTAATATTTTCTGTCTTTTGGGGCTTCTTTATCATGACAGCTTATTAAAAACAAGACCTAATAACAACTGACTCACTGCCGTCAAGTCAGTTTTGACTCATAGCTACCTCATAGGAGACAAGGTAGACCTGCCCCTGTGAGTTTCCGAGATTATAGATCTTTCTAGGATTAGAATTTCTTGTGAGGACAAAGACTGGTGGTTTTGAACTGCTGACCTTGCACTTAGTGAACCAACTCATAACCTCTAAGCTGCCAGAGATATGATAGATATAACACTTATCTTACAACATGAGCATATTTTAGGCTTCCCCCTTCATATTTGGCTCTCCTGAACCCCCGTGCATCAGGGAATGGCCACTACACTCTCTCAACTGTGAAGGCCAACCATCTTGGCAACATTTTGCCTCGGAATGCTCATACCCAACGCCCATTCCCATGGCAGCTCCTGTTGGCTTTGCCATCAGTAGATGTGCCGAATCGAGCGACTTCTCACCACACTCCTCTGTTTCCATGCCGATCTATTGGTTGAATCCTTTTAAGCACTCCTTACTTCCCTCAAGGTCAGAGTCACCCTTTTAAAGTAGGTCACGTCACTACTCCGGCGAATCCAGCCCTTGCTTTTCCTCTGACCCAGGGGAACTGTGGCATTTCTCTTGTTTTCTTATTAAAGTCCAGCCAATAACCTGCGAGAACTACTAACAGGCAGCATGCTGAAAACACCAAGTGGGACTATGAAACAACTGAGGGGTCTTGGAGATTGCCAGCAGCAATGTCAACTTGGCACAAACACTTTGGAAAACATGCTGGCACTTCTGTTAGTCTGACATACATTTTAACACACCACCCAGTGCTTACACGACTAGGTGCTTATCCAAGAGAAGTGAATGTTTATGTCCACACAAAACTTGCATGTGTACATGCATGTGTCTGGAAATAGTACTTGTCAAAGTAAGCGGAAACAACTTAAACAGCCTTCCCTGGAAGAAGGGATAAAAAAGGGTTGGCTCATCCATCGATGAGCCTACAGCTAGTAGTAAAGAGACAGTGGACTATTGAATGGAATAATGGTTTGAATAAGCGTGCAACACATTGGATGACTCGCTGAAGGACACTGTAGTGTGAATACGCCAATCTCAAGAGGCTACTGTTGGTGTCTATTTTTATAACATTCTTTAAGTGGTGAATCAGAATGACCAAACATGCACCATATACCAGTGTGGGCAGGGGTTGCCCTTGGGGAGAGTGTGTGCCAATAAAAGGCAAGCACTGAGGATTCTTCCTTCCAGTGAGGAAACAGTATCTGGATTGTGTTAATGGTTATATTCAAGTCTGTGTGTGATAACATTTTAACATAGAATTACACACACACACCACTCACACAAAAGAATTCACAAAACTGATGAAATCCAACTAAGGTCTGTGAGTTAATGATATGATACCCATTATAGTGTCTGATTTTGAAAGCATGCTATGGATTATATGTGTGACAGTGACTATATATTAGGTTATGTGTGAGTGTGTGTACATATGAGGGGGCATCAAAACAGTTCAAGGGAAAATGGAATTGAAAGATAATGGATTTCCCCCCCACAAACTTTATTAAGCCTATATGTATATGTATACATACACATACATTGTTAGGTACCATCTAGCCAGTTCCAACTCATCAAGACCCTATGTACAATAGAATAAAACACTACTCCATCTGTGGTAGTTATATCATCTGGTGTCACTTTGAGAGGATTAGAGTAAAGGGGTGGAGTCTAGTCCGCCAATCAAGATATAACCATTGAGACCCCTGTGTTGGCATGGCCTTCTCCTGAGAATGCTGGGAACTCCTGTTTTTCCTCCCTGGAGGCGGGAGACACAATCTCTGCTCACTCCCTGAGAGACGCTCTATTGACAAGCACATGGCACTATGCTGATATACCCTGTCCCCTGGGAACTGGAGAAGCCACATGGAGACCCCTGCCAGTGCTGAGATGCTTCTACCGCCACTGGATCCACAAGACTTCCCAGACACTGGCCTGTAATCTTCCTGCACTCGGCATCATTGCGTGTGTGTTTCGTGAGTCTGAAGAGGACTTTATAGATTGGTATCAGATATATGGGCTAATATCGACTTATGGACTTGCTCTGGACAGGGCTGGGATGTTTTCTCAATATTCAACTGCTCTTGTTTATAAACCTCTTTCTTATACACATATAGGTGTCTGTGAATTTGTTTCCTCTAGTCTACCCAGACTAACACATCATCTTACAATTGTTCCTACATTTGAGCCCGTTGTTGCAGCCACGGTGTCAATCCGTCTGTCGAGGGCCATCCTCATTTTCCCTTCTCACTTTATCAAGTTTGACACTCCTCCAGGAACTGGTCTCTGCTGACAAAATGTCCAAAGAACATGAGATGATGGCTCATCATCTTTGCCTCTAAGGAGCATTTTGGCTGTACTTCTTACAAAGACAGATTTGTTTGTCCTTCAGGCATTTCATGGTACTTTCAATATTCTTTGGCAGCACCATATTTCAAATGCACCGATTTTTGTTCTGTCTTCCTTATTTAAATGTCCAACATTGGATGAATAACAGAAAGTTGGGTGAAGGGAGACAATAGACAGTGTAAGACACAAAATAACAAGAGCAATACATAATTCATCAAGGATTCACAAAGGTGGGAGGGAGGGAAAAAAAGAGGAGCTTATACCAAGGGCTCAAGCAGAAAGAAATTGTTTTGGAAATGTTGATGGCAACATATGTACAAGGGTGCTTAATACTATTGAATGATGGGTTGTTATACGATTTGTAAGAGCCCCCCAGTAAAATGATTAATTAAAAAAAGAAGTCCCACATTCACAAGCTTATGAAGCAATTGAAAATACCAGGACTGGGGTTAGTCCTCAAAGTAACCTCTTTGGTTTTCAACACATTAAAGAGGTCTTGTGCAGCAGATTTAACCAGTGCAATGCATTGCTTGAACTCATGACTGCTGCTTCCATGAGCATCGATTGTGGATCCCAATAAGATGAAATCCTCGACAACTTTAAGATTTTCTCTTGTTTATCCTGATGTTTACCTATTTGTCCATGTGTAAGGATTTGGGTTTTCTTGACATTGGTTTTCTTGAGTTGCAATCCAAACTGAAGGCTGCAATCTTTGATCTTCATCACCAATTGCTGCAAGTCCCCCTCACTTTCAGCAAGTAAGGTGTCATCTGCATATCAAAAGTTGCTAATAAGCTTTCTCCCACCCTGATGCTGTATTCTTATTCATATAATCCAGCTTCTCTGATGATTTACTCAGCATGCAGATTGAATCAATATGATGCGAGGATACAACCCCGATGCTCACCTTTCCTGATTTAAACCATGCAGCATTCCCTTGTTCTGTTTACACAACTGCCTCTTGATCCATGTACAAGTTCCACATGCACACAATGATGTGTTCTGGAATTCCCATTCTTCTAAAAGATATCCATCATTTATTATGATCCACACTGTCATATGCCTTGGCATCATCAATGAAACAAATAAACATCTTTTTGGTGTTCTCTTCTTTGAGCCAGGATATATCTGGCATCCACAATGATATCCCTTTTCCATGTTCTCTTCTGAATCTAGCCTGAACCACTGGCAATTAGTTCCCTACCAATGTATTGCTGCTACCATTATATGATCTTCAGCAAAATCTTACTTATGTGTGAAATTAATGATAGTGTTTTGTAATTTGAGCATTCTGTTGGGCCACCTTTTTGTGGAATAGTTCCAAATATGCATTTCTTCCAGTCAGTTGGCCAAGTAGCTATATTTCAAATGTCTTGGCATACATAAATGAGTGCTTCCAGTGCTTCATCAGCTTACTGAAACGTTTCAGTGGCTACTCCATCAATTGCTGAAGCCTTCCAGTGCACCTTGAACCTCTTCCTTCAGTAGTACCAATGGTTCTTGCTCATGTGCTATTCTCCCTACGTGGTGGACTGTCAACTAGTTCATTTTGGTACAGTGATCTTGTGTATTCGTTCCATCTTCTTTCGATGTTTCCTGTGTCATTCAATATATTTTGCACATAAAATCAGTATTGCGACTTGAGTCTTCATTTTTTGTGTGAGTTCTTTCAGCTTATAGATAGATAAGCTGAAGGTGTTCTTCCCTTTTGAGTTACTAAGTTACTAACTTGAGTTTTAACATGTCATTATAATAATATTTATAATATTTGTCTTTGTCTTCTGAAATTCTATGTTCAGCTCATTGAGTTCATCATTTGTTCTATTTGCCTTAGTTACTCAATGCTTAAGAAGAAGTTTTAGGGTCTCTTCTGACATCCATGCTGTCTTTTCTTTCTTGTCTTTTTAATGACCTTTTGCTATCATCATTAATGATGGTTTTGGTGTCTTTTCACAGCTCATCAGGACTTGGGTCCTTAGGGTTCAGTGCAGCAAACTTGTTCTAGAAATGCTCATAACATTTTGGTGGGCTATGCTCAAGGCTGTAATTTGGCTTCTGTGGACTTGTTTTAATTGTCTTCAGCTTCAATTTCAACTTACACATGGGCGATTGGTGGTCTGTTTCATAGTCAGCTCTTGGCTTGGTTCTCGCTGCTATTGTTTATCACCCTTCTTCATCTCCTCCTATCTGGAGAAGTCCATGTACATAGTTACCATCTGTGTTGTTGATAGGATGTTTTTCTATGAGCAAATTGTTGGTCTGGCAAAATTCAATCATGTGATCTCCAGGTTGGTTTCTATTACCAAGGCCATATTTTCCAACTACTGTTTGTTCCTCCATTTTCCCAACTTTTCCATTTCGGTCACCAAAAATTATCAATGGATCTTGATTGTATGTTTGATCAAATTTCCACTAAAGATGTTGGTAGAATTATTCAATTTCTGCATCAGTAGGGTTAGTGGCTGGTGCATAAATTTGAATAATTGTTGTATTGATTAGATTTCCTCGAATATGGATACATATGATTCTGACACGGACAGCATTGTGCTTCAGGGTGGATCTTAGCCTGTTCTTTTTAAGGAATGTTATGCCATTCCTCTTGATTGTGTCTTCCCACATAGTAAACCACATAAATTTCTGATCCAAAATGGCCATTCCCAGTCCATTTCAGGTCGCTAATGTCCTGCCAGTCTTGATGTTTTCCATTTTCATTTTTGACGGCTTCTCAGAGTCATACTCTGTACATTCCAAGTTCCAATTACTAGATTTTTGTAACTGTTTCTTCTCATTTTGAGTCTGTCCCATCAGCAAATGAAGCCCCAAAGGCTGTGTACGCTCACAGGCTTTACTCTCTCCACATGACTATGGCCATTCTACTTGGAGCAGGGAGCTCTGCTCAGTCGTAGTTTGAGTGCCTTTTGACCTGTGGGCCTCATCTTCTGGCACCACCTCTGACAGTGTTCTGCTTCTGTTCGTCAGGCCTTCGTAGCTGACAGTGGTTCCATGCTCGCCACAGGTTTTAGCAGCTAATTCCTCACAAATGGACAGTTTATTCCTCCTCTGCAGTCTATTCTTAGTCTGGTAACTTGGTGAAACCTGCTTACTTTGAGTGACTGCTTACATCTGAATTACCTTTGACTTAGCTTCCAGCATCACAGTCACTTTATAAGCCATCACAGTACGACAACCTCAGACCCGCTTATGCCAAGAGGGTATGAGTATCTGGTAGGCACAGTTAGCCTGAACACGATCAGTTACTGGACTACCAAGAGACACCTTGGAGGATAAGCCGGGGAGCAGCTCTATTTTACACGCTGTGGGTCGCCAGGAGTTGGTATCGCAGTGAGTTGTCATTGAGGACAGCCAGCATCCACGGTAATATAAGCATATGCACACACAGGCATCGCAGTCAAGGAGCCAATCTCAAAAATAAAATCCCTATCAAATCAACTTGCAAGTAGAAATAGTCTGTAATTTATTTAGTATTTAAAACAAACAATACTGTATGTCATTTATGGATATGTCTGTCTATTAGGCATTGATGAACCCACTTAGGAATTACATACATTTTTATTAAGCCACTGTTGTTTTTAAATTAACTTTGTTGTTGCTGTTGAGAATATACCTCGTAGAAAATATCCACAATTTCTACATATATAACTCAGTGACAGTGATTATATTCTTCAAGTTTGTAACCATGCCTGCCAGCTTTTTCTGAGTTGCCCTTTCTCGGTAACAAGTTCACTGCTTTCCAATTCCCTAGTCTGATCCTTTGGGCTTTAGCTGTCAATCTGATCCCATATAGATAATTCAAAACAAAACAAAACAAAAAACCCAACATTCACACATACTTGTTTTTAATTTGTTTTCCACCCATGACTCAAACAATTTGAAATGAAAACTATTTTAAAAAGACCAGCACAATAACAACAACAAAACCCCACCTGGAAATATAACGTAAACTAGATAAATAAGTAAATGTATTATATTCAAATGTGTTCCTCTTGGAATATATACGAGAAAATGAGTACTAGGAAATCCAACTTGGAAAAGAGAAATTAAGAAATGTTTCCAAAGGGAATCAGAACACTGATCTGTTAAGTTAGAGACTTGTGATTGAATTTGTTTGATTCAGTCCTTTGTAAAGTCCTCACTTTATGTCCTGCATTTCAAATAAAATCAGAAGTATATCTGTACAGCAGTGATCGGATGACCCCCCACCCCACTTTTTTTTTTTTTAAGGAGCATACTGCTCAAGGCAGACATTGTTCACTCATTAAACAAAACTCTTGTTTTTTGGGGGGTGGTTTCAGGGGATGTTTTTAGTTTAAACTTTAAAGATCATCTCAGGGCAGTAGTTTGGGGGGACACCAGATTTGCTTTTGAAGGGGTAGAGGAGAGATAGAGACAGAACTTTAGCAAGAAATATACCTAAAAAAATAAGCCTGAAATAATGCTGGTAAAATGCTACCATTCTATAAGTATGGGTGGTAGGTTTCTGGTTGTCTGTTACATAACTGTCTTGCTTTTCTGCATGTGTCAGATAACTTTAAAATTGAAATGTGGATCACCGTGACTGTTGAGTAGAGAACAGTTCAGGGTGGAGGTCAGTTAGAAAGCATTGCACTTGTCTGGGTGAGAATAGACAATGCCAGAAGGCAGCATTGGCAAAAACGGAGGATTTGGGGTGTGATATAAGAGGTCGCAATGATAAGTTTGTTGATGAGATTTTTGACTTAAGTCATTAGGGTGAGGGCAGTACCTTCTGTTGGATGGCAGAGATTTTTGGAAGGCGCAGGTTTGGGGGAAGGTAAAGATCAAAATCAGTTTTAGAGAGAAAAGTTTGTTGTGCTTTTAGGAAGTAGGCAGAGGAAGTATGATTCTGGGGCTCAGCTATTCAGTATATCAGAACACAGCTGTATGCATACAAATGCTGACACTGGTGTCAGCATTTGCCTATATCATCTATTTGCTATAGCTCTTGTTCTCATTAAAAACAAATAAATAAACCCTAGTGGTTAGCTGGAGTCTTTCTGCACAAGGTGTTTAAATAGTCAGGGCTAAATTTAGTTAGGGAAGTTGCATTTACTACGTTACAACAAGTGATTATTTTTATAATACTATGGAATAGCAGCCAAACATGAGATGACTTTTCACAACAGTTTGCACGAGGAATTCTTTTCCGTAATTCTTTCCCACGTCTTTTGCCACAAGCAAGGTAGCTTTTTAAAAAAGTCTCTTGATGTTTTCAATTGTCACTTAGATTAAAATATATACAGCAAACACCTTCAGTGTGGTGGCTGAAAATAATAGGAGTGTATTCCCTCAGAGCTCTGGAAACCAGAAGTTTAAAATCAAGGTACCAGCAAGGCCATATGCCCATGCCCTGCCTCCCTCAGAAGACTCTGGGGGAACCTTCTTTGCCTCTCCAGGCTTCTGATGGTTCCTGTAGCAGCAGAACTCTAATCTCTCTCTCTGCCTCTATTTTCACATGGCCATCTCCTCTGCGTATCTTTTTCTTGGTCTCTTATTAGGATTTAGAGCCCCTCTGTGGTGCCAGTGGTTAATGTGCTTGCTTGCCAAGTGAAAGGTTTGACTTTTGAGTCCTCTCAGATGTACCTTGGGAAAAGACTAGCAGTCTACTTCCAAACAACTAGCCATTGAAAACTCAACGGAGTTGTACACACAGAGGCCACCTTTGGTGTTGGAGTTGCCCTGACAGTTGCTGGTGGAGGATAAGATAAGGACACACTGAATTTCAAGCCCACCATAATCTACTCTGATGTCACCCTGATCCTTTTTAAGGGACAGTGCTCAACTCACTACAGGTACCCTCCATTTGGTGCCAGTTTGCAAATATTTCCAGGTGTGATCATGAGCTGCCCGACCCAATTCACCATCGGTGAGTCAATTCTGGCACACAGGGCCCTGTCTATAGAGGGTTTCTGAGGCTGTAAATCTGTATTGGCACAAACAGGCTCATGGTTCTCCCTCGAAGCTGCTGGTAGATTTGAACCGCCAACCTTGTGATTACCTGTCCAATGACTAACCCACAAGGCCACACGGGCTCCTTGATCATTAATTACGAAGGGGAAAATAGAGGTCAGAAGTCTTACAAATGTCATTATACTAACAGGAATTTTTATTTTACACTAAACTAAATGAACTAAGTAGAAAATCCAAGGCTGCTGGGTGGGCTAGGACCGCCTGCATTTCGGCTCTGAACTGTTTGTACCACCAAGGACCTGAGTGTCCTGAGTACTTCGATTGTAGGCAGAAAAGTTTCAATGTAATATCTCACACCATACATGTATTTGTATGATTACAAAAACGGGTACTGTTATTTTGTTCTGAAGAATAGACTTTAACAGAGACTCATCATTACTGGAATCAAATGGCAGAGGCTTCTCGTAGTGATGGCATTAGGTGACAGGAAAAATAACTGATATGAAACCCAGAGCACTCTTCACCATGGGTGCGTGTTGAGCAGTTTGCAACCACCAGCCACTCCCCAGGAGAAAGACGAGGCTTTCTACTTGTGTAAAGATTTACAGTTCTGCGCTGTCCTACAGGGTCCCTGTGAGTCAGAATTGACTTCATAGTGGTGAGGGTTTTTTTTGGGGGGGGGTCATGCCATAATCATTAAAACTTGGGCATATTTATATATTGTTATTATGTGCTGTCTGGCTCATATTGACTCTATAGGACAGAGTAGAACTACCCCGTAGGATTTCCCAGAGTAGTGTTTGTGGAAGCAGGAAATTAAGAACAAACAACATCCAGAAATCCGCGGTCATTGAGTGGACCTGAAGCTGTAGGATAGACTAAAACTGCCCACAGGCTGTCATCTTTATGCGGCCGTGGTTGGGCTTGAACATAGGCTCCCAAGCTCTTATACCCTACTGCTCCCTTTCCCGAGAAAGACTTACTCTGTTCCTCCGGCAATGAAGAGTTGAGTGCTGCAGCTAGGCATCCAGGATAAAGTGTAGGTATCTGCTTTGGCAGCCCCCTGGCCCATCCAGTGCCCCTCCAAGGGGTGGTATTACCCACATTGGGAAGCAATAGGTTTGAACCTCCAACCTTTAGGTTAGCAACCAAGCCCTTGACAGCTGCATCACCAGGCTCCTTGAATATTAAGATCCAAACCCCAACCCACTGCCCTGGAGTTATTTCTGCCTCCTGGCAACCCTGCAGGATTCCACCGGATTCCCAAGGCTGTGGTGTTGACAGAGACAGGTTGTCCTATCTTTCTACCACATAGTTGCTGGTGGGTTTGAACTAGTGCCCTTTGAGTCACAGCTGAGTGCTTGACGACACAGACCCTTAAAGCAAAAGGCCTTCACTCCTTAACATTCTACCTACTCACATGTAAGGTTTTCCTCAGTATTGGGAATGAGGAGAAAACTGCTTCTTTAACTTCTTATGGCACCCCATATGGCCACGGACGTACAGATGTGAGGCTTGATTACGTTAGAAAATAAATGTAAGCTTGTTAGCATTGTTTGGCACATGGTAAGTGTGAGCTAATGAGCAGAAGTGAACTCACATATTAATATAAAGTTAATGGTTCAAATCCACCCAGAAGCATCTACGGAAAAGCCTTGGTGACTGCTCTCAAAAGACAAGAGAAAAATATGGGGTCACCATAGGGTTGAATCCAGTTGACGGCAGAATCAAGTTAGAATCATATTGTTGTTTATATTTCTGCGGTAATTATTATCCCACTGATTATGTTCTGCTGTTTTTCGACATGCTTTTTACTATGTTATGCATGTGCATGTGTTTAATAGGTGTTTGTGTACTTGGAAAAGTTAGGGGATTTTTATTTCTGTGTTTGCACTTGCACGGTTTTCAAAGAGTGCCTGTATAATTGAATTTTTTTTAACTTTAATGTTATCTTAGAGTGTGGATATGTTAGAAACAAGCTGTCAGTTGCAAATTGTCCCGTTTTCTCATGGTGAGTATAGGCACATACGAAGGGGCACCCTCCCCAAACCGGACTTGTACTGGGCAGAGTATTCATAGTATGTACTTTCCTGCTAAGTGGGGATCAAGCAACTTGGTCTGAATTAGTGCACCCAGCGGAGTGACTTGGGAAGGTTCTCCCTGGTCATAGTGAATTTTTTCGTAAAAGCAGTTTCGCTCTAACTTCATTTTTTTGTGATGGTCAATTTAAGAGAAGAGGTGCAGCTGTGAAATTCTGTTTCCTGCATGGGAAAAATGCTGCAGAAGCAGTTGTGATGTTGAACATAGCTGACAATGACAGTTCAATGGGGAAAAGCTCAAGTGTGCGAGTGGTTTTCTCATTTCAAAAAAGGTGAAATGTCGATTGATGAAGAAAATGTGGACTTATGGTGCATTTTGAGTTCATTCCACCAGGTCAGACTGGTAATCAAGCTTTCCATTAGAGCATCTGAAAAGGTAATATAACAGTGTGTGACAAAAAAGGCCTGATTTGTGGCCGATGGGGGACTGGTATTGCCACTACGACAATGCACCTGCTCACGCAGACAGCTCAGCATGCCAATTTTTGGCAAAAAAGCATGCCTCTTACCCCACACACCTGACTCACCTGACCTTACTCCTTGCAACTTCTTTTTGTTTCCTCCAATGAAGAGGGACATGATAGGACAGCAATTTG
>NW_022111377.1:6683283-6695877 GCF_000313985.2 Echinops telfairi
CAGGTGTAGGGAAAAGCTTTTGAAAGTCATAGGTCATAAGGGAGAGCCTCTTTGTAGGACTGAAATCAACATACTTGGGTTTAAGGTTTGGCATGTCATTTTTTTCTCTATGCACTTGGACAAAAGTTAGTTAAGAATAGCCAGCTGATAGCATTTTTAGGAGCTCCAAAAACTATAAAATAAACAAAAGGACTTTTGTAAAACATGCAACACATATACTTTTTAATGAATTAATATCTTTCTTGTTCATGTTCTTGGTCTTCTCAGTTACTTCAGCAATGAAGTAGGGGAATTTCTAAATAGTTGACATCATTGAAAAATGCTTCGCTGATGATGGAAAAGGACACAATTTTTGCCTAATGTATATTTCCATGTAAGTCTGTTTGTCTGAAATAAGGAAGGTGATGTTTTCTTTGAGTAAAGAAATCTCGGAAGGAAAGAGGAAGACGGAATAAATCGTTGTAAGCAGGATAGGGACTGGACAGTGCTTCGTATGGAAAGTTCCCCTCGTCAGCCCTGCCTGCTTGATGCTCAGTCTCTTGAGTTTTCTCTCGCTCTGATGGTTGGTGGGGTTTGTGGTTCCAAATCACTTATGGAATGTTGACTTTCCAAGTTCAATATTCCTTTTTCAAAAGTTATGTCAAAGACAAGAGTACTTTTGAAAGTTCATGGGGGGAAATGGAGTTTAAAAATAATGGAATTTCCCATGAACTTTTTGAAGCCCCTTCGGGCACCCTTCCTTGTTCACCCTGCTGTCACCACTCTGGGCCTTGTCACTTTGTACTTAGATGGCTGTAAGTTTCTTCCTCGGTTTTCCCACCTATAGACTCTCAATTCCATTCAAGCCTTCCTAAGATTGCCTGATCTATTTCTGCATGAATACCCTGCTCCCTGAAATTCCTGTTGACTTTCTAGACTCGTTTTATTGCTTCCTAGTGCTCTACAGCTCAAACCGAGCTTGGACTGGCTGATCTCCATCCCCTCCCTCACCACATCGCTTTCAGAGTATATACTACTCCTCCCACTACACCCTCCCCTCCCCTGGGCCAGTCTGAGAATCCCATCATTGCCGGTTTACATTTTTATAGTCAAAGACCTGGTTTAAAACTTTATCTCATTTTTCTTGTCCTCTTCTTGTACCTCCTGAATGATATGCTCTATAATTCATCCATTCCTTCTTTTCTTTCTTCCTTCCTTCCTTCCTTCCTTCTACGACGCTCCTCCTATCCTTGCCGGTTTACATTTTTATAGTCAAAGACCTGGTTTAAAACTTTATCTCGTTTTTCTTGTCCTCTTCTTGTACCTCCTGAATGATATGCTCTATAATTCATCCATTCCTTCTTTTCTTTCTTCCTTCCTTCCTTTCCTTTCCCTCCTCCTTCCCTCCTTTCCTTCCACCCTTTAGTTATTAGCCATAAGAAGCAAGTTTCTAAGTAAATAACATATTTATTCTTTAATCTGCTTGATGACCAGCAAAATCTAGGTATTTGGTAGGTATCAAGTTACTGCTCATTGATAGATTCATTGCCTCAATTTTGGTCCTTACTTGAGCACTGTGCTTAGATTTAAACAAACAAGCAAAAAGCTGGAATAACACATATTTAGAAAAGTGCTATGATTTACATTTATTCAGCGTTTTGCAGACTTGTTGAATTGTGCTTTTCCTCCTTGTCTCACCAGCAATCAAAGAGAAATACACAGACTGGACAGAATTTCTTATTCGGGATTTGACTGGTTCACGGACAGCACCCGCCAACTTACTGGAAGGTGTATGTATTACTGTTACACAGCTATATATATATGTCTCTGAAGCATCACAGTTACATGAGCTCACTCTGAGCAGCCTTTATGCATATATCCTTCTGCAGATACCATGCGAGCACATGGATAGTCATATCCTAACTGTTTAATTACCTATTCTATTCTTTCCTGAATTACTTAGGTTACTGATCCTAACAACCTTGAAAATTGTTCTTCTGTGGTACAATCAGCAAATGGAAAACATGCTTCTGTGTGAGCACAGTTTAATATCATACTATCTTAGGATGTTTTCCCAATCTTCTATACATTTAAGTCTTGGTACTATATTTGTCACTGTAAATAAACTTCTGTAAAATGGCTGATTTGTACAGATGACAGCCAAGCAATCCCGTGTATACTCTGATATCATCTCTTGGATTGTTGTGACAAATGGTTCTATTAAATACTCCATTTCAGATGGACCACCTCCAAATTTGAATCATGTGGGTTAACTAATAATTCAGTTAGCCTGCTTTGTAAAAATAAGAGGAAAAATGGCTAACCATATTTAAATGTGTTTAAGTGAATTCTATGATGCTGAAATGAAAATAGTTAAATCTGAAACCATGATGGTTCATTGAAAAATAATCTTATGGTGAAGCATCAAAAATATTTACTATATATATTTACTATATATGAGGATGCTTCAGAAAGTCTGGAAAAATGAAGCTAAAAGATTGAACCTTCGTATATTAGAACAAGGAGGAGAAACATGTACTGTGTCAGAAGTAATTCTTGAACTGTCAGGTCTATTTTAAGGATGCTCTAAAAAAAAGAAAACAGACAAGAACAAAGAATATAATGGATTTTGAGTGTATCGCAATTCTCTAATCTTTCCTTTTCATAAATGCATATATAGATATTCATATACTTTATATATATTTTAGAGTACTACTGTCTAATTCATAGCTAACTGGATTTTGTTTCATGAAAGTTTTGTCTGCTGCATTTGTTTTTGGAATCTTAATGTCTGTTATATTTATTGTTTGGTTAACAAATCAAAATGATTGTTCACCTTGTTTATGGAAAACATTGGATTATGCTAGTTTAAAAAGTTAAAAACGTATTTGCCTATAGGACTGGTTGCACAAACATCCTTTTCATATTCTAACATGTGCTAAAGCAGTGTCTTAGATGGAGTAGTAATTCCACATTCTCTAAATCTGCTAACCATCAGGATACGTGTAAACATAACTGTACCTAATGGTACAGTTTAGCGTATTATGCGTGTGTATTAGACAAGTCAATGATCTGTATCTTCACACTCTACTCATAATCAGAGTATGAGAGAGCTTTAGGCATTAGGCTAGTGACCATCTTAAGATCAATGTCTGCTGATGAGTCACGGTACAATTTTATAGCTTCATTTTAAATATTATCTATTGGGAAAATAGACATTTTGCAACTACACGTTTTCTCGCCATAGGGAAATTTGGGTAGGATGCTTCTTAAAAGCATAGTAATTTCTAACAAATGCAGTTTTATCTGGGAAGTGTGGTTGTTTGGTGAGAAATTAGCACAAACTGTTATTTTCTATTTACGTGTGATTTTTGTTGTTGGGTGCAGAATTGGGTGAAATGAAAGTGTGTGTGTGGGGGCGGGGGGAGGAGAGGGTAATGCTGTTGAGAGGATGGGGGTGGAGGGAAACACCAGACTGTTTGCCAATAGCTTGGATGATAGTGTGAAAAAATATTATCTTCTGCTGTCATCTGTTTCCATGAGAACCTTAAAATAAAGTTTAAAATAAGGAGTTTTGCTTCTGTTTAAACAGCCTCTGCGAGGGAAAGGCCCTATAGACCTCATTACAGTTGATTCCTTAATAGAACTTCAGGATTCTCAGAACCCTTTTCAGTACTGGATAGTTAGTGTGATTGAAAATGTTGGAGGAAGATTACGCCTTCGCTATGTGGGATTGGAGGACACTGAATCCTATGACCAGTGGTTGTTTTACTTGGATTACAGACTTCGACCAGTTGGTTGGTGTCAAGAGAATAAATACAGAATGGACCCACCTTCCGGTAAGGGTTGAAGCTTTTGCCATGCTAAAAGTGTTTTAGCAAAAGATGTTAATAACTCCATGTGTGTGTTTCTGGAAAGTGGAATTGTTCCGTTACCTTCTACATTTGAATCTGTGCATTTTAAGTGAATGTCAACATCAGAATGCTTTCTCTAGAGATGAAACGTCAACGCTTCAGTCAATCATACTTTAAAGAAGTCTTGTCGTAGGCTGCTCCAAAGGTGATCGTGATCCTTGGGAATCCCTGGTTCAGAAAGGAAAGATGCAAGAGATTGTGATTCGGCAATGTTCTCTGTTTTTTTCTCTGTGGAGATTTTCAGGGTCTTGCAAGTATGTTCCAGAAGATTCATCTACCCATCCAACAATGAACTGTTCTGACCATTAAACAATACAGGGGGTGAAAAGTAATGTCCTGGCACATCACAGATTTCATAGCTTCAAATAGACCATCAAATGACTCTCCACAGGCTTAATTGGGTAGAAGAGTGCTTGTGATGCTTCTCACATACCAAATTGGGCAAAAAGATCTCCGTGTTGACAAAATAACCATCCCCCCCTCCCCACGAGTGTTTGCTATGTGCCACGGGATTTTACTTCTGCTGTGCTAGTTATTTTGATTCCACAGAAATGCGGGGTGTTTGGTGTGAATATATTTTATTTTACAGCAGACAAAGTTGAGAATGGAGTTAAGCCACTTGCCTAAAGTCATCTGTTTTGTTAAGGAACTGTTCAGATTCAGATTCCCAAGTCTCCACCTCATGCCCACTGCTGCTTCTCACTGGTTTTAGCAACCTTTTAAGGGAAGCCAACACAATGTTGGATTTTTACTGACTTCAACAAGCCATGCAACAAACAAACTCTCTGGTTCTATATCCCATGTGTTTGCATTTGTGTTAAATTTGACAGTAGTAGAGACATGCAACATGGTATTTTACTAGTATTAATTGTTGTCAAGGGTTTGAAAAGCAGCCAAGAAATCCATGTATAGACTGAGTAATTTGGGGTGATAATGACAACCGAAGGGGCTTGTCAGTAGGGTAGGAAAACAATCTGAGCTCAGATTTGTCTTGGGATTCATCACCTAGTAGGAAACCCTCACTTTGTGCAGAAAGCTGGGTCTCTAAATCTCACCTTAGTATCTAATTGCTCTGGAGAAACCTCCACTCGGCAGTATAAAAATTTATAGCAAGACACAGGCCCACTAGCAGTTTCTTTGGCACTCTGTAATCCTTCTTTACTGTGAAATCACGGGGTTGCCTTGAAAAGTGAGGGCAGAAAGGGTCGCTGTAGACTCATAGGAAATACTCATGTTTGGATCCCTAGTTCTTCTTTTAGATAACCTGACATCTTTAGCATAGAAGTGTAAATCGTGCTCACAGGCTGTATTAATTTTCTGGACACGAGCTGCTCAGTTTTACTGAGACGTTCACGGGCCTCTCGCAAGCCTTCGGCAGAGGTATTCATCATCAGAAGGCTCTTCCCCCAACATTAGAGTTGCTCCTAGCGACTATCTCTAGGACAGGATGGAACTCCCCCTTCAGGTTTCCAAGGCTGTACATCTTTCCAGGAGCAGACAGCCTCACCTTTCTCCTTTTGAGTGGCTGATGGGTTTGAGCTGCTGACCTTGAGATTAGCAACCCAGCATGTGAGCCAGAATGGATTCGTGGTGCCAGTGGCTGGCAATAAATGTAGCATATGAGGAGAAGAACACGGGAGGCAAGAGGACAGTCCAATGAACTTGGATGTTTTAAAATAGAGTAGTTCCAGGATGGAACACTGGTATGAATCTGTCGCCTCATTAGGAAGAACAATATCCCCAGGAGGCCATTATTACCCATGTTTCACACTTGGGAACAAATTAGTGTTAAGACTTACGTAGTGCAACACTACTTCCTCGACCAATACATGGATGCTTCAAAAAGTTCATGGGAAAACTTGCGCTCTATTTTGATTCCGTTTTCCATGGACTTCATGAAGCCCACCTCATATAGGTAGAAATAAAATTACAGCCTTGCATCCAAAACACTAGGCATACTCTGGGAGACCCAAGTATCACTGAGCACAGGAGAAGCACTCACCCCTTACTGGAAGTGAGCAGCGAGTTCCGAAGTGTTGTACTGGCGGGAAGAGTGTGGATACCCTGGCTATGATAGGAGGGTAAGGCCTTGCCAGTTTCTCCCCGATTTCAGTGTCCTAGCTGAACATCTCCAGCGTCACCAACACTGTTAAAAATAATTGCACTTCAGTCTGCCTTACTCTTTTCACTTTTTAGAAATCTTAGTATTTCTCAATTCCTAAGGTTGGTGTGCACTGGGTAGTGCTTGGTCGGTCACACCCACCAGAGCTGCTCTGCAGGAGAAACACTTGATGATGTGTCCTGTAAATATTATAGCCTAGAAAACCTTTTGGGACATTTTTACTTTGTCACATGGAGTTGCTATGAACCAGAATCAAATCACAACAACAGATAATGACAAAAACTAATTGTGGTACAGTGACCTTGAGAGACCAAGCACTTGACAAGGCGTTTTCCCGCTTGGCAGGGTCCAGTCTTGCCATTTTTCTATTGCTTATTTTAGTTAAAAAATTTGAAAAATATTTCCTTCTTGCACAAGTGTCCCATTATCCTAGTTCTGGCTTTTGAAGGTTTAACTATAATGGGAAAGTAGGCAGAGAAAGTGTTAAAACTTCTGAGGCAAGCACTGGTGTTCATGAGAAACATCTAGCTGTTTTTAGTCAAGTATGAACACATATTTGCAATTTCTAACTATCCATTTATCCATCCACTCTAGTACTTTATGTTCTACGAACTTACTCTGCTTGTCCTTTGTTTTACCGAGGAGCGGCTGGTGGTTTTGAACTGTTGACCTTGTGGTTATCAGCCCAACACATATCCCACTATGCCACCAAGGCTCCTCTTCGGTCATTTAGGGAACCTTATTCACTTTCATATTTCTGGAGCTTTAGAAAGCAAATAAGTTTTGCATATTCTTGTAGAAGGTGAAACTGTTTGAAGTTTTTGGTCCCTATTTCTAGATACTCTCTCTCTCTCTCTCTCTCTTGCATGCACGCACACACACATCCTTCTAAATCCTCTTCTCCACTCTTTGCTTTGTTTTGTTTTTTCCCCCCTCCTTCCTAGACTTAGGATGTTTCTGAATCTTAACTTACAGGCTCCTCCTCCTCCTAAAGTCAAAAAGGTTTGCTGCCTTTCAAAGTCAGTTAAACTAGATCCTGAAAGCTGAGGGTCATATTTCCTCACTGCTCAGAAGCCTGGTTGAGGAAGGGAGTGGTGAGGGCTGGGCGGTAAAAGAATGTCTTAGCCCTCCAGGAGTCTGAGTAGCCACGTCCTGGCGAATCTGATTGTCCGCACTCCGCTCCCCGAAGCACCAACTGTGAAACGGCCTGCCTAGCACTAAGAGATCATCTCACGTTCATGTAGGCACCTAGTTGAAGATGAACCCGGACACATTTTAATTGCTCATTGCCTTCCCACAAACAGAAACTGATGTGATGCACTCTATTAAATTACCTGCAAATAGGATCATTTTAAGAAAATGTTTTATGCTCTTTTAATGGTGCTGTTCACTGTCCATGAACTTGCCAGGGTAACCAGAGTGCCTCTGTCTAATGAAATGCACACATGGAACATTGTTCTCTGCTTACCGAAACCATTAGATGTTTAGCTTTTTGCAGGTGGTTGAGCATACAGATAAAACGGCCATTCATTTTCACCTTTTAAGCAAAGGATGCCTTGCCTGGAAGTTAAATTCCAGTTGAGAATGTAATGTTTTTAGAAAGAAGACAAAGAGCATTAAGGTTGTATGACAGGAGGCGAAGGCACCTGGACCCTGGGCCAGTTAGTCCAGCAATCTCGAGTTTGATGAGAGACAGGTGGTGTCGTAGACTGAGGGGTCAGCTTCCTGAGGATGACGTGGCTGGTGCAGCCCTGCTTTGCCCAGGCGAGTGAAAGTACAGTCAGGGAGGCCTGTAAGATGCCCTGCTGGAGCCTGCACAGCCCCTGAGTTAGGATAGTCCAGCCTAATCCTGGCCATGTTGGGGTCTCATTGCTGCTGGCCTTGACGAGGATCCTCAGGTGAAACTCAGCTAGACACGGAAGCATTCATGCTTTGAACACAATGCACAGAGGCATCTTGGAGGGAAAGCCACAGCTTCGAAAACCCTATGACGTGCAGTTCTGCTCAGCATTTCTGGGTCACCTGCAGTTTGAATGGACTGAGTGACAACTGATTTGGCTTCGACTGGCTGATTTCTCCTCTTCTAAAACAGCCATGTAGCCACTTCTTTGTCATCAGGGCATCCAGAGACCATATTCAAGGATGCACAGTGAGGGCACTTACAGGCACCAGCCAGGCAGGCACTTGCCCCCTTTCCTGACCTTGATGTCTTTAATCCTTTGGTCTTGAATTTGGAAATCTCCATCCTTTTT
The DNA here is from genome assembly GCF_000313985.2 of Echinops telfairi. Classification (NCBI taxonomy): domain Eukaryota; kingdom Metazoa; phylum Chordata; class Mammalia; order Afrosoricida; family Tenrecidae; genus Echinops; species Echinops telfairi. The sequence continues at coordinate 6,691,551 of NW_022111377.1, forward strand.
CATGGGTCTGTTCTTCCACCCTTGGGAGTTGCTGTCCCTGCCCACCTCCTTCCAGATCTCTGGGGTGTGAGTTTGTTCGGGCCACTCAGGAAGCTGAGTCTGTTGTGTTGACCTTTTCTCCTGAGCCCCTCTGGGACTGTGGTGGCTGTTGTCCTCCCAGTGGTGTCTCTAAGAGTCTTCAGAATTGCCCTCCCCTGACTAGGATTTCTCCGCAGTGTCCAGGGAGCTGAACTGCGAGGGAATTCTAGGGTATCCGTCTTGCCCTCCTGGGACAGTGCACCGAGCGCTGTCCTACTTTGTGGGACCCAATAATAAGCAATTTGTCCCTTCGTGCCATCCTCTGAGGCCCAGGGATAAAAGGAGCCATTCAGTTTAGCATGGGTGTCTCTTTAGCGCCCCACCCCGTGAGTCAGAACCAACTCGTTGGCAGTGTTTTGTATTATTATTATTAATGTGCCTCAAAAGGATGCCTGGTGTTGAAGTGCTTAATCACTTCCATGCTAAACAAAAGATTGACGATTTCAACCTGTAGCCACTCCAGCGGAGAGAGTGCCAGCATCTGCTTGTGGAAAGCTTGAAAACCCATTGGGCCGTTCTCCCAGGTCCCACAGGGTTCCTGTGACTCAGACCCGACTTGATGGCAGTGGGTTTGGTTTGTGGCACGTGGCTCAAAATAGATGGCACATGACGAGGGAGAGAACCATTCTGTTTCTGTTCTGACCAGACATGCCGAATTGGGGCAGTGGGAATCCTTAAGGGAAGACGAGAATCAATGAAGTGCTACAAAGGGTGATAGACAACGCCCTCTAGTCAAGGGCAGTGCTAAATGAACACCACTCTAGGTCACTTTGCCTCTTTGTGCATGGACGGTGGGTGCTACTCTGATGTCTGGGGTCAATTTGGCCACACCGTGTTGTGTGCCGTAGAGCTGATGCCAACCCACATCAACCCGACAGACCAGAGTAGAACTGCCAGATAGGACTTTCTAGGCTGCGCAGGGATGTGCTGAGCCCAAAGTCACTCAACAGCTATGAATTTGTTTGGTTTTGAGCCTCTTTATGGGAGCTGATCCAAGCTGTTTTCTCCCTCTGAGCGGCTTGTGGGTTTGAACTGTGTACCTTCTGGTTAGTACCTGAGTACTTAGCCGTTGTACTACCAGGGCTCAGTAATGACCTGAAAAGACGTGTCTCTCTCTCTCTCTCTCTCTCTCTCACACACACACACACACACACACACACACACACACACACATCAAACACCTATCTCCTAATAGGTACTTAATACTCAAGGTGAGTTCAAAAGCCATAAGGATTCAAATATGTGGCCGCTTACTAAAAACTAGACGTGCAAGAAATTAAAAATATAGCCCAAAGGTTTAATGTTGCCTTTTAACTGTGCTTAAATTCATATTCCTATCTTAACTGTCTGTCTGAAGTATTCTGGGTTGATAGAGTGAAGGTATAAACATATCTACTTGCAGTGAGTGCTTCTGCAAATCCTATTTTGATAAGGTCTTAAATCTGTTGAGACCAGCCCATAAACCCCGCCTGCATTGGCAGCAATCGGTAAAAGCAGCGCTCTGCGGTGTTTCTTTTAACTTTGCATTCGGGCAGCTTCACCTCCAGTCGTCAGTCCCTCCCTCCCCCCTCTGCCTGGGGGGGAAATATGGGCAACATGTAGTGTGCTAGCAACATTTCAAGTGTAAATATTAAAGTTGGTTGGTAAATTTTAATTTACCTTTTAATAATTTTATGACTTACATGGGCTATTTTTAGCGAATGAGAGCTTAGAGGGTTAGTGAAAAATATGCTCTAATAACTATAAATGCCAGACAAGAGTCATTTCGAGTGTAGGAATTTACCAGGTAATAAGTTTTCCATCAGTAGATATTACTTCCTAGGTGATGTGTGGACTTTGGGGCACTGGTTTATGGAAGGTCTTGCTTAATTTGATTAATACCATTCAATTACAGCCTACCAGCGGACTGTGCGCAAACAGTCCCTGAAGAAGAACCCTATGTAAATGAATTCTGCATTTCTGCTAGCGGGATCCCAGGTTGCTCTTTCATTTCAGGAAAAACTCCCTTTAGCAGATGGCCCTCTCTGGTGGGCATAGTTGCTGAGTGTGTGGAGATCCTATGAAAGCCTGGGGAGCTAAAATTCAAGAAAGAATGATCCAGCTGAGCAGTTTGGTCCTTAAATGCGTGTGTGGTTTGCTATTGATACAGAAATCTATCCTTTGAAGATGGCATCTGAGTGGAAATGTGCTCTGGAAAAATCCCTTATTGATGCTGCAAAGTGTCCTCTTCCAATGGAAGTATTCAAGGTAAGACATCGGCTAATGGCAACTTCTCTCCTGTTTTGTGGAATAAATTGCCTAAGACATTTTGTGTGCCAACCATCCCTGCTGTTGAAAAGCTACTTTATTGTGCTGTTTTAGTTTGACACGTTTCAGTTTTTAACAGTTTGGTTTTGCTGCTTTTTGTAACCATCACAATTGCCTTTGCTTTATACTCTGAATGGTCAGTGGAGCTTTTTTAAAGCTTTCTCTCTCTCTCCATAATGCATCATTATGGAAGTCTCATGTTACCTGCACCAGAAGAATAAAAAAATATAGTAAGTCTGATCTTGCTGTTGGTTTGGTGAAAGTGATGGAGAATTAACACTCCGGGAGATGGTTCCTTTAGGGGCTCAAGGAATTCGCCCTTGCGCACCCCCTGCTGGGTACGAGGTACTCTCCCAGTTGCTCATAGAAAGATGGAAGTCTTGGGGAACATCTCTTGATGAAAACGGAGGGCCAAGTTGTTAACACTTTCAAAGCCATGCTTTTGACAAACAGGAAGTAGAACATTGTTGAGTTCTGGGCAAGAGAGAGCATTCTGGTTAGAGGAAGTCCTAAGGTAAGTTCTTCTCTTTCGGAACTCTCTGCTAAGGCTGTGTCACGCGAGTACTTAACGGTGGCAGTTCTGAAGGTGTCCCTAGTAGACTGGCGGAACCTTGCTTCTCACCCCCGAGGAGCTGCCAAGTGTCACACGGAAAATGAAATGTAAACAGTGCCGATGTATCACATGCAACAAGGCTTAAGGCTGCCTGGGGTTGGGGTTGGGGTGGCTTTCTGAATTCATTTGCATTTTACCCCTCACTCAGAATTTTAATCAACCATGGCAAATAATTCACCTTTGGGTGCGGCATGTTCCCTGTCTGTATAACTGGACTTCTTCTTAGTCTTGTGATATGATTATGTTCAGAAGTTTCACGGACTACTTGTACAGTGCTTTGGGGCTTCTGTATTAGAGGGGACAATAAAAATGCTTTATGCTGTTTGTAATAATCATCATGAATTATCTTGAGTGCTTCTGTTAGTTATATTAACAAACCCAATACTTTTTTAAAATCATTTTATTAGGGGCTCATACAACTCTTAGCACAATCCATACATACATCAATACATCATTCTCAAAACATTTCCTCTCCACTTAAGCCCCTGGCATTAGGTCCTCATTTTCCCCCTCCCTCCCCGCTCTCCCCTTCCTCATGAGCCCTTGATAAGTTATAAATTGTTATTTTGTCATATCTTGCCTGTCCTTCACCTACTTTTCGGTTGTCCGTCCCACAGGGAGGAGGTCACATATAGTTCCTTATAATCGGTTCCCTCTTTCCAACCCACTCTCCTTCTACCCTCCCAGTATCACCAACCCAATACTTTTTATCTGCCCTGTTTTTCTTCCTCTCTTCCTTCCCTTCCCTCCCTCCCATAAGACCCCGCCTCCCCAAATCACAAAGAAAGTTCAGTGAATCTTTTGTAGCGCCCCAGGCTTCCCCACCACTCCCCAAGCCAGTGCTTGCCCATCATCACTCCCTTCACTTCTCACAGTTGTCCACGCCCTTCTCTTCACAGAGGCCGTCACAGGGGGTCACACGCTCCCATCAGATCATGCCGGTCTCCTTAAAGAAATTAAATTGATTGATACGCCGGCATAAGAGGTTCACAGTCAACTCACTGCCTTGCAGTCTATGGCAGAGGGTAATAAACCAAAAAGACAGTTCCAGCAATGGTACATTAGAAACTTCCCCTCATTCCTCCTCCCTCTCCACCAGGGTAACCAGTACCCTGACTTCTGCGTCACTTGTACCTATGCTAATCTTTGTAGATTTCCTGTACATGGCTGTGTTCTTAAAAGTTAACTGATTTACTTTTGGCAAAATAAGAAGTAAGCACACGCCTATATCTCTAAAGCAGTGGATCTCAACCTATAGGTCGCGACCCCTTTGGGGGTCGAACGACCCTTTCACAGGGGTCTCCCGATTCATAACAGTAGCAAAATTAC
>NW_022111377.1:6696002-6698071 GCF_000313985.2 Echinops telfairi
TTGGGGAGAGAGTGGGAAAAATGAGGAGCTGATACTAAGGGCTCAAATAGAAAGCAAATGTTTTGAGAATGATGATGGCAACAAATGTACAAATGTGTTTGACATGATGGATGGATTGTGATAAGAGTTGTACAAGGCCCCAATAAAAAAATTTAAAAATAACTAAATAAAAGAAAATATTTGTGAAACAAACAGACACACAAACAACCATGAAGATCTGTATTAAAGGTCACGGGTGAGAACCATAGGTCTAAAGCGAGGGATGTTTTCCTGCTCCGAGCGGAAGAAGACAGCTGTCTAACAAACTGGCTTCCCTTCTCCTGGAGTTCGTAAGTGCCTCTTGTAGAGATTCAGCGGGCAAAGTCGTGAGATAATCCTAGGAAGATGAGGCTCCATCATGGTGGGGCCGTCTGTCACAGTTGTAGCGTGAACTACTAGGCTAGGAACCCTAATAGGGTAGTCGATAGCCCTTCGGCATGTGGATAAGTGGGTTAATACTCGTGGAGGCTTTGGTAAGTGCTTTTTTGCCTTACCCCTGCTCTCTGCAGCAGGCCCAGGCCCAGGCCCAGCCTTCTGTGGTGAAGTAAATATTGCTATCTGACCCAGGCAGCCGGGCCCACAACAGATTTCCTAGAGCAGAGTTTTATCAGCTCCCACCAGAGGTGAAAGGTCTGGCTGCCAGTGCTCTGGCAATTCCTGTGAAGAAGGTTGGGGTCTCAGCCCGCTGCAGTGCATTCCCACCCCCACCCACTGACGAGGGGCCGTCTTGTTTCATCCTCTTCTGTCTTCTGGTCTACTCGGCCTGGGATGGGGCATCTGGCCCTCCCGAGTGGCCTAGGCCATACTTTCTAAGGGTCTAACTGCTTTCAGACAGTTCCCCGCAATTCCCCACGTTCTGCCAGCTCGTCTTCACCCCGTTTGAGAGCCACCTGGTGCCCATTTCTGAGCCTCTGAGGATTTTGCAGTGTCTCTGCCGAAGGCCTCGGACTTGGCTTTGCTGAATATATTAAGTTGGTTGCATTTTTAATCTGCTTTTTAGCTTCCATACTTTTGCTGCTGTTGAGTGAGTTTATGACTTTTTGGAAACTTGAAGACAAAAAAATACCTTTACTGTAATTGATTAGAGTTGAGGGAGAAGTAAATTCAAAGTGGGCGTTTAATCTGCTGTTTCAGGCTAGCATTCTTCTGATAGATAAAAACCCATCCAGTTTGGCTATAGGATAAAGTGCGCATCGTCTTTCTTCCGCACTGTGGGGGATGTATTTGGGACCTGCTTCTCGTAGATGGCTTCTTTGTGTCACCAACCCTGCCTACGCACTAGCCTTTTCACTTTGCTCGAATGCCCTTTGTGCCCCTACCGTTCTTTCTGTCCATTGCAACTGACCCTTCCGTCTCCCACGTATGTTCTCGGAGAGAAAGCCCAATGAGTGCTGGCCTTCACTACCCTCCGCTCAGCAGCTCCTTACCTGCACGGTGTGTCCACATTACCCCTCACCTTAATCTTTTGTGCAGTTCTCTGTGGACTCCTGCTTTTGCCTCCCTTCGAAGCTCCGGGAAACCACAATGATAAGGCTTTTGTATTGATGGATGAATCCATTAAACCAAGCACAATGACTCGCCCAGAATGAAATCACCAGGCCAAACCATTGCTGTCAAGTTGATTCTAACTCCTAGTGACCCTGTGGGACAGAGGGGAACGGCCCAGAAGGCTTTCACAGCTGTAATCTTTGCCAAAAGAGAGTGCACATCTTTCCCCCACAGAGCAGGCTGTGGGTTAGAACCTCCAACCTTGTGATTACTAGGCAAGCACTTTAATCTCTGTGCCCCAGCACTCCTCGGGTATTCAATAAATGTTTGTGAAATAAATGAGAACATTCTTGAACGGTTTTAAGTCTATAAATTCATTGGATTTAAACATTTTGAGTTAATATAATCACCGATTAACTACACATGCATGCTTATTACTGTGAGTACTAAGATTCACAAGGTATCAACATTAGTGATTCTCATGTGCTTTAAATTACACATTAACTAACCCATTAAGCATTTATTGAACAGCTATATTTTCT
>NW_022111377.1:6698193-6705956 GCF_000313985.2 Echinops telfairi
GGGGGTGGGGGTGGGGGTGGGGGTTTCAAAAAGCTAGTGCAAGCATCTCATTGTCTTTTCATTCATTTTCTCTTCTACATACTTTTTGAAACCCTTTATATTTGAAATTAGAATTATGGATTATGTTATAGAGTCCCTGACAGTGATCATCTAACTCAATCTCTTGTTCATCACTTTAAGGATAAACATTGAATATTGCATTTGCTCTTTCCACAGGGCTTAGCACAAGACAAGACATAAGGAGTGAGTACTTGATACACAGCAGTTGTTTGAATTGCATATACCACATCCTTAATGCTATGGGACACTGATAATTGACGCCTCCCTCCCCCATTTCTATTGAATAGAAAAGAACCGGATAGTCTTCACTTTCTTAAACATCTTTTGCATTGAGTGATTATTTATACACTTAACTTTGATGTGATAAGAGGCATATTTCCAATATGTTGTCAATGAGGAAATGTATAGTAGAATTCTCTGCTGAGTTATTCTACCTACATGCTGGTAATGACGTTTCAAGAGGTTGGACAGACGTGTGAGACTGCGACCCACACTATCTTAGCCATTGTCTTCTGAAAAGGAAAAAAGGGGGGGTGGTGAACCCCAAGAAAGGCATTTTCTGGTCCTCTCAGGTTTTTAGAAACCTCAGCAAGCAGTCTTCTCCTGCAGAGTCCCAAAATAGAACTTCTCTGTTTTCCTCTGTTGTCCCTGTTTGATCACCATTGTTTCTCAGCAGGCAGACTCACTTCTGGTTACTTTCATTATGGTTGAAGGAATATAAGTTTCAACTCAGCGGTGAATCATCCTAGATGCATGTTGTTATGGAAAATTGCTGTAGTGTTTAGCTGTTATGAGACAGAAGTCAAAGCTAAGCACATTTAATGGCCGGAGATGAGCAGTATTTCAAAGCAATTCTGTTTTTTGTTCCCTTTTTCTTACACTTTAGATAAAATGACTGTTTTGATGGAATGAATCTCCTTATGCTGCGGTGCTTCCCGCTTTGTGGGGTGTGTTTTGCTCTCCATATTGGTGTCTGCATCTCTGCTTTTCCGTGCAGGGGGTGGGGGGAGCAGATGCGTAACCCCACCCCCATGCCAACATACCAAGAATACAAACAGTAACCATGCAACAACAAGCGCATGATTAGTATTCTTGCTGTTACTCACCCTTGAGTGGAGAGAATACTCTTGAATGGCTTTTGAATACCATATTTTACTGGGAAATTCTGGTTTACCATATCTAGAAAATACAGGTTTTTCCTCAGAATGGACACTGAATTGAAAGAGAAACAGTCGATGGAATGGGTGAAAAGAAAATGTGACAGAAGGAATAACATTAAATTAATGTTTAATCTGATTAAAAAGTGAATGATAAATAATAAATGAATAAGATTTTGTTGTCAGAAAGCTTCACTATTTCAAGAGCCTATTAGACTCAATGTCATGATTCAAGCCCACCAGCTACCGCAGGGGCGAATGGTGAGGCTGTCTGCACCTTTGCAGATGTACAGCCTCAGAAACCCCACGAGCTGGTCTACTCTGACCTATAGGGCCACGGAGTCGGAGTGGATTCAGCGGAAATGGGTTTGTTTTCTGTTTAACATAGTCACGCAAACTATGTGTTTTTCAAAAACAGTAAGTGGATAGAGGTGAAACCCCCCAAAACAAATTCAATGCCCACTAGTCAATTCTGACTTACAGTGACCCTATAGGACAAAGTGGAACTGCCCCTGTGGGTTTCTGAAATGGTCATTCTTCCTGGGAGTAGGAAGCCTCATCCTTCTCCTGCAGAGCGGAGGGTGGTTTCATATTGCTGACATTGTGGTTAGCAGCCGGTGTATAGCCCTCCACACCACTAGGTCTCTGGCTAAAGGTGAGCGGGCACTGCAGATACGAGTGGTGTGTCCCCAGCTTTTAATTTGGGGTAAGTGCACACACCTGGGCAGTGATCAGCTTTCAGAATATAATGGAATCTTTTTAACTTCGGATATTTTGTGTAAGCATGATTTGATGTTTCAAGCATGATTTGATGAACTTGTGACATACCTCACTGTCAACTAAAGGGGGATCATGCCTCAGTTGCAGTAAAAGCACCCTATTTTATCTTTTTATGAAGGAATTTCTGGGGTGAGTTTCCCAGAGTTTGTTTCCGTCAGTGAAAAACCAAGTGACTAGAGGAGTAATTCTGACTTTTGTCTTTTTTCTTGTCTGTTTTGTCTCAGTTTTCCAATTCAATATACATCTACTGGGATGCAGCTAAAAGGTTCAGAGGAACATAGTAACATTTACAATATAGGGCTAAGAGACAGTAAAAGATAAGGTTTCTGTGTTTTATTTGTACATACACATATATGCGTGTGTGCATGTGTTTCCACACTCACTGCCCTTGGGTCCATGCTGACTCACAGTGACTCCAGGGCACAGAACAGAAGTGCTCTTGTGAGTTTCTGAGACTGTTAGCTCTTAGGAAAGTAGAAAGCCTCATTTTTCTCCCGAAGAGTGACTGGGGGTTTCGAACTACTGACCTTGTGGTTAGCAGCCCAACATGTCATCTCTCCACCCAATAGATAGTTGTTGTTACGTGTCGAGTAACCTGACCCATAGAGAATGAAATGTCCTGTGCCATAGAAAGACTTCTATAGCTGCATTAATTCCCCCCTTAAAGTCCTTCTTTTGCTCACACTCCTTTGTTGGGGATCTCCAGACAAGCCCCTCAGTTTGATAATGCACACGGAGTCCTGGGCCTTGGCTGTCATGGTCACAGCTGCAGTGCAGTACCCAAGAAAGGACGCGGAGTAACCTCCCCCAAGGGAAAAGACATCTGTGGTGAAGTTCTCTCCCCGAGGAGTGGTACATGACATGCTTCACTCCCTCAGCTGGAAGTTGTGTGACAGCACTTTCTAGGTTGTCACTTTAGACCAAGGGTCTTCAAACTACGGCCCGTGGGCCACATGGCGGCCCGCCGAGGACATGTATCCAGCCCACCGGGTGTTTTTGCCCTGTTTGTTTTTTCACTTCAAAATAAGATATGTGCAGTGTGCATAGGAATTTGTTCATAGTGTTTTTTTAAAACTATAGTCCAGCCCTCCAACAGTCTGAGGGACGGTGAACTGGCCCCTGTTTAAACAGTCTGAGGACCCCCGCTTTAGAGAACCATGCACAGGGTCTCTGCGGGAGCTGCTGAAGTCGACACCTTCCCCTCAGCCCGTGCACACAGTTCTGCCTCTGTGAAATAAGCCAGGTGGTCAGCTTATACCACAACGCTTGCACATTGGTGTCTCATACCCTGTAGGATCTGGCTTACCAGGACCCACATGACCTGACTCTCACTGCCTGTCTGATCTTGCTTGCTGCTCAGGGCCCTCCTGGGCTCTGTCAGCCCCACTCCCCAACCTCCCAGCTTCATCTGTATCTGACCCTCCATACACTAAGCAGGCTGGTGGCGTATAGTTGTGCTACTAACTGAAATTTCAGAAGTTGGACACCACCAAGTCTCTGCTCAGGAGAAAGATGGGCCTTGCAGCTCCCATAAAAAGTTAGTCTCAGAAACCCACAGAGGCAGTTCCACCCTGTTCTAAAGGGTCCCAGTGAGTCCTGGCAGTGAGTTTTTCTTTCTGCCAGGAAAGTGATCACCTCGTCGATTTATGCAGTTCCTTACCCAGCGTTCTTCAGGCCTCTACTTAAAATCACAACCATCCTTCCCCACCATCGTCTCACCAGTGTCATGTTCTACCCCACTAAATGGCTTTTTCTTTAGAACGCTTGTTTGCCTCAGTTATATCCGTTAACTTTTTGGCATGTGATCTGTTTCTCCTAAGCTTGACTGTGAGTGCCAATAGAGTAGGTGGCTTATGTTGATACCCGCTCTTGGCCCCCCTTCCCCCGGTGCCTCGAACAGAGAACTGTCACATGGTACAATCCCAGTCAGTGCTCTTGAGAGCATCAGTGAAGACATAGGTTGTGAAATTGACTTAGAAGAATAAAAGCCACGGAAAAGGCGTTGGTAGGACAATTTAGAGATGGACTAAACATCCCGTGAGTCGTTTGGGATTATAAGAATGACTCCTTTCAAAGCTTCAGTTGGCTCCCTTTAACCTCCTCTGTAGCCACAGTTTCTTGATTAAGAAATAGCCTGCACTGTCAGGGAAAGGACAGAAACCACTGTGGCACGGTGAATTCCCAACTGAGGCTGGTGTATGTACAGCCAACTAAAAATATCCCCGGACAGTGGAGACTTCACTGAGAAAAAGAACTGGCTGAGAGCCCCGAGAAGACTATTAGAGTTGAATGGAAATATCGCAGCATAAACATTTTAACAATGTATATATCGTGTCTTAGGAAATCGTATTGCTCATAAACTTGAAATGTCACCCTTAGCTTCACAGTGGCCATAGACGACTCTTCCTCCTGCTTGCCGTGTGCTGCGGCGTCTGCCTGTGTGGTGCAGCTGAAAGCACCTGCCCTTTATTATCCCGTCTGATCCTCTCACAGCAGCCTGGTCCCGGGGGGTTGCACATTGCTTCTTCCTTAAACAACCAGATAAATGGAACGAGGAGGACTTTGAGGAATGTGCCCAAGAGAACACGAGTTCCCTGCAGACCAGTTAGAACAGACACTACAGGACAGGCTTCGGCTTTCCGGTTGGTTGGTTTTCCCGCTGCCTTGCATTGCCTTTCCTAACCGCAGAGGTTGCTGGGACGGGTATTCTCTCTGGGAACAGAGGAGATGTGGATGGGCTGTGGCTGGACGACCCTGGCCTTATTCGAGATGGGGCACCAGTTGTGCTTCATTGCTGTGATGTCTGCACCTTGGACTATCTCGACCATCATGTTTATCATAGCCACTCTGGCCGTGTCTCAATCTGTTCCCATAGTGGAGGGAAAGGAGAACTGAGATCAGGAAGCCTGCAGCTTCATCAGGACTCCCAGCAGATTACAAGTGTAACTAGTCTAAGGCCCGTGGTGAAATACCCAGACAAAATGCCCAGTCTCAGGGCTCTATCCATAGCCAGCTTCGGTAGCCTTTGATGTAGGTGGCTGTGAAACGGGTCCCAAAGTATGTAGGCAGGCTTCCCTGATACCAGTTGGCAAAACCAACCCCCCCGCCCCCGAAATACACCCCAAACTCACTGCCATCAAGCCAATGCTGAATCTCAGCAACCCTGTAAGACAGGGTAGAACTGCGCCTGTGAGTCCCGAGACTGTAACTCTTTAAGGCGTTAGAAAGCCCTGTCTTTCTCCTTCTTCCTACTGCTGACCTTGAGGTTAGCAACCCAACCCAGTTGGAAACATACACTTGAAATCTGTACTTCAAAGCCTTTCCATAAGGGCAATTCAATAAATTTAATCCAGTTGAGTCCATTTCTCAATCTATACCCATCATCCTCTTCTATTTTCATTGTGTCTTGTTTTCTCCATGGGTTAATATGAATTAACCTAAGCAAGGGGCAGCCAAGTGAAGGTTAATTGATAAATGTTGCACAAGGCCCCATAGTTTTTGTACATTCTGTGCACGTATTACTCTCCATCGCGAGTGTTGAAGCCGTGCTCACAGGGCATCGAATATTCTGCTGATTCCCATCCTGTTATTTCTGTAGTCCTTTTTAGCGTTGAATTATGACCCTGCCAGCGTGATTGTAGATTTAACTCTTGGGAGGGAATCTCTTTTATATGTTAGCATCTGAGACCTAGGTTAAAGGCCAGAGTGAGAAGATTAAGTGTGGCAAAGAGAGAGAGCTTTTTCTTTCTCGTTCCATCTGGTACAGCCAGAGGGGTAAGAAAGGATGTGATTCTGTTAGGATAGATTGTGATGTTGCCGTTTCTATGGTTACCATTTTCCTTTTCTCTGGTACCACAGTTAACTACTGCAACAAGAAGAAACTCATTGCTTAGATGGGATGTTTAGCTTCTCCAAGAATTTGTTTTATGATCCCCTATGTAGAGGCACTAAGGAGCTCTGGTGGTAAGGTGGATTGTAAGTTGGGCTGCTGAGTGCAGGGTCAGTGGTTTGAATCCACCAATTGCTCTGAGGAAGACAGAGGAAACTTACAGCCTCGGAAACTTAAAGAGGGCAGTTCTACTCTGTCTCATAGGGTCACTGTGAGTCAGAATTGCCTCCGTGTATGTGTGTGTGTGTGTGTGTGTGCACATGCATGGAGCCAGAATTTAGTTTCTTTGGTGTGACGTCTCCTGCCCTACCTGGCAGGGTGCCTGAAAGCAAGTAATTTAACAGCCGAGTCTATGGGTCCTGCAGATGGCGAATGGACTCGGCTGCTAACTGAGAGTTGAGAGGTTAGCATCTCTCCAGGGGCACTTTGGAGGAAAGGCCTGGAGGTCTACCTCGGAAACTCAGACTTGGAAATCCTGTACGGCCAGGTTCTGCTCTCATGCTTCTGGGATCACTAGGCATCGGAGCAGACTTGAGAGCAGCCAGTTGCTCTGGTTAATTTAGCCATACACGTTTGCGTGCCACAGGTTGACAGTTCCTCGTCATCGAGTTAAAACCACATGGCTCTTTGAAACAGAGGACAGATCTTTACAGTAGGTCATTGTGTCATCAGTCTTGCTGTTTGCCTTCCTGTGATCCTTTCAGTGTTGTTGATTTAAATTCCGAGTCCCCGCGTGTCTCTGTCACCTCGTGTGGCTGTAACAGAATACTACGGGCGTCTGACTTTTACCAAACAGAACGCATCTTCTCAGTTTGGGAGGCACAGGCACAAGCTCTAAAGGAAGGCTTGCACTCTCTGTGGGCCCTCGGAAGGCCCCTCTTTCTGAAGGGTCTATTCCTAGGCTTCTTGGTGATTCTCCCGCGATACGCATTGACCTCTTCTCATCTTTGCTCGGTTCCTTGCCTAATCTGCTTTTTTGTGTCTCAGAGAGCTTGACTGAAGGCACCCAACTCTAAAGCAAACTCCCCGCCATGGAGTCAATTCTGACCCCTAGGGACCCCTTAGGACAGGGTAGAACTGCCTCTGTGGGTTTCTGTGACTGCCAGTCTTTACCAGAGTAGAAAACCTCATCTTCCCCAAGGACTGGCCGGTGGTTTCAAACCTTGTGTTTGTGGCTTGGAGCATAGTGTATACCCCACTCTGCCACCAGGGATCCATTGATTTAAGATCTGCCTCACACCAATACAGCCTCAGTTGGCAGGACAAAAAGAGCCCATTCCCAAGTCGGATTATAGCCACATATACTGAGGGGTTAGGACTTACAACACGTTTGGGTTGAGGGGTGGGGGTGGGCATAAAACTTCATCCGTAACACTAAGCAGCATGCACCTAGTAGTCCATGGTCTATTATTTTACCCAGGATTTGAATCAACTTGATGGCAGTCAGTTTGTTTTACCTTACCATCACACTCTGCTTGCTTGTGTTTCGAAGATGCAATACTTTTCATGAGTTGAAAGCTTATCCCGTCCTTTCGTTGAGCAACATCTATGGATGCCTTTTCCCCAGTGCTGTGTGATCACTTCCCGTCTCACAGTATTTCAGACTTTCACATAAAGCTACTGCTGTAGTCCGGTATCGAACATGCACCATGGCTGAGGTAATGTGTTAGTCTAGGTACTTTGGAGAAACAAATCCACAGCAACTCATAGATAAGAGAGAGTTTTATGTAAAGAAAATGTGCATTATGAAAACATCCCAACCCAATGCTGCCCAAGACCACAAGTCCAACATTAACCCATTAACCCAACACCAGTCCACAAAGTCCTCCACCTCACAAAACAGAGGCAATGATGCCGACTGCAGGAGGAAAGCTGAG
>NW_022111377.1:6706267-6715574 GCF_000313985.2 Echinops telfairi
CTCACCACCCATTTATCCCTCCGCCTTTCAATTAGCCCCACATGTGATTATTGGCCAGGCTGGCACAATTAACTAACTCATATGCCCATGCTATTGCATGCATCTTGGCAGAAGGGAAAGGGCCTCATGTATGTGGCCCTAAAATGACAGTCTTCCCAAGGCTTGCGTGTCATCGCTTCCTTCTCAAACCCCTCTCATGGATTACCTGGTCCCCATGTCTTTAAAGACTTGGGAAGGTTGGCTGAACCAGCCTTTTGGCTGGTCAGTTAAAGAGAAGTTTGACTCACTGAACTCTGTCCTTTGCTGCTTATAGAAACAAGTGACAGAGCTGCTTAGTGGTCATTCTGGATGTGTCCTGGGTTCTTGGACAGCCTGTGAAGTTCCCTCACTAAGGAAGGACCAGCGGGGCCATCTAGTTTTATGAGTATTGGAGAAAATCTTGTAAGAGACATAATAGAGAGGGCAGCTTTGGTCAAACAATAACTGTAGCTATAAAAACTGTAAGCTGCAGATATATATATAAAGAGTTCATTGTACCAACTGTTTGATCACCCAAGCCCGACCACTGCTGCCTGAAGTCTGTTAGGTAGCTACTTGCCTTTCATCCTAACCAGTAAGAATTTAAGAATATCGTAAACTCCGGGTTATGTACTCCGAGAGTTATCATTCCCAAATGATTTCTATTTGCTACCCTTAATTTTTGGCTCTTGCTATTTCCTGCAGATTCAGAGAAGGCAAGATAATATTAGCGTGAACTTAATGTAATTAGTGTAGGGGGTTGTAGGGTGGGAGTGGGGTAGATGGATCTCTTGTTGAGTAAAAAGACATTTCAGAGTGAGTGGGGTGGCGGGTGGGGGGCCGCGTATTCTTCAGGTTGCACGAGGAAGTATAATGAAAAATGGATTCTAATTTTTTTCTTCTGTGAATCATTTGATAGCAAACTGCAATAGAATTATGTGGAGGCAGTATTTTCCCTCCTAAAAGTACCCACACAGCTCCGTTGTAGTGTAGGCTGGACTGTGTGGTCTCTGTTTTGCCTTGCATGAAGAGGCAGTGGCACTCTCCTGTAAGGTGGGGGAACTGATCGAGATTGGCGTAAGTCCTCCTCGGTTGTCTGTAGTTTAAGAGCTAAAGGAAAGTGAAGAAGACATATAAGTGGACCCAGCAGACAAGGGTTGCCCTGCCACTGAACCCTCCTCACTTTAAATCCACTCACTTCTGCCCCAGACCGAGCTGCTGGGGGTGCATTGCTGATGCAGTGAAACGGTCCAGAGATCTCCCAGTGCCAGGCCTTGGACAGCCTTGCTCCCCCTTAGACAGCCATCTCCCCCGGAGCTTCCTTTTCTCGATGGCGCAAAGACCAGGCTAAGACCAACACTGCCTCCAGTTTCATCGCCAGCTTCATGTATACCCAGCAGCAACAGACCAGAGACACTTTTACACAACCATACCATGTTCGCTGTTCCACATTTATACAAAGAAATGACTACATTTAGAACAGTAGGCACTTAGCCCTGTCTGAAAGCCTGTCAGTATTTAATAAGGGGTGCTACTTGTGACAAAATTCTAGATCCCAGCCTGGTAATATTCTTGCTTCCTCTTTTCTTCATTCTGCTAAAAGCAACTGCATACATATCTACACACATACCAATATATACATCGAAGCCTACGTCATACCAACCTTCCAAGGAACACAGACCATTTAGTCATGACCATTGTGCATTTGTAGGATCCACTCCCTGGACCTCATCCCCCAAGGGACTGCAGATGCATTGGTGAGCAAGGCAGGGCTGATGGGTCACAAATCCTGACTTAGCATCCTGGCCACCTTTGGAACTCCTTTGGAATATGTATCAGCTTGTTCAGATCCTTAGGATAAACATACAAAGGCACTAAAGAGTAAAAACAAACAACCATGAAAGGCCATGGGTAGTTCACACAGCAGCACCATCATTCTATAGTGGAGAGCACAGCAGCACCACTGATGACAGTGTTTCAGTATTGAGCACCAGCAGTTGAAGAAGAAGGGTGCAAAGAACCTGGGGCCTTGATGATTTTGTTGACTCTTGTCAACCAGCCTTGAACTGTCCTTCTTCTGTAATTAATCAATATGCAACTTAATGCATCTCCTATGGTTTATCTGGAAATCCAGAACACTACTTTGTGCTCCTGCAAAACTTGGACATGGATCAAGAGGCAATTGTGCCAGCAGAACAATGGCCTACTGTGCATGGTTTAAAGTCAGGGAAAGTGAGTCAGGGTGGTACCCTCTCACCATACTCTCTATGCTGAGCATATCACTAGAGAGGCTGGCTGACATGAAGAAGAGTGTGGCATCAGGATTGGAGGAAGGCTTATTAACAACCTGTGATATGCAGAGAACAATCTTACTGCTGAACATGAAGAGGAGTTGAGGGACTTGCTAATGAAGATCAAGGATGGTGGTCTTCAGTATAGATTGCAACTCAATGTAAAGACAAAAATTCTCAGAATAGACCAATAGATTGCATCATCATAAATGGAGAAAAGGTTGGAGTTGTCAAGACTGTGGTTTTACTTGGATTCACAATCAGTGCTCATGGAAGCAGCAGCCAAGAGATTGGAAGACATGTTGCATTAGGGAAATCTGCTGCACAAGACCTCTTTAAGGTGTTGAAAAGCAAGGATGTTACTTTGAGGGTGAAGGTGTGCCTTCCCCAAGCCATGGCATTTACAGTTGCCTTATATGGATATAAATGTTGGATATTGACTAAGGAAGACCGAAGAAGAACTGATGCAGTTGAATTGTGGTGCTGGAGAAGAGTATTGAAAGTACCATGGAGGATTGAAAGGACAAACTGCTGATCTGTGTTGGAGGAAATAAGGCTAGAGTGCTCCTTAGAGTAAGGTGACCAGATTTAAAGCAGGACACCATTGACCTGGGGGGAGGGGGGGACTTTTGATTTAAAATTTGGTCTATATGCACCAAATAGACCGTTCCCTAGCTTGTCATGCATTCTTTCCAAAAATCGGGACTTTTTTAAGACGCCAAAAATCGGGACTGTCCCGCCCAAAGCGGGACGTCTGGTCACCTAGCTTAGAGGCAAGCATGGTGAGACTTCATCGTACGCACGTTGGTCATATTGTTAGGAGAGGCCAGTCCCTGGAGAAGGACCTCGTGTTTGTTAACGTGGGGAGAGGCAGCACAAAAGAGGAAGGATTGACACAGGGCGGGCAACAAGGGGCAGACGCATAGGAACAATTGTGAGGATGGTTCAGACACGAGCAATGTTGCATTCTGTTGGACATACGGTTGCTCTGGGTGGAAATGGACTCCCTAGCACCTCAACAACAACGGTTGATACCAGTTTGGGTATGGATTTCTTATTTCATTGTTGTAAGAACTACAGGCAGCACAATATTTGACAACTCAGCATTTGTCACTTGGACAATTCAGCAAGCCCGTTTCCCTTGGTGATGCTGTATAGTCATAGTAGTATCCATTGCACACACAGATGGTGCGCTAGCTAGCCGCCCACCCTGAGAACCCGTTAACCGCTAATCTCTGCATTTGCCTGTTCTAAGCGTGTGATCTCAGGGATGTCTTAGTCTTCCCGTGATTTACTTCTTTCTTAAGCAGGATTTTCTGGCCTTCACATAGGAAGCTTTTTATCAGGGACTGAAAGAGGCGATTGTATAGTATCAGTAAGACTCCTCCAGGGCTGTTCCTTGCTGTCCTATGGGGTCGGTAGGAGTGAGAATGGATTTGATGGCAGTGGCCTTAGTACCAAACCGGGTGACTGGTTCTCTGTGCGTTTGGGTTTGATAGGACCCTTTACTCCGCCCAAATGCAAATGCCACAGGAGTTAGCGGGCGGGTTAATACATAATTGAATCTACTTTTTCATCGTATTCATTATATTTACATAAAGCAATGGTTACAAACTCATTTTGACAAAAATAAGTGGGACATTCTCCCGAGACCGCCATCGCTGAAGGCTTGTGGACATTTTTTTCATTAAAAATCCAAACATGAAAAGCCAAATCCCATTTCCCTAGGCTCTGTTCTGACTCCTGCCTGGATGGCCGGTCTGTCACGTGCAGGGTGGAACTCGCCTACATGGGTTTCCAAGGTGGTGATCTTTGGAAAGCAGGTCGCCAACCTTTCTTGTGAGATGCCTCTGGGTGGGTTTGACTGATTAACCTTTGATGAGTCGTCAGTCACTTAATCGTTTGTTTGATAGCCCAAATGAATTTAGCTGTTGTGCAGTTGAATGCTGACTCGTTGAGTCTATAGGATGAAGTAGAGCTGCCCCATAGGGTTTCTGACTCCGGCATCTCTACAGAAGTGGACCCCCGCCTCTCTCTCCTGCAAAGCGACTGGAGAGTTTGGAACACCCACCTTTTGGCGAGTGACTGAGCTCACTAACCACTATACCACCAGTCCTCCTCACGCTTGAGCAGTAGCCGTTCATTTTGCACCCTGGGCATTGAGCTTGGTGGCAGTAGGTGGGGTGAGGTCACAACCTTAGGTGCTGTGGAGGGATTACCACAGTGAGTCCAGAGGGACTGATTAGTAAAAGGGACGGATGGGCTTCCAGGGCGACTTCCTCCCAGAGACAGAGAGAATTGAGTGACTTTGGATAGACATGCCAAATTTAGGTGTTTCACTAATAATATCTGACTTCTGGCCTAACTGCATCCCGTACCTTGGTTCTCAGCTGATTCATGCTGATGAAGGTCAAGGATAATAACCTTCAGTATGGATTGCGGCTCATGTAACGAAGACAGTTCCTCAGAACTAGACCAGTAGATTGCGTCATCATAAATGGAGAAAAGGAGAAGAGTGTATTTCACAATTACACATTGGGCTGGGAACCGCAAGCAGTTTGAAACCACCAGCCACCCCTCTTGAGATTCATGGGACTTTCCACTCCTGTGAGTTCTGAAAAAAGCCCAATTAAATGAATAGCAATGAATACAAAGAAGAAGAACATGTTCTAGAATGGATTGTGGTGATGATTGTACAACTCTTCTCGATAGGGCTGAATTATTGAATTGTAGGCCATGTGGGGAAGTGCCAATAAAACTGGTTTTAAAAAGGTTATGGTCTTGGAAACTCACAGGGACGGTTTACTGTGTGATGAGTATGTAGTGACTCGGTATTGCGTTTGGCTTTTAGTTGGAGTCATTTTGGTTGTCACAAGTGGAGAGTGCCTCTGGCGTCTAGTGGGTAGAGGCCAGAGATTCAGCCAAACACGGGACGGTTCCCACAACCAAGAGTTCTCTGACCTCAGTGATGTGCCCAGTCGTGTGGAGGCCCAGAAACTGGTCCTCAGGATGGATACTTGCTGTCTACCATTCTCGCCTGGAAGCAGACTGACACGAGAAGTTGAGGGCAGCAGCTATTCAGGGGGCCCTCTGGTGACTGGCCCTGCTGTTAAGTCTGTGTTTGTTGCATACTGGCTGGCAACTGGACAGTCCTACGTGGGGTACCCGCCACTCCACCCCACCGTCATCCTGTGGCTGAGTGTCGTTTGGTAGAGAGTGAACTGTATTTGTGCTGCCTGAGCTGCTGTGACAGTGCCCAGAAAGGTCAGAACAAGAAGACTGACTGCGCTTCGTGGAAAAGGTTTCTATTTCTTAGACATTGTGCTCACTACCGACTCTCCATTCTTCACCTGAACTGTGGTTTCTACATAAGGACTGGGTGGAGAAGCCACAGTTTGGGGCAGTTGCTCACATTTCCATGACAACAGCTAAGCTGCATTTTAGGGCCCTCAGAGGAAAGGGCACCCAACAATTTTGTCACCCACACGCTGTCTGCAGCCTGTGAAGCAGGGCAGGAAGCTGACCCACAGGGGCTGCTGCCCTGCTCTTTTTCAGCCCATCACTCTCAGAAGGCATTGTTGTTGCCGTGGAAACAGAGCGGATGCTCTAGCTTATTGGGGGAAAGTTAACTAAGCATGAGAAAAGACAATGTAATCACTGTTTACCTACACACAGCAAACACCGAATGAGCCCCCCCACCCACCCTGACAAGGTTGGTATTGGTTCAGTTTTGTGCCACTTAGAAATGCTTTTAAGGTGTTTCATGTTCATCAGTGACATACAGCTTCATTGCCCCTCGTTCCATTTTTTAACAACTCAAATGTATCAATTTGGGGACTTTTTACAAAAGATTCTCACTATGATCATCCATTATGAATCTTGTGGTTTAGGTCAAAGTTATATAGCAGTACATTTGCTCGTAACTATTTTTTTTAATCTTTTCTGTAACGCCTAACCACAGTGATCAAATCACTGTGTACGGATGGAAATAAAAGCATGGACATGGTCATTTATTATAGAGCTGTATTGTATTTGTGTTCTGAATATTTCATTGGCTACATTTAATTCAGTACCACGGAATTAAAATGTAGTGATACTATTGATCTAATAACTGCTGGCATCCTAGTGGGCATTTCTGGATGAAACTAATATTAGGCGAGTAATTTCCTAATAAACCTGGAAGTGCTAGGTCATTGGTGAAACACTCAAGAGGAACAATGTGGTAGATTGTACTGGATTTTGTCTTTGAGGTGGGATAGCATGATGATGTGATTAAAGGAATTAAAGCGTAGTTCATTATATATCAATTTGAATGTAATACTAATTAAAACCTTCCTTTGACTCCGCCGAAGCCTATTCTTAGAAATTATGCAAATTAATTGGGGCCTTGAAAAGAAGCCTATGCAATGTTTGAGTTCCCTGTAGACAAAAATAACTGGCATATTGGAAACAGCAACATTGTACTGCACAGTATGTTTGCATCCGTCTGAGGCACTACGCGACTTTCGCACATCAACGACTTCTGCTGGCGGGGCGTGTTCTTCTATTGTTCGTCCATTTTCTGTCTTGTCCACGTATGCGAAAAGGAGAAACCAAAGAATTAAACCAAGACGGGTCCTCTGATTGTTGCTCATGATGGGAATTCCCACAAGCACTTGCGTGTGGCACACGGGTTCAGAATCTGGCATTTGCACCAGGGATTAGTCGCTGCTTTTCCTACATTAAAATCCTCACCAAATCCATTTTAATTTTGCCGTGTTAATTAGTTTGAACTCATTCTCCTCCCCTGAGCCATATTCTTCATCGTTTCATACCACGTGAGGAGTATTTATTGAATGAAGCCGGGGTAGGAGAAACTTTAGCTACGTGTGTCAGGGTGGAGGTTGGGCTTGGGGGCTTGATTATGTGAGCATGACCCACAGTCCTCCAAACCTCTACGGTCAGACATGTGGAGCGAGTTACTTCTGGTCAACGAGGCGTGTGGGAGATGAGTGGGACCTACAACGAACGGTGAGCCTGTTTTCTTTTTCTCTGTTGTCTGACTTTGTGTCGTGCTCTCCATCTCCATCTGTAGATGAAAGCTCACAAGAGTTTGTGTGTTTATTTATTTATTTTGTTTGTTTGTTTTCTAAATATTTTTTTTTCTTTTTTAACATTTTATTAGGGGCTCATACAACTGTTATCCCAATCCATACACACATCAATTGTGTAAAGCGCATTTGTACATCGTTTCTCAAAACATTTTCTCTCCACTTAAACCCCCGACATTAGGTCCTCATTTTTTCCCCTCCCTCCCCGCTCCCCCCTCCCGTATGAGCCCTTGATAGTTTATAAATGGGTATTTTGTCATATCTTGCCCTGTCCAACGTCTCCCTTCATCCACTTTTTGGTTGTCTGTCCCCCAGGGAGGAGGTCACACACAGTTCCGTGTAATCGGTTCCCTCTTTCCTACCCATTCTCCCTTTACCCTCCCTGTTTTGCCACTCACACCACTGGTCCTATAGGGCTCATCCATCCTGGATTCCCTGTATTTTCAGTTCCTATCTGTACCAGTGTACCTCCTCTGGTCTAGCCAGTCTTGCAAGATAGAATTCGAGTCATGGTAGTGGGAGCGGGGAGGAAACCTTTAGGAACTAGAGGAAGGTTGTATTTCTCATCATTGTTACATCGCACCCTGACTGGCTCATCTCCTCCCCGAGACCCCTCTGCAAGGGGATCTCCAAGAACTTTAGCATTCACCCTGAAGTTGTCTCGCCCTGCCAGAAACACGTGTTCTGGTGCTTCTGGCTGATGAGGATGGTTAGGGCCGCCCTAGGAGAATGGTGCTTCCCAAATAGCTACGTGTGAGTCTTCGGTGGCCAGGTAGTATCTTTATCCTGGCCTGACCATGGCACCCAGGGCAAAGAGTTCATCATAGGCTAACTGAGTATAGTACGTGTATAATTAGTGTGTCTAGGAAAACACCCCAGAGTGGGCTAATTATTCTCTCTTTCTTAGGTTAAAATTATAATGCCAAATAATCAAATATGATATGATTTGTCCAGACTTCTTTTTCTAGCATAATATCCAAGCTTCGCAGTGTCAACCATATACCTACTTTCTCTTTCATCCAGTAGACTAGCATTTAATACTTTGTCATTGCTGTTGGTGGTGGTGGTAGTGTTCGCAGCCTAGAGTTGGCCCCTGGCTTATGATGATGCCCCTGGTCAGGTCCTGTGCTATTTCCACAGTTAGTTGAAGAGATGGGACCATTGTGATCCATGGCGTTTTCATTGACTGGTTTTGGGGCATGAGCATCTAGGCCTCTGGCTGTTCTTCTGGAAGTTCTTCTGAAACCTGTTCAGCATCACAGCGAAACATGGCAAGAAGAGTAGTGACTGCACAGGAGCTGCATTGGCCAGAATCACCCCTGGGTGTCCTGTGTGGCAGGTGAGAATCCCACCGCTGGAACACTGCTTACTGCCACGCCACACATAGTCTGAAATCGGTGTGGACTTTGGAGCCAGCTTGAACTCACTAGATGAACCACTCCACTCTGAACGCCCTTTCTTGGTCCCCACTGGCGATGTTATAATGAAATAGGTCCTGATGGAGGATACATTGTGCGGCACCACGGGCATTTTGCGGCACATCCTTGTTCAATTGTTATTGCTTCATTTTAAAAGACGTGAAAGTAGTAATAGTGCTTATGAGTTGTTGACTAACATTGTGATTGTAAATATTTAGGGAATAATTTAAAAATACTTCTTTTAACCTCTGAGTTCTCTCTGGTACACCTTTCTCGGATGACATTGTAAAATTGTTAGGGATTAACAGCAAAAATCGGAGAGTATAAGGAAATAGTATTCATAACCAGCACGTTTTCACTTGGTAGTATGTCTACATATGAAATAAAATGTATATGCCTATCAATGGTGAAGATGTTGTTTCTTGGTCATTAATGTAGAAACCAACACTCACTGCCATTGAGTCAATTCTGACTCATAGTGACTCTATAG
>NW_022111377.1:6716316-6742775 GCF_000313985.2 Echinops telfairi
CTGCGCTGGTAGGTTGGCACCACCAGCCTTACTGTTAGCAGCCAGGAGCTTAAACACTCTGCAAGCAGGGATCCTAAAATGTGCGAGTGGTTGTGCCGTTATTATTGTCATATACTTGAATATTGTATGTCAAGTCCAGTCATTCTCAGTGAGGAGTCACCGTGTTTTAGGTGGAGAGGATGAGAACGCTGTGGTTCCGGAGAGAATAGCGGTGATGAATCCTGAATGGAGCAAGGAAGTTGATAAATACATAATCTCTTCGACAATGCCATTCTGCAGAAAATCAGGTCCCCTGAAGAGAGATGCCTGGGAAGACAGTCCTCCAATAAAATGGAGGGCATTTTACTTTTGATCAATATAAAACCACCTCTCGGACAAAAAATAAAACGTGCTGCGCAGACTGTGGATGAGAATGGCCCTGCCTGCATTCATGAAAGGAAAGTGGTGTTTCTGTAAGCCCTGTACCTGGACGCTGGTACATTTAAATAAACAGTGTTTGTGGAATATGACAGGCGTATTTGTAAATGCAGTGATGATTTAATCATTCCTCCGGACCTCAGCAGTAACGTTCCTGATCCAATAATTGTAAGGTGTGAATGATTCTCTAGAGGTTTGCAAAGGCCAGAATGTCTAGTTTGAGACCCCAGTGAATTTTCTCTTCTCTCGTAGTAGATAATCGCATTTGTGAATCATCTTCTGGGACCAAGGACTCTCTTTCCCCTGAGCCTTTTGAATGATTAGCTGGGTGTTTGTGTCAGAGAACACATGGACGTGGGCTGTATTAACAGGCCAGAAAAAATAGCCTGGGGAGATTGAATTTGTTTTGCAATGAGAACTGTCCGTTCTCTCATTCACTACCATGGGTGGATGGTGTGTAGATATTGCACACACACACAACTTCAGAGTTGAGGTCTATGAATTGACTTATTTGGGAATTCTCTGGTGTTGAATTCTTTACCTTACATTCAACAAGCAAACTTACATTTGTTAAGCATCTTCCTTCATTTGCCTTGTAGATCAGATTCTGATGCCTCAATTGAGCATGGGAGGCCACTCCTCACTACTTAAATTTAATCTTTTTCTCATAAGTCTAGGATGAATGCTTTTCAAGTTCCAAATTAAGATTCCCTCCCATAAATCCGCTGACTACCATCACCATAGAGATCCTTAATTTTTATTTGCTTTTTGTTAAAAAAAAAAGTCAGTCTGAAATATATTCGAAGCGTGTATCTCCAAGCAGTTTCTCTGTATGCCTTTTCCTCCTCCCTTTGAGGTAGGTCTGTGTGTCTGTCTGGATTCTGCACAACATCTGGGTGGTACCTCGGTGGCTTCTAAAACACTTATTGGATGAATGATTAAACATGGAATTGGATGTCAAGAAATCATCTAGCTTTGCATTTTCATTCAGCTTAATTCAATAAATATTTGTTGAGGTATTTTTTTCTTGATAAGAGAGTTTGATGCTCACTTGAAGGTATTATATAGCCAACGTAACTGGTCATAGCTTTTAAAAGTTCTACCGTGACCCAGGGTTTCCATGGCAAACCAATTAGAAAATAAGAGCCCTGGTGTGTAGTGATTATGTGTTGGGCTGCTAACCACAAGGCCAGCAGTTCAAAAATTCTAGCTGCTCTGTGGGAAAAAGATGTGACTTTTTACCCTCGTAAAGGATTACCCTACCGTGGGTGAGTCGGAATTGAGCTGATGGCAGTGAGTTATTATGGGTTTTTTGGGTACTACAATATTTCTGACATTAGCCATGAATGGCATAAACATGAATAGCAGATACTCTAATCATTGTGTATCTGTGCTCCTAAATCTTTTATATTTCCATTACATTGATTTACTTATGAACAGGGGGGATTTCTGCATAGTCACAGGTTTTTTTTTATTTTATTAAATGCTAGTGAAAAGTGATTTGAAAGAAGTGAAATTGAGGCTATAGAAGTTTATTTTTTTTTAATTATTAGTCCTTTTTTAGGGAGCTTGTACAGATAGCATGATGATCCATAATTCAATTAGGTCAAGCATAGTTGTACAATTGGTACCACAATCAGTTTACAAACATTTTCTTTCTTCTTGAACTCCTTGATATCAGTTCCCCTATATCCCCTCCATCCCCCATCCAATCCCCCAGGAACCCTATTGCTATTATTATTGTTGTTGTTATTTTTGCCGTATCTTACCCCATCTAATAAATCCATGCAGCTATAATTCTGTTGTTTGCTCCCCTTGTGTGGGGTTATACAATCATCCTTGCTATCAGCTTTCCCCACTCCCCTTCCCGCATCCTCAGGGAGACATTACTCCCATTACTGTTTCTGAAGGGTTATTTGTCTTGGCTTCCATGCATTGAATGATCTTAATTGTGCAAATGAGCCCTACACAGGTCTAACAAGATTAATGAGGTAAAACTAAGGCCATAATAGTAAGGAAAGGAAATATTAAAGAACTAGAGGATAGTCATGTGTTTCATCAATGCTATATATACTGCACCCTGAATTTATCATCATCATTTTCCTGTGGTCCTTCTGTGAGGGACTGTTCAGTTGTCCTACAGGTGGGTTTTGGGTCTCCTCTTTGCCTACACTCCTTCATATCCATTTGATTGCTTGTTTTTGAACTTCTGGTACCCATTCCCATTGGCACCTCATGGCCACACTGAAAATCTAAAGGTGTAAGGGGCACCCAGGCCGCTCCATCCCTGTCTGCAGAAGTGTATTTTATAGTTTCCAGATTCGTTTCTGAAATCGAGAGTTCACATTTGGTAGCTAGGGTGTGGGTACTTGAGACCAGACTGTAAATGCTTGGATGGGGAGGCAGTGACTCCTCAGAATGCCTGGCATTTCTTTTCCCTCTTCAACACTTCACCTGGTACCATATGTATTAGTTGGTGCATTAGAGAAACAAATCCACAGACACTCAAGTATAAGAGAGAGTTTTATATAAAGGTGAAGTGCGCATCAAGAAAACATCCCAACCCAGTGCTGCCCAAGCCCACAAGTCCAACATTAGCCCGTACGTCCAACACCGACCCACAAAGTCCTCCTCCACCTCACAAAACACACACAGTGATGCTGACGGCAGGAGGAAAGCCGAGTCAGTGAACGTGTAAGCATCTCAGCGCTGGCAGGGCGGCAGGAGGAAAGCCGAGTCAGTGAACGTGTAAGCATCTCAGCGCTGGCAGGGGTCTCCACGCAGCTGCGCCAGCACCTAGGGCTGCATCGGGGTAGGTCCATGTGGCTTCTCCTCAGGAATGTCTTGCAGGCAGTGAGCCTTACCAAGTGAAGCAGGGAACTGGCTAAGGCAGCTGCACCCTGGTCCGACCATCAGAAAGCAAGAGACCTGAGAACTAGAAAAGGGAGGCTCACCCAGCCATTCATCCCTCTGCCCTTCAATTAACCCCACGTGTGTTTATTGGCCAGGTTGGTACAATCAACTAACTACCTCAGATAGGAGGCAGCGACTCCTCAACATGCCTGGCTTTTCCTTTCCCCTCAGCCTATTCAACAAGAGGGCGAAAGGGTTTTGCACACTTTAAAATGAAAGCAGCCATTTCCACACGCGTGTGCTTGTGCCACTAACACCTAGTAGGAGCGATTTAAGATCTTGGCGATCTGAGGCCTGACTGGCAGAGAGGAAGCTTGGTCTCAGCCTTGAATGTCTGGATGTTTTTAAGTTTTTCTCCCACCAGTGGCCACTTGTGATTCTGGCCTCCATTTCAAGGTTACAGATGAACAGGGTGTGAACAGACAAGTTCATGGACTGTCGGGAGAGCGCAGCACCCCTTCTGGAAAGGGGGAACGATGTGGAAAATGTACACAGGTGAGCTGATCCCCTCTTCCCCTGGGAACGGAGTTTGACGCAATCAGCCAAGGCGGAACACCCTTGCATCGTTAACACTGCGCTTCGGAGTGCCGTGCTCTGCCCTCCTGGGAGAAGGTTATCGGAGGAGCAGCTTGCTGTCCTCAGCTTTTATGCTTCTTTTCCAAGGAAAGGCCGTCACTCTTCACTACACAATCAGGACTAAGATGAAGCCACAGGTAAGGGACAGCTGCTAGTGCAGGGTCCCCGCACACCACGGGGACCTGTCATGGAGCACCGGGTGTGGACTTGATTCAAGATGTGCGAGTCAGTGGTCAGGATCAGCTGCGAACCTGGCATTTAAAATAGACCTCAAAGTCACAAGTCAGCCCTTCTTAGAAACCCGGACTCTCCTCAGAGATAGGTTGGGGCAAGTATGGGACAGAGAGTGGGCACACAGCCCGGCGTCGAGGTAATTAATGATGGCATCAAAAGCCGGACAGAAGGTAGTTTCTTCACCACGAAACTCAAAAGGATTCGCAGAAAGGAGAAGAGGCGAGAGATGGAAGCTCCCAGAACCCTGGTGCTAGCAGCAGCCAAGGAATACCTGTTTCCTATTACTGGTGGACCAAAGTCAACCACAAAACCTTTAGCCTTAAAGCTGTGGGTAGAAGTGAGCAAATGCTGCAGCGAGGAAGGGGGAAGCTGATGGAAGAGAGGAACACAGAAGAAGTTCTGCGGGAATATTCCGTTACCTGCTCTGGGACCATCTTGGTAGTAACTCATGTGCCATCAGGGCCTGTGGGCATTTCTGTGTGGCAGAACTGTATCACAGTGGCCGCTTCAACGGGCTGACTACATTCAGGCAAAGCAGAGGAAGCACATTATCATTCTAGAATAATGCCTCTTTGCCAAAGGTTCAAGTTTTGCGCTTAAGAGGAGAAAAAAGGTATCTGGCAAACCCACGAGTGCACCCGCCCCCTCCTCCACTCTCTTTTCTTCTTGTGCTGCGGGTGTGAATCAGTCATTTTCTGTGCCGGTCTGGGCTCTCCATACTTGTACTTTACAGCTCCGTGGGCGTGTAGTAGAAAGGTTTTCTTGGATTTATGATCAGTACGTGTTAATGTGCACTAATGCGATGTAAGTTTTTAAAAAATTTCTTTTCTGACTCGTCTTCCCCATGCACCTTTATAAACAACATACGACTCCTCACCTCCACCCAAGATACTTCCGTAAGCTTTTCTTTAGGCCTGTAAGTGTTTCCTTATCAATTCTCTAGGAATTTATAATGTACAAAGGCTCCGGCTTGGCCAGTTCTCCCGATGGGTTTTGTCACGGACCACATCCCTTCTCCCTCTGCTAGTCCACCCTCCCTGGGTGTGGCCTTCTTGGCTTCAGTCAAAGCCACCATCGCGGAGATGAAAAATGAAAGAGTCCTTGCGGTTCTCTCGGCTTATATATTCTGTACCTTTGTGGCAAGGCAATGGAGTGTTGGAGAATTTTATAGTCGTCGTCCCTTCCCTGTCCCCGCAGTGGGCATCCCCCGTGCTGGGCCCCGAGTGTATTGGCCGGCTTTTGTGGGGGAAGTGGACGCTCTGTAGCCGGGCTGTGTGACATCCTCAGAGTTGGATGTCGAATGACAACCCTGCATTAATTAGAAGGCCACTTTAGACTTGCAGCGAGCAGAGAGTGATAGATCCCTAGGTGTTTTGGACTTCACACTCAATTGATGTACTTGGAAAGAGCAGAATTTATTTGCAGCTATTACTTCCTGAGGGACAGGCTGCAAATACATTTATTTATCCACGACTATTTATACGGACTGTGAGTTATGATTTGACCTCCATCTAGGCAAGATAAATCCTGGTATCCCGAGTCCATCCGGCCAACCTCATCTATTGCGGGAGAGCTGAAATGTGTATTGGAAAAACAATTTTTTTTTTTTTAAGAAGGAGAGGCAAGTTCCGTCTCTCACCCATAAAGTTGCTGGGGGTGGGATATAAAACTGCCAGGCGACTATCAAGCAGGGGGCGTTTGCCGGTCTTAATGGAATAAGGGTCAGGTGTGGATGGTCTGCTGAGCTGTTTTGCTTTTCCATGCATGTCTACAGATCGTCGGCTCCCTGCCTAATTGGTAAGCTGTAAGCTCTGAAGCACAAGGAGGCAGGCACACGTGCTGCGTCCAATGGACTCACTGAAACCCTGGGAAGTGACTCCGGTGGCCGGAGGTCTCGGTTTTCTGGGGCTGTTTCTCCTGTGTTTAGGATGACGGATTGCCTCTCTTACACTGCTGCTGCCCCACTCGATAGCACCTAGAAAGATCAAAGTCATGCAATGTGAGGGTTTTTGGGTTAGTGTAAATTTAAGAACGACTACAAAGGCTGGCTTTCTCTCCCTTGGAAAAGCAATTTAGCCTGCAGAAAATAATTAAATTCGCAGTATCTTGCAATAATTAGAACTTTGAAACGGGAGGGTTAATTATTTCAATCAGATTGTGGCTGTGGCCCAATAAATGTTCAAGGATATCAGCCAGACAGTTTCCAAGTTAATTTACACTGCCATAACTTTCAATACACATAACATGCACACACACATATATACATCTTTGTTTTTTCAAATCTTTCCCCTGCAGGATCATGCAGATCTGCGAAGCCATTTCTTCACAGTTGGTATGAAGCTAGAAACAGTGAATATGAGTGAGCCCTTCCATATCTGTCCTGCATCAGTGACTAAGGTAGGTTTTCTTGGCTCCCTAGGTGCGCCTCACCCCAGCCTGCAAGCGCGACTGAGTAAGTCGTTCAGTTCAAAGCCAAATGAAATGTGCTTGGGCAGGATGTGCAACCGAAGAATGGTGGCCTTTGAAAATAGTACAGCACTAGGTTAGACTCTCTTTTTATCACTGGCACCGTGGAATGAAGGCACCCTCGTGGCACCGCGGTTCAGTACTCGGCTGACTTTTGGAGGGCCTATTGTTGGAACCCCCAGCTGGCACAGAAGAAGTGGCCATCCGCTTCTGTAAAGAAGACCCCAGTGCCATGGAGTCCATACTGACGCAGCGGTTTCCAAGGCTGTAAATCTTTACAGGAGCACGCAACCTGGGCTTTTCCCAGGAAGCAGCTGGTGGGTTTGAACCATGGACCTTTTGGTTAGCAGTCAAGTCTTACGAGGCAGTGCCACCAGGGCTCCTTCTGTGAAGGTGATAGCCTTGGGATCCCTCTGGAACAGTTCTGTTCTGTCGTGGAAGGTCACTGAGAGTCAGAATCGAGTTCATTACGGGAACTAACCACAGATCTTGTCTCCTTGGAGGAGTTGCTCGTGGGTTGGAACCACTGACCTTTAGGTTTCTAGCTCAAGTTTAGCCTTTGTGGCATTAGGGCTTCTTACATTAGCTGGGTCATCATCGTAATTGTGTGCCATCCAGCTGATTCAGACTTAACAGCGTCCCGGTGTACAACAGAACCAACCATTGCCCAGTCATGAACCAGCCTCACAGTTCTTAGCCATAGTCCCATCGGTCCGTCACTTTCACACTGCTGTTTGTCCTCAACAAAATAATGCAACTACTCCTGGGGTTGCCTATTGCAGTACTGCACTGATAGTAGTTTGTGCCGTTTATTTATTTGGAAATAAACCTGACAGTGGCGAGAAGCAAAGTCCTCCCTCTAGTATGCCAGTACTTACCTCCTTGCCTGTCTGTTTCTAGCAAACATCAGGGACTAAAAAGGGCTTCTAAGATTGGTGAATTTTAAGTGAAATTACTTTTTTTTTCCACAGATATTCTTATTACAGCCTGGTACTCTTTAAGATAATTTGCTCTCCCATTGAGGACATCTGGGTGAAGGCCCCAGGGGTTAGTCCGAGGTGTGTGTGTTCACCTTACCTTAGCTGTTCTCTTATCAGTGGTAGGGAATAATCAACACATCAGCTTTCTTGGCAAATGTGTGTTTTGGTTAATGGCCTTCTGCCCATTAGTGGGGCAACTGAATTAGAGGTTTAAAAGTTAATTCCATTTTAATTTCTTCTGAAGGAGATAAGGCTTATTAATGCAGCAATTAGTGTTTTAAACTGGATTTTCTCATTGAAGATTTGATAAAGCTTGAGTAAATTAGTGTTCGTAATCTGCTATCAAATATGGCCAATTGTTCTTAGAATGAAGTTTTTCCTCCACTTCTTTTTAGTGAAGGCAAATTCTTTTTTTTTTCCTTGTTAAATCCTCTTCATTTGATGAAAGAATTACTAGGTATGAGAACAAACAAGCATGAAACCTTGCTTTGAATGATAATTTCAAGGTTGAAATCATATACCGTCCATTAAAAGATTTATTTGAAATTGCCCTTGGGGATCTTTACTTTATACTCTGCCAGTTATATAGCACATTGTCCTGAAACTTGAGAAGGATCACCATGTGGAGGCCTGGTCAGAATTTCCTTCATCCCAACAGCAGGTGATCCAATATTGCCAGCTACCCATTTATTCAGACTAGATATCCCATTGTCCTCATTGAAAAAGTCTTCATGTGAGCACTACCTGGTATTTATAAAACACATTTAATGGAGGCGCTGATAAGTTTAGCTTGTCAACAGTAGACTATCTCACAGTAGAATGCCTTTAAACAGTGACACTCTATGAAGTTAGACTGTAATGTAATTGTGATTAGTTTAATCAAAATACTTTTATCTTACTGGATAGACTTTCAATGATAGACCTTTGGTTTTTACAGAAAAAGTTTTTATTCTAAATAGACTGTGAGTGTGTGTTTTTTAACCTCCATTTTCTGTTCATTCTGGTTTTTTCCTTACACTTCATTCCAAAGATAAAATATCCGAGCCACTCTGTTTTATATATAGTGCTCCTCCTTAAATCGACCACATGTTGCATAGTGCAACACCACTGAGAACGCCTTTCTCTGCCTGAGAGCCTGGGCGGGTATCTCCCCAGGTTGAAGGTACATCTTCCTGTAGTAAGCGATCCAGACATTCTTACTACTGGAAATATATTTACTTAGATATATTTCTGTCAACTTTGAGAAACATGTTAGGATGTGGCAAGCTGTGATGTCATTACTCATCCAATGCAAGTTTTATTTTTCCTTCCCCACGCGGAGCTTTCTTTCTTGGGGCAAGTGTTAAATAAATAAATATCATCAAAGCAAACAGACTAGAGACAAGTATGTAGATGGTACTAAATGACCCACCTTTACCAGTAGAGCAGGTTTGCAGTGTTTAAACACAGCCTGAATGATTGACACATGATGATAATGGGAGTGAAGATTGGGGGGTGGGGGTGAACCTAAAAAAAGTTGATGGAAAATATCCATTATCTTTCCATTCCGTTTTCCACATAGTCTTTTGCACCCTCTCCATATATGAAATTATGGTGTAGATTAGAGACAGGAAGCTGGATTTATGTGGCCTAAGCTTCTGTTTCTGCCTGCTTGGAACTGCATGATCTTGGCTGAGTCCCTTCATGGTTCTAGGCATCACTTCTGGTTTGGACCACATGGCACCTTCTGGTTCTGGACCACATGAACCCTGATGGATGTGATGAAATGTGCCCACCTTTTTCTCCAATGGATGTGCCCATGAACATACATTGTCATGTGCATTGACACTGTCAGTGTCTGTCTTAGGAAACTGCTAGGATCTCATGGTAGCATTATACAGACTACTATTATTTATAATACTTTTTTTATCTTTCAGGTTTTTAACAATCATTTTTTCCAAGTGACTATTGACGATCTGAGACCAGAACCTAGTAAACTCTCAATGCTGTGCCATGTAGATTCTTTGGGGATTTTGCCAGTACAATGGTGCCTTAAAAATGGAGTTAATCTCACTCCTCCCAAAGGTAAGTAGTCGGTGAAATGTTGCAGTGTCCAGTGTCTTGGGAGGAGGCTCTTACTGTCGTTGAAGTAATGCTTTTGTTCATCTGGAGAAGTCGAAATTGCCATGTGCTGCCTGGTTTCAGTGCGGAATGCCGAGTTAGCCTCGATTCTTTTCTGTCTGAAAGTGGTAATCTAACCCAGGAGGGAAACCTGTCAACATGGCCACGACCTCCCTGCGCCATGCAACCTAGTATGTCTCACTCAGCTTCTTGCAATGCCTGGAGTGAAATTAATCACGCTGACATACAAGTCAGTTCAGTCCCTTCCTGAGTCTGTCTTTCCAGTGCTGTCCAGCCTCACTCAGTGTCCAAGTTGAGATCATGGCCACACCCGACAACACCCAACCGTGGTGTCCAGTCCCCTGTCTGACCTCATCTTATATACTTTTACTTAGTCCACTCTGCCACACCAGCCTCCTGCTATTCCTGGAACGTGCCAGCTACCTCCCATCCTTGGGACATTAGCATGTCGTATTCCCATTGCCATTACAGAAATTCTAGAATGAGTTTGTAAGGCTGTTGAATGAACATTATTGGAGCTTGATTGGTACCACTCTGGATTTATGCATTAATTTAATTGGCTTTTTACTGTATTACCTGTTTGCAACTAGCAACCTTTCGTTGTTTCCCCTTATGCTCTTCATTTCCCTTACTGTTATGAATCTGATTTTTTGTCTATACAACTACCTTACTGAGCACCCTCCCGAGAACAGTTTATTTAAGACCCGGTGTATCTGATTCTTGCAAGTGGGTAGAACTAGCTTGTAAAACCATCTGACTCTGGTGCTGTTTGGGCTGTTAATTTGTTTCCTTTAATAATGTTCAGTTTAGTCATGGTTATCATTTTGTTTTGTGAACTAATTTTCCATGGTGGTTGCTATTTCTGTGGAAGTTTTATCCAGTCTAACTGAACTAAGTCCTCTGCAGGGCAGTCTTGCATTAGCTTGTGCCCAGTGATCTTTGTGTGGGTTTTTACTGCTAACTTCAAGGTCTGCTGTTCAAAACCATCAGCCTCTCTGAGGGGGAAAGATGAGGCTTGTCATAAAGATTTCAGAAACCCACAGGGGCAGTTTTACTGTGTCCTATTGGGTTACTATGAGTCCGAATCGACTCAATGACAGTGAGATTCTGTTATTTATGCTGCTGTCTGTCTTCTGCCCTTCAGAAAGTAGATAGACTCCATAGGGTCAAGGGTGTGTGTGTCTGTGTATGATTTAGAACAGCCCCCCAGGTACATACCAGGTGTTTCTGTGTGTGTGTGATTTAGAACAGCCCCCCAGGTACATGCCAGGTGTTTCTGAGTTTTAAGGAGTGACTAAATGAACGTGTGCTAACTCCTCAGTCTGTGTCTTACAGGACTGTAGAATTAGACCCTGTACCCACAGGTGTCTGGCCTCTTGGTGCCACTGACCCTTCATCCTGAGACCTGGGGAGGCAGCCACAGTCCCTGCTGTTTCTCTGGCCCAGTTGCCCAGCTTTGTCTGTTTCCATTTTCACAGCTTGGACAGCCTACTGGGGGTTGGGAATGAGACAGTGGATCCCTCTGTTCCTCGCCTGTGAGCCCAGGGTCACCTGCCCTGTGCCAGCTCTGTACAAGAAAAGACTGAAGTTGTGCCTCACCTGCGAATATAGAGGTGGCTGGCAGTTTCAAGTGTGAGATTGTGGTTTTGTAGCAAACTGTGGAGTCACAGATACACGTTTGGCAGTTATTAATTCTTTGTCTCCATCCTGCCTGTTAGCCCGTGGTGTGCAGTGTACAGAACGTGCTTCATGAACCAAATCGAGAACACATTGGGAAATGCTTGCGACAGAGCAGAGTGCTTCCCAGTGCCAGGCCTGTACCTCCCGTCTGCGTCGTCGTGTGCCCTCACTTGTGTTTCTGCTGGTGCCTTTGAGCCGCCAACCTTCCAGTTAGCACCTGGCACTGAGATGCTGCACCACGAGGACGCCTTCCTAAAAAGAGCCCTTAGGTCTTCACAAGTGCGCACTGCGGGGTGGGGGGGCTGTCATGATTCATGAGGTTTTCTGGGAGAGGATTAAGAAGCTGCTCTTACAGAGTGGCTTCTGTTTTCCTATCTTCCCTTCCCATATCTGGTCACCATATTTGCTGATCTCTGAAGATGATCGTATCACTTTTCCTTTTAAAAAGAGGTTGAACAAAAGTTAAATAAACTTGCTATTTACACAAGATAGGATCACACTCTAACAGTGTAAACATTCGCAGAGGTGAAAATCCCCCTGTGGCGCTCCAGAGTAAAACCATTGAAGGCACAATCACAGCAGACCGGGCTGTGGACCTGCAGATGAAATTCTGCCACGCTGGGGTCTGTATGCTGAGACCCCTGAAGGGGCTCCCCCCAAATCCTCGACATCCCTTCCCATCACTGCCGGTACCTCATCACCATCTTAAAATCTCCAGGCGTGTGTCTGTGACTCCCATTTAGGAGCTTTTCATCTTGTTTTCCCACCAACTAACCAGAGACTGGCAAACTTCCAGGAAAGAGATACAGAAGAGATGTATTCTTTGTAAGAAGTGCAATTAGTTACTACGACTCCCTTCATTCTTTAAGAATTAAAAACAGCTCTAAAGATTTAACATGCGTTCAGTGCATAAAAATTTTTTTTAATTACAAAAGTTTATAAGGCACTACTTATAAGACTGTAACCCTGAAACATTTGTGGTCATGGTAGAAAACTTGAAAAATACAAAGAAGTGGCAGAAAACAATGACCACACATCCAACCACCTAAAACAGTATCTTTATATTTACTGTGACACTTTTCTTACAAAAAGTGTTTTATCTTTGCATATTTTTGTCTAAACCCGAGGATTCTGTATTCTGCCTGCCGCCATATTTTCATCTAAACTCACAGTGATGTTGTTCACAAACTATGCACAATTTCATGCCCGTATGGCTTTTCTTGGACAAGTCTCTTACATCCCACTGCCTTCTGTTGGATGTAAAGTTGTAATATTACAAGCATATTAATCTATAAACTTTTTTCAGCTTTTAGAATTATTTTTATGGGCTAAATTCCCAGCAGCTAAATTGCTATGTCAAAGGGCACGAACATTTTCACTGCCAAGCTTTTTTTTTTTAAATAAAAAATTCGTTCATTTACACTGCCAGTAGTAATGTTTGCAAGTGGAGCTGTTTTATGTCAATTAATTGAGATCATAAGGAAATGGGTCATCGACCTCGTCTCCTTTGGACCTGCTGCACTTAGAACATCATTCAGAATAAACACTAATAAAAGCTTGAGTAACTCAAGTAGTTGTGGTTCAGCAGTCCCTCTGGCATCTTTTTGCAAATTTTAATAGTCTTTAGTTTGGGCTTTCTTTCTTTCTGAAAGTCGTTTATTTCCTTCTCCCCTCTACTATTTCCCTCCTGGGATTAAAACATGTTTTCCCAGCTTCAGCTAAGCTGTAGTACTTGTTCTGTCTTTGTTGATTAATGACAATGTGTATAATTGACCCCTGTTGTCTCTATTATACAATCCACGGCAATTTGTTTTTATGCAGCAGTTATTTTCTGAACTGTCACAAAACTGCCTTACAAAGACAGTTCATTACCAGCCCAAAGGCGTAGGATTTTAAGTGATAGAGTGAGCAGAGAGCTCTATGTGAAAAAGAACCGAAATCCAGACTGTTAGAATGGCCAAAGAAATGGGAGAGTTCAAGAGGTAATTAATTATGGTTTACCAAAGGTAACCAATAAGACCTGATTATATCTTGATGTTATTAAATTTAAAATGACTTGCTGTTTGGTGTAAACCATGAGACCATGGTTCTTAAAAACATTAAAAACTGAACTAATGGCCTGTATTAGTCTGGATACTTTAGAGAAACAAATCCACAGAAACTCATGTATAAGAGAGAGTTTTATATAAAGCTTAAGTGCATATCAAGAAAACATCCCAACCCAGTGCTGCCCAAGCCCACAAGTCCAACATTAACCCATATGTCCAACACCAAACCACAAAGTCCTCCTCCATCTCACAAAACACACACTATGATGCCAACTGCAGGAGGAAAGCCAAATCAGTGAGCGTGTAAGCATCTCAGCCCTGGCAGGGGTTCCACACAGCTGCTCCAGCACCCAGGGCTCCATCAGGGTAGGTCCATGTGGCTTCTCCTTGGGGATGTCTTACAAGAAGTGAGCCTTGCAATCTAAAGCAGGAAACTGACTAAGGCAGCTGCACCCTGGTCTGACCATCAGAAAGCAAAAACTAGAAAGGTGAGGTTCACTGAGCCATTTATCCCTCCGCCCTTCAGTTAACCCCACCTGTGTTTATCGGCCAGGTTGGCACAATAAATTAACTAACTCACTGCCATTAGTCAATACTCTTAGTGACTCTCTAGGGCAAGGTAGAACTTTCCCCTTTTAGTTTCCAAGATGGTTTACAGAGGTAGAAAGTCTTGTCTTTCTCTCAAGGGGTGCCTGGTGATTTCGAACTGCCAACCTTGTGGTTCGCAGGCCAACATATAGTCACTGTGTCACCAGGGCTCCCTTATCCTCTTAAACCTAGACTTGAACCTACACGTGTGGATCACCTTTCAGTCCAACCACTGACAGACTTGTAAAGTAGACAGTAATGACATGAGAATCAATAAGCAATTCTAGGAGAACCAAAGTTCAGCCAGCAGGAAAGATGGGTGAAAAGAAATACTGAAAAGACAGGGGAGGACAGGGGCAGAGTGGTAATACATTGAGAGCAAAACTACTAGTGACAGGAGACAAAAACAGCGGTCTAAATTGTTGAACTTGTGTCTTCTAAACTTCCATCCAAGCCACAGTCAAGTAAGGAATGGCTCTGTGTAGAGAGTCTCAAGCACTGGGTTTGGAAGGTGCCAGAAAGCACAGAACATGAAGTTTTCTGGAGTGGGTTGAAGTCCACTGGATACTGGTTGCTATGACGATAGTCATAGAAAATCCAGTTCTTGTGGCTGACTCTGTACAAGGATGACTTCTCAGGTGGACATTATATCTGTTCAGACACTGACAGTTCTGTTATGGCAGGGTGGGGGGTGGGGAGGGGAGAGAAACTACTGCTATGGAGAAGTCTTTTCACTCTTTTCTCCTCAGCTTTATCATGGCCTTGAAGAGATTTTTCTTCTACTCCCCAAAATAACCATGGTACTTAGCCCTCAAACCTAAACAGTGTGAGTGGCTTAAGAAAAAAGGAGGAAAAGTAACATTGAAATGGACTTGGAGTCTTGTGACAAACAAGTTCACTTCAAATAATAACACACACATACACACACACACACACAAGGGATTTATCTTGTCTTCATCCACTCAGTGGTCAGATCCTCAATGGCGATGCCTTTTTGCCTAAGGCTTCACTCTCAAACTTGCCACTCCTTTCTCCTTGGAGATGGCTGGGAATTATCCCCCAGGGAGAAAGGGAAACCTTCCTGAGTCGCCCCAGTAAAATAAGGAGTAATTATGACGCCTAATCAAGCATGTTAACAAGGAGGGTAGACGCGAAAGATCTTTTTGTTTTATGGATTTGTAAATGAGGAAAGCCAGACACAGAGAATTTCATCTTTCCCCCACCCTTGGTCCCGAGTTCCAGGTAAAGCTCCGTCTAAATCCCAGAGGTCTGGCTCTCTGGCTGCAGACCTTTTGTGCTGTCCTGGGCCTCCTTGAGGAGGATTCCTCTCTTCCTATTCACGGATGCGAGGATGGCAGCTAAGACCACTCCAGAGAACCTACTCCCAAAGCAGCGGATGATAGTCATCGTAAAGAAATATGCATTGCCTTGTTTAAGCCATGCTTTCTTTCATTTGTTTAAAAGTGTTCAAAAGAAGCCTGTTTTGTTTTGTTTCTGGACTCCTCTGCTGCCACGTCTCTCAGCTAGAAGGGTGGCTCTGGAGAACGGGGCTGGGGGACAGCAGGTGGAACAACTTGAAGAATGGCTTCTTTGAGTTGCAAAACTGGCTAGAAAGACCTTATTTTAAAAACACACTCACAAAAACAAGAACACCTCACTGCCACGGCATCTATTCTGACTCACAGCGACCCCATAGGACAGAGTGGATTTGCCCCTGTGGGTTTCTGAGGCTCTCGATCTTTCCAGGAGCCAAAAGCTTCATCTTTCTCCTACGGAGTCGCCCATGGAGTCAAACTGCTGGCCTTGCAGTTAGCAGCCTGACTGAGAATCCATTGTGCCGCAACCAGGCTGCTGAAAAGATGTACAGCGTCTCAGAACTCTGAGGCTTCTTATCCCCTTGTTGGAAGGAAATGATCCGGTTGCAGTCTTTCTCTAGAATAACAGAAGAACACATCTGTAAGGCTAGGGAAGGGTCTAGATGAGTCCCTGGAACCACAGGAGAACTAGGATTATCTTAATGGTTATATCTTCTTGTCCTATGCAAACAATAGCAATAAAAAATGGGATAACTTGAACTTACTTCATGAAAACCATACCCATTTTGCACTCAGGGTTTACAAATGACAGAAAAAGAGTCCGTTTCTTAAGATTCTTCATTGATTTCTATAATCTTTGCACAACTGTGAGATTTAGCAACTTAAAGTCAATGGGTATAAGGCTGTGGGATTTTTGATAAGGTGGAGAAAAGGAGTTGGGGGACTTGGGTCCAAAATAGACTTAAAATAATTCCCTCTAGATTGAATTGATATGTCCTCAAGCCAATGATGAGAAACCCCTACAGGAGGATGAATTGTATATGTTTTCAGTGCACCTTAATTGGGACAGCATTTTTCATTTCCCCTTTTCTCTCGTGTTCGTAGGAAAGGTGTAAACATTTCGCTTATTTTTCTATGGCATGCTTGCTAATTGTTTGACTTTATGAAAGCAATACTCATTTTAAGAGATGTTCTCTTGGCTAAATTAAGCCATATGCCCAGCCTAGCCCTGTTCTTAATGTTTGATTGAGAAATGTGTCCCGCCCCTCCACCTCCTGCCATGTTTGACCTGGGTTGTCACACTGAAGATAATATGATTACATCTTCCATGCGCCAGGAAAAAAGAAAAAAATCACTTTGGGATCACCTGCATTTAATTAAGTTCCATATTTACAAATAATTGTTTCTCAACCTCCATCGTTATGTCTTAAATCTGCCTCAGAAATTGAACACCAGAGAAGCCCAGCCCTGTCCGACTCATTTTCCTTCCACCTCAGCAATTCTATTCTAAGGCAAAATTTATAGTCTTCCTCTTCCTTTATTTCTTTAGGGCTTTGAGCCCTAAAACCTCGACTTCTTGTTTGCCATTGACTTTTGTCTTCTGTTACTTCTGAAAACTCAGGGATTAGTTCCCTTTTGTTTTATTTTCAATAAAAATGATCATGGTTTCCATGTAGATACTAAGA
Source organism: Echinops telfairi (assembly GCF_000313985.2). Classification (NCBI taxonomy): domain Eukaryota; kingdom Metazoa; phylum Chordata; class Mammalia; order Afrosoricida; family Tenrecidae; genus Echinops; species Echinops telfairi. The sequence continues at coordinate 6,733,341 of NW_022111377.1, forward strand.
AGTAAGTTCATTTGAACTCTAAATTTGCATGATGAGGCATTACATTTGTTACAGTAAAATGGATGATGGGAATGGGTTTTATGAAATAGACCTTCTCAGCTATCTTCCCATCGAACAGATCTACCCATTGGCTTGTGCTCTTGTCTGTAGTGTCCACTCTTCACTTATGATACAGTGATGATGATAATGCTGTGTTTTACATATGTATTTAATACTTTGCATTTTTCAAACTATTTCAGTTGGTCTTCTTGAAATGGGAAGAGTTCATAGGCCAAAGAAAGCATAATCCTTTGGGGTAGACTTGCACCATATTTATCGTCATTGCTGACCCCGTCTTAAAGCAGTGTCATTTGTCTTAGCTGTAGCTGAATGTTTTCTCTCCATTGTGCTGTTCACAGGTTACTCTGGCCAGGACTTTGACTGGGCTGATTATCACAAGCAGGATGGGGCCGAAGCAGCACCTCCCTTCTGCTTCCGAAATGTAAGATGCCTGTTTCTTACTTTTATTGTTGTTATGATTATAGAGGTCTGTCGTAGATTTTCTAAGGTGCTTTCTCTTTATTGAACAAGGTTAGAGAACTGCATGGGGCTGTAGGATCATCACACTGTCGTGGATTTTGAAAAGTCTTTCCCTCAGCTTGTACAAGGGGGATTCAGAAAGTTCATGCAAAATTCCCATTATCTTTTAATTCCCACAAGCTTTCTGGAGCCCCCTCGTATATTAGTTTAGGGACATCTAAGCTGTGGTGACACTTCAGCTGATGAACAGAAGCAGCTCGAACAGGTCATCAGCGTATTTCTCACTTATGGAAGGGTCTCAGAGATTCCCGAGTGGGCAATTCTTCTTGTTAGGGTGAGTCAGATGAGGTGCCTGATTGTCCAGTGGTTAAGGATCAGCTGCTAAACAGAAGAGCCGAGGTTCAAACCCTCCAGCCATTCTTTGGGAGAAAGATGAGGTAGTTTGCTTCTACAAATATTTTCAACCTTTGAAACACTGTAGGGCAATTATACTCTGTCATAAAGGGTCGTCATGAATTGGAATGGACTCAGTAGCAGCAAGTTCTACTTATAAAATGTCAGAGGAAACCAGCCTCCAACAACCAAAGGGCCAGAAGGCACAAATGTACAGAGATAATATATAAAGATTATTGTAAAGTAATAGAGGATAAGAAAGATAGGAGAGAGATTAAAATAAAGGAGTCAGACACATTTTATGGTAGCATGCTCACCTCAGCTCCTCTTGATGGACCACGTGGAAGTGGGAGAAGTGAGAAAGAGTCTTTACTATTTTGGGACACTATAGGTAGCCTTAAGACATGCATGGTTAGTAGTTACATGTGTCACAAGGTGGGTGGTATCTACATTAAGGTCCCTGAGCTCACAGGTGAAGAAACCTAATACCAGCATTGGGGGAAGGGCCAAGGGGGGTTGGTGTCTGGGCCGGAAGAGAGAGCAAAGGATCATGTCTGCTTCAATAGGGAGATGTACTCAACCATGTGCTCACTTTAAGGCAGCGTAACTGTTAAGGGGAGAATCTGTGGGAGTGATTTGTAAAGCAGGATAATGTACTTGAACTTTACCTCTAACTTACCAAGATGGAGGCTCTCCTACCATGGAATACCAGCTTTCCAGATTCCCTGTGATAAGTTAGGGAATACAGTCCTCGTCATATTTCCCTCGGTGTTAGTTTCCCACAGTTCATTTGTTTCTCTGTATTCGTATTCATCATCGGAATCTAGCTAGCAGGTAGGAAAAGAGATCAGGAAGAAAGTATCCCTAATTCTAAAAATGGTAGCATCTCATTGGTGAGTACCAGTCACTCTGAGGCTAGAGCATGGATCGGGGCCAGACAACTGCTGCTGCTCCAGACTGTTCAAGAACGAGGACCAACATAGTTGGAGAACTAGCCATCAAGGGCCTCCGTGATGTCTGCATTTGCCATTTAATACAATAGTGGTAAGCCCAGTGATAATAGTCTCTGCTCCGGAGGTCTATTCTTAAACTATATTAGTGGTTTTTTTTTCCCCCTCGAGGTGTTTTATAAGTTGGTAGCCAAATACTTTAGTCTGTTGATTACTTTAAGCTACTTGTTGTTGTTGTCAGGTGCCATCCTAACAATCCTCTATGCAACACAATGACCCTGGCTGGTCCTATGCCACCCTCACCTTCATCTCTGTGTGTGAGCCCGTTGGTGTAGCCTCTGCGTCAGTCCATCTCATTGAGGGTCTTCCTCTCTTTCACTGACACCTTTGTTCACATAGAGCTTATTGGTATAATAATGGGATCTTCGTGATACATAAAACAGCAGTGTGTGTGGTGCCCGTACACCCTTGTGCTTGCAGTTATAAGCAGTGGTTCTGTCAATCACTTTGTACAATTATTCCTCCAAACGTCATCATGCTTAGGAACTATGAGAAAGGGATATAAATTATGATCCCCGTTTGGAGAAAGTGGGGTAATATTAGCTTAGTTTATTGCACTATGAAAATGAATTCCTTATGGGATGAAAAAAATGCAGTTCTCTAATTAGAGCCTATAGTTACAACAATGTAAAGTGTTTCCAGACCAAAGACTTGTTTTCTAGACATGTGCTCCAAGGGTTGTGGATTCCTTGGCCCCCAGCCCATAGTGTGTACTACAGGAGAGCAGAATATGAGAATTCCGAGCCTAGGAGAGAGAAACTCCCTACGGAGCACAGGTCAAGATCGGTTTGGGGAAAATGAAGTCGGGTGATTATTAGGCCAATTTGTAATAAATATAGTAATGAAGATAGAAGCAACCCGGTGGGGGAGTTGGAAATTCAGGGCCCTTCCAATGATTCCATGAACTTTCCATTGGATGGCTTTGCCTTTCCGCAAGAGCCTTTCTGTCACATTGAAGAACTGTGTGGAGCATGTGCAGGTGGTTGTGGGGACAGCTGTGGAACGTGCCATCGTGAGGATATTGGCTGGCCCGCTCCTAGAGAGGATCAGTGCAGTGGCTTCTTACTGGACAGCTCACATACGGACCTTGCTGCCCCAGAGTCTATTGACCTCAGCAACTTCTTTGGGAGCACAGACACTGTCGCACCCCAAGTCCGTTTGGGGTGCTTGTGCTTTCCCACCTGACAGCAGTAATGTCTCTTGCTTAACTCTCTAGCCCTGGGCAGACCAATCCTCACATCTCCTCCTCATTTTGTATTTAGAGAGCGAGCTATTTCTTCAGTGCCAAACAGCGCTCTACTGCAGAGTTTTGTTTTTAGCTCGCATTCACCCAGCAGTTGTCCAAATGCATTTTTAATACAGAAGCGAGCGGCCGCATCCCAGGTAGCCTCTGAGCTTGCAGGATACAGCTAGCGAGATCGAGGGTGCTTTAATGAATTTGCTGGTGTATTCATTACGCGTGCATTTTGTTATGCGTGTGCCCACTTTTGTTTCTGGCTCTCCGTTTATTTAATAGACAGGATTGTTATCTGCCCATTGGCATATGCATTGCATTACTGGTCCTTCACTGAATTTGTTAGTTTGCTACAAGTGTTCTTTAATGGAATGCTTATTATGAATTCCTTTTTTAATCACACATCTCCTGTGTAGCAGGGGAGAGCTAGTGTGGAAATGGATGCCTGGCTGACATTCCCCCAGGGATGTTTAACTATCAAAGGCATTTATGAAAAGGATTGACAGAGCCAAATGCTTAGTAAAATCAACTCACAGTAACAGTTTTGCTATTGATCCTTTATAAATTGCCCTCAAGCAGTGAGCTGAGACGAAAATAGGTTATGTGGTTGTAGCCTTCCCTGATTAAGTAGGATAAAATGCACTTTAACTCACTTAGAGGTTTTCAGGCAGCCTATCGAGTTGTTTTATCAGAAAGGAGCTCAATACATAATATGTGTGGATGAGGCAAGATGACTTGCAGAAAAATAACCCTCCTTACACACTGTCTTGATTGCTGTTTCCAAAGGAACAGGAAGGAAAGGAGGAAATGGATTTCTTAACTTATATTGGATAATTGTGTTCTGGTTACATAAAGTCAAAATTGCAATTTCCCACCTATATCGAAAGACACGTAAATGTGTAGAGCGTTAATATCTTTCTATGACTTTTACACAAAGATTGCAGTCTCAGTTACTAATTAACCACTGACATTGAGTCGATTCTGATTCATAGCAACTGTGTAGGACAGAGTAGAAATGCCCCCTTTGGATTTCCAAGACTTGAATCTCTACGAAGTGTAGCCCAATTGGGCTGCCAAACTCAAGGTCAGCAGTTCCAAACCTCCAACCACCAGCGCAGCAGAAAGATGAGGCTGTCTGCTGCAAATAGTGGCAGTTCTTGACTCGCACAGGGGCAGCCCTGGCTTGGCTTATCATTTAGCTAGGGGTCATCAGATGGACCCGATGGCAGTGCGTTTGGGGTTTGGGAATCTTTACACGCAGACAGCCACATTGTTCTCCTGTGGAGTGGCTGGTGGGTGTCCAGTGCGAAGCTGGAACCACCAGGACTCCTCAGAGATTTAGAGGAACGTGTTTATCTCAATTTACGTATTGATACAAGACAGATGTATTTTCTATCTATACATGTAATTGTGCAGTGTTTTCAACTGTACCTTTGTATAATGTAATAACTTGCCTGATTATAATTTATGGTAGTTGGTATCTGTGAAAACAAATCTTAAAATAATATTGGAGGCTTGCTTCTAGTGGTAGCTTTGTAAGCATGCACTAAACTGATCTCACCGTAGGTAGGAACTGCAAAGGTGAGATAAAATACTAAACACAACTGTTGGAGAGCACTGGATAATGAGTAAAGGCAGGCAGATTCTGAGGGAGCAGATGCTTGGAAGCCTGTTTTGTTGTTGTTTGTTGGTTTGTTTATTTTTCAGTGTTTTCACCTTAGGGTAGCCAGATATGAAAACACAGGGTAGCCCAAACAGTGATTGGCTGAATTTTATTCTCTCTCTCTTTCTCCGTGAGGGCCAAAACAGTGATTTGCTGAACAGATACACACACACACACACACACACACACAACAACAACAACAACAAACTCACTGCCATTGAGTTGTTGCCTACACGTAGCAACTCTATAGAGTTGCTGTACGAGAACTGCCCCTTCTTAGTTTCCAAGATTGTAACTTGATAGTTGCAGGGAATCAAATGGCCATTCTGGCAACCACAGCTATTGGGAAGTCGGGGGAAACTGCCTGGCTAGAGCAGGGAGCCTGTGTCAAGCTGAGGACACTGTAACTACGCTGAGATTAAGTTATTTGTATTTTGAGTTCAACCCAGTTCATGTCTTGTTAAAAACAGAAGCCTAACATCTCGTGGGAGGACTAGGGCAGAATGCAGACTCCCCACAAGAGCATGAGAAGCTCTGGATTGCCTCCAGTACTTGGAAGCATTCGAAGAGAAAGGACGAGGCCACCCATTCGTGACCCAGCAACGATCCTCCATAGAGACCCAGCGGACCCACAGACCCGGCTGGTCTGTTTCTAAAAGACTCGCCAGGCGATTTGTGTGAAGCCCCCTCATACAGCATTTGAAACAAGCTGGAAGGGCGTAATAGTAGAGTGGAGATGAGAGTGTAAAGTGTCAATGATGTGTCAGTTGAGATGGTGCGGTCCGAGGAACAGAAAGAGATAGGTGGGGGAGTGATGAACAGAGCCCCTGGGATCGGTGTGTGTTGGAAACTCAGAAGATTTAACAAGAGAGACTGTGGCAGAAAGAAATATCTATAACGAGATAATGGTACCCAAAGTAGCTGAAAGACACATTCAGGAATCTCATTGAACCCCCAGGCAACATAAATACAAACTCAGTATAATCAAATTATCGAATACCAAACATAAATGTGACAATCTGGAAAGCAGACCCTTCAGTAAAGAAGATACAAAGATGACAAATATATGAAAAAATGCTCAATACACTGTCATTAGAGAAAATGCAGAGTGAACCCATGACAAGAGAATACTACATACCTGTTAATATTTGCTAAAATAAAAATTACCGACAACACTAAATGCCGGAGAGAATGTAACACCTGGCACTCTCATCAAGCCCTGTTGGAAATTCAAAATGGTATCACCACTTTGGAAAAGAATCTATCAATAAAGTTAAACACACACTTGCCATATGATTCGCCAGTCTCATAGCAAGGGAAACTAAAATCTAGGGTCACACAAATTTGCACTTCAATGTTAACAGTGGCTTTAACGATCGTTTAAACTGGAAACAACTCAAATTTTGAACTGATAAGTGGATAGACAAACTGTGGTACATCTGCTTACTAGAACCCTACTTTACTCAGCCATAAAATGGAGCAAACTACCTATACAATGCGCATGTAATGCTCAGCAACAGAAGCCAGACTGAAAGGTGCATGTTGTATGATTCCACTTACGTGTCATCATAGGAAGGACAATCCTTGGAAAAAACCAGCAAACCAACCAATAAACAAAACATCAGGGTTTGGTGGGGTGTGGGGTTCAGGAAGGAACTGGATCCTTGTCTAGGACCCTTGTCGATATATTTTTCAGGGTGAAGGAACTGCTAGGTACTTGACTGTGCTTACGAGTACAGGACCGTCTGCTATTCTACTGCATGCGTTTGTTCAATGGGCCTGACTTCGTAGAAGTGGACTCCCAAAGAGGGAACTGTATACTTTATACATTTAAAACATGAGTCAAGAAGGAAGTAAAACCAAAATGTAAAATAAGAACATTTATCACCAAGCAGGCAACCCTGTAAGAAATGCTAAGAACAGTTTTCAGAGTAAGGTGAAATGAAGACAGATGGAAACGTGCATCTGCCTGCCTCAATCCCCTCCAATCTGTCCTCCAATGCAGGAAAGTAGAAGAAATGACTTGTCCTTTGGTCACTTCGTGTAAGGGAAAATGCAAATGGAAGTAAGTGAACAGAGAGACCTTGCATTCATTCATAGATTAATTTGCTCATGTAATACATATTATTAGGCACTTACTGTATATGCTAGCCATAGCTCTATGTTTTGAGGTATGCATAGGAGTTGAAATTGGTTTGACAGCAGTAGGCAGGTAGATAGGTTGGTTGGAAGGAAGGCTCATTCTCACTATTCCTCATGCAGAGTGAGAAAACAAACATGTAGCAAGGCCTCTAGGTTCTATAAATAATAAATGTGAGCATGCGTGGGTGTGTGTGTGTGTGCGCGTGTGGTGTGCGTTTCTGCTTCCTCATCTGGCCAGCCCTCGGACTGCAGACCATTACGGTGTGAGATCCCCTGGCTCAGGGTTGCTCCTGTTTCTCTTGCAGACATCGTTCAGCCGGGGTTTCACAAAGAACATGAAACTAGAAGCTGTGAATCCCCGGAATCCCGGAGAACTCTGCGTGGCCTCCGTGGTCAACGTCAAGGGGAGGCTCATGTGGCTCCACCTGGAAGGTAAGCACACAGTCCTGATTCTGAAGACTAACCAGAGGCATTGCCGTCCCCGGCCCATCTGTAGAAGAATCCAGCACGTCCCAGAAGGCCCCTTTTGCTGCTGCTGCTTTTTAAAAATAGTTTTATTGGCATTTTGTTCCCATGTCATGCAGTTTAATAGTTCAGTCATGTTTAAATGGTGAAATCTTTTCAGAACATTTTCTTCTTTCTCCTCCTCATTATTAGCTCTCTATTCTCCTCCCCGCCCCTGCCGACCTTCGCTGCCCTATCCCCAAGAATCCTTTAATCCAGTTACTGCCTTATATATTTACCTATCCTGGATTTCATAGACCGAAAAATAATACAAGACAAGAAACAGACAAACAAAAACAACAACCATGACCAAACAGAGTAAAAGCTCTACTGAAAAGAAAGCAGGAATTATTAAAAACAGAAATGTTAAAATAACTCCACAAGGACACCAACTGATAAAGGTGTTATGTTTTAACCCAAGTTCATCTGCCATCGTCAAGTTCACAGCGCTCTCTGTGTGATAGAAAGGCTCTTAATGACCCTGGGCTGGGCTCAGAGGCTTCATGTGTGTGGGGACCCTTAAACAGATCTCACATTATTGCGAGTCCTTAAATGAGTTAAACTAATCCCATGTATGTCCAATCAGAGGCTCTCACCATAACTAATGATTTCAAAAATGAGGTGCTGGACCAATAATTATGTTTGGCCTTTTTATATCCATGATCTTGAAAGTTAATGTCACAATTAAATTACAGGTAGTCACTGGGTTATGGATGCCTGAATGAAAGATAACTCCTACTTGCCCTTTAGTGTTACGTAAATTAGCCCTCATTTTGAAAATATTGAACCACTATTCCCAACAAATTCTTCATTACTGTCACCTTTGCCCGCTGCACTTGCAGTTTTTAAATCATTGAAAAAGCTTCGAGCCTTCTTGCACTAAAACCCCAAACCAGACTCAAACTCCAAATCAAACTCACTTCCAACCCTTAGCAACCCGATGGGTCAGGGTGGACCTGCCCCTGTGCGTTTCCGTTTCCGAGACGGCAGCTGTTTACTGGAGGGGAAAGCCTCCTCATTCTCCTGAGGATCTGCTGGTGGTTTTGAACTGCTGATCTTTCAGTTAAGGCTAAATAAGAAGCTTATGAACCTGTTCAGACTTCTCTATAAATTCCTGCCAGCACCGTTAGGAACATATCTTGTTCAAACCCAGGGATAGCCTGTAATATGAGTCACTCATACTCCTATTACAGCCCAGTGAGGGCTTTGAGGGCTTGGCTATTATGAGGAGGTAAGTATATATTTCCCTTTTTTTGGTTTGTTATATTAAATCATTTTATTGGGGGCTCGTACAACTCATCACATTCCACACATATATCCATGTGTCAGGCACTCCTGTACATTTGTTTCCCTCATCATTCTCAAAAGATTTGCTTTCTACTCGAGCCCCTGGTATCCGCTCCTCATTTTATCCCATCCCTCCCCGCTCCCCCACGAACCCTCGATAATTTGTAAATTATTATTATTTTGTCATGTGTTACACCATCCGACGTCCCCCATCACCCACTTCTTCGCTGTCCTTCCCCCAGGGAGGAGGTTATATGTAGATCCTTGTAATCTGTTCCACCTTTCTCCCTCACCTTCCTTCCACCCTCCCAGTATCACCATTCTCACTACTGGTCTTGAGGGGAATCTTCTGTCCTGGATTCCCTGTGTTTCCAGTTCCTATCTGCACCAGTGTACATCGTCCGGACCAGCCGGATTTGTAAGGTAGAATTGGGATCATGATAGTGGGGGCTGGGGGTGGGGGTGGGGAGGAAGCATTCAAGAACTAGAGGAAAATTGCATATTTCATCATTGCTACACTGCACCCTGACTGTCTCGTCTCCTTCCCATAGCCCTTAACTCTTGATGGGACTAGAAAGTCTTGTCTTTCTCCCTTGAGGTTAGCGGTGCAATCCGTAACCATTCTGCCCCCGGGGCGCTGTATAGTGGGCAAGGGTGAGGATTATGACCCCTTCTTTTATAGG
>NW_022111377.1:6742875-6750204 GCF_000313985.2 Echinops telfairi
AATTTAGACTTGGGTTTTCAATGATGTTTCAAATTGCTCCTCATTTATTTCATTATATTTATTTACCAAGTGTACAGCTAACTCAGAGAACAATTTTTGTACTCATTTTTAGGATTTAGGTAGACGATGCTATATTCCAGATGCTATACTCTAAGTCAGAAATCATTGAAGAGGATTGTCTTTCTAAGATTTTTTTCATAATTTCATAAATTATAATTGTAAAAAAATCGTCCATAACATTCGTTAGTATTTTAGCATGCATGGAAAATCCCTTAAAGGACTAGCTATGAGGAAGAATGCTGGCACTGCTGGTCCATAGCCTATGGCAGGTTCAGATTACCATTGACATAGGGAGCTTGGAAGGTCATGAAATTGTGGTTAATAACTTCTCCATCCGTATTTCCCCCGTAAGTGTGCTTAAAAACAAGCAGAAGCTTTTACCAAGCCTGTGGTGGTGGTGGCTAGGCGGCATCAGGCCCATTCCAACTCGTAGCACACCTGTCAGTGCACAACAGAATAAAACCCTGCTCAGGCCTGTCCCGTCCTCGCAGTTGCTGATGTGCTTGAGTTAGTCGTTGCAGCCACTGTGTCGGGCCATCCCGTAGGGCATCCTCCTCTCTTTGCTGCCCCTCTTTTTCCAGGGATTGGTCTCTTCTGGTAACGTGCCGAAAGTACATGAGACGAAGTCTCGCCATCCTCCCTCCTGGCAGTTCTTCCAGGACCTGGATGCCTTTGCTTTCCGGTCGTCCGTAGTCCTTCACCAGCCTTCGTTCCAGTGCATCGGTCGCCCTCAGTCTTCCTTCTTCAGTAGCCGCTTTCTGATGCACAGGAGGCAAGGCCCGGCCACTCGGCCTTTCAATAGCTGCTGCTGTGTGGCGCCATCGAGCAGATTCCAACCCACAGCGATCGGTCCGTGAACAGCAGAAAACGCCATCCTCACAGTTGGAGCGGATGGTTCCTTTACTCGATGTCGTTTGTGTTAATTCCCAGGCAATGTTTTAAAAATCTTACTACGCTTTGGGGGTTTCAAGATCCATTGAAAACAAATGGAAAGTCTCAGAGAATTGAGCCCTTGGTGAGTGAAATTTTAAGTGGCTGCAAGTCACCAAATGTAGAGGCAGGCAGTGCAACTGGAGCATGGCTGTGTGTTCATCACTGACAGCAAAGTCAGGGCCACCGCTCTGGGAAAAAACAAGATCTTGTCTGATATTCCTTATCCACTCACTCAATTTAACTTGCTGTCTAACACAGCTCTGCCATGCTACGAGATTTGTCTCGTTAACGTGATGAATTTGAAACCAAACATGATGAAGTTAGAAGCCCACGTTTCCCATTGTTATGTAGCCGGCTGTGGTGAAGTTTCTCTGACAGTCAGTCTTTATTTAGGAGTGTGTAGTTTCTGAGTGATTTACAGCTGTTAATTACCTAACGCAGACAGCAGTAAGTGTCCTGATTTTTATAGGTGAAGAAACGAGCTGAGCCATTAAGGTAGGCCTGGGGTTCAATCTCACGGCCTCTGACATCTCTGTTACTTAATTTGCCAGACCCCACAGCTTCCCCTTCTTAAAAAAGGACGATCCACATTCTATGCATATTTAACATTTTCTGACAGTCGATCAAAAAGGGATTGCCTTTCTACTAGTGTTTGGGATACACATTTTTGGTTTGCTCACAAAGGAACCATTAAGTGAGTTTGTGCCAGTTCTTTCGTTTCCCCCAGAGTCCTGTCATCCTGTCATAATGAAAATTAATTAACAGTAGGACACAGACCAGAAATGGCTTGTCCAGCGTTGTTTAAAAGTGTTTTAAAACAATCTGTTGAATATCATCTGCCTGGAATTACTCATCTAAATCACGTGTCTTTCTACACACACACACACACACACACACACAGTAAAAGTGCAATCAATCGCCTTCATTTTACTTTGATTTTTTTTCTCTCTTAACTGTGCATTTACCTTTTACCATGACAGCTTAATAGCACTCATTTCTCATTAGTCACAGTTTTATGTGTACAGTGTTTTCTTTGCTCCATCCTGGGGATAAAAAGATAGAGATTCACTATGGTCACTTAGCGGCTGTTAAAATTATTTTATGATGATGATTACCCTGATTATGGACCATTTATATGACACTTCACATTTATAAAGTACTGTCTAACAATTTTGATTAGTTATTTTTATGCATTTAAATGGAGTTGAAGTATTTTTCAGCACATGGCTGAGGGGGCCACTTTTCAGTAATTAAAACAATCATTTGTGTTGAGCGCTTGACTTCTCTTGAAGTCAGTTCTTTAAGTGTGTAGTGGAGCTGATGTGGAAGAGGGAGCGAAGGATAAAACATCTGAGATGAATGCAATATTGTTTTAGGTGCATATGTAAAAATAATTCCAGGCTCTCACAAACCACTGCCGGTCAGCAAGGCCATTGACGATGACGGGGCGTTGCGTGTTCTTTAGTATGCGGCAGTGCTTTCTCTCATGCTAATATTCTGCCTTAGTTGATCCTGTTATTATAAGCATGATCCTCATCATGTTCATTGCTTTTCATTTTCAGACCTCTAGCAGTACAACACAATGAACTGTATTTGATCCCATTACAAGGTCCCATTACACACGTTGTACTTGCAGTCTCACGATTGCAGTAACTTTTCCAGTCACTTGTTTGTTTGTTTGTTAGTTCACACTACAGGACAAACACGGTTTGGGACTGGAGAGCATCCTGTGTGTTCTACTTGGTCCCACAGCTCTTTAATCACATGTACATCTTTGCATTGCTTTTGTTGACCTCTACTTTCTGAGAATCCTTATTTCCCCTGGGCATGTCTATGCACGCGTAGCTTTATTGTGCTTTCTCAGTGGGGCCAAACAGATTCCTAGCCCACAAATTCCATACAAAAGAGATTGACAAGAACTTTTCAAAATTAACTCTGAACTGTAAGTCCAAAGAATAGGGATCTCTAGTGGTATACTGGTTAGCAGTTCAAAACCACCAGCTGGTCCTCGGGAGAAAGGTGGTGCTTTCTACGACTGTAAGCGGTTGTGGTCTCTGAGACTCTGAGCAGTTCTACCCTGCCCTGCAAGGGTCGCTCAAGTTGCCGTTGACTTACTGGCAGTGAGAAATAGTAGATGTTGCCCAAAGAATCGAGGTTCACACGTGATGTGTATGCATATTAACAGATAGCATTTCTCTATCAGTTGACTCAGATGCCATCTAAAGTTAGGTCTTTGGGTACAAGATTTGTTAATAATTCTAATGCTTTATGTCTCGGTACATTCATAGCATTTTGCCACTTTATCTTGCTTGATGCCATATATCTGGAAACTTTATAGACAGGGATATGAATGTGTGGAAGGCTTTTGGTTATTGATAGATGGGCCACTCCCAGTTTCTAGTTTGTTGTATAGATAGATGGCCTCTGGATTTTGTCCATCTAGTTTTATTTTGCAAACCTTCTAGTCAACAGGATGAAGCACCATGAAAAATATGCACATAGTTGATAGCTGGTCATCTGAATTGCCAGAAGTCAACTTCACGGAAAAACGCTGTCTGTGGACCTCCCGATCTTTTTCTAAATTCATTATGCATTTGGTAACCTAATTCAGCTTCTGATTCACTAAATCTATGGGGATCGTGGCTACTTGTTGGGCCGATAACCTCGTGGTCAGCAGTTCTAAACAACCAGCTGTTGCTTGGGAGAAAGACAAGCCTTGCTCCTCTCTTTTGAAGAGTTACACTCTTGGACACCCACAGCGGGCAGTGAAGAGTTACACTCTTGAACATCCACAGGGGGCAGTTGGAGCATGTCTTAGAGCAGTGGTGCTCAAGCTGTGGGTTTCAACCCCTTGGGGGGTCGAACGATCCTTTCACAGGGGTCACCCGATTCTTAACAGTAGCAAAATTCCAGTGATGAAGTAGCAATGGAAATAATTTGATGGTTAGGGTTCCCCACCACGAGGACCTGTATGAAAGGGTTGTGGCAGGAGGAAGGTTGAGAACCCCTGTTTTAGAGAGTAGCTGTGAGCAGGAAGAAGCGATGGCAGTACGTTTGAGAGTTTTCCAACAAGCCTCCAGCTGGCCATTTGAACTTGTATCGCCAATGTTTATTTCCAATAGAAAGCATGACTTTTCATTTGTCTCTCTTTGTAATTCAAGTTGGTGAGAGCCTAATCAACTAGCAGGCATTGAAGAATCCTTTAGGATGGGGCGAAATGCACCTGTTTTAATTGGCAAATTAATTGAGTCCACAGGAAACGTGTGTAGGGCAATAAACCAAATCCACTCGCATCGAGTCTGTTCCGATGCATAGCAACCCTCTAGGACCGAGCAGAACTGCTCCCAGGCTGTGAATCTGAATGGAAACAGACTGTCTCATCTTTTTCCTAGGGAGTAGCGGGTGGGTTCAAACCAATGACCTTTAGCAGTTAGCAGCCAGGCATATCACTACTGCTCCCAGCACTTTGCCCAAGGAAAAGTGTGCGGGCTTCCAAGACCAGAACTCTTTATGGGAAGAGAAAGTCTCCTCTTTCTCCTGAGTAATGGCTGGTGGTTTTGAACTCATGACCTACAGTTAGCAGCCTAACTGATCACCACCACCAGAACTCCTCGTCTCCCCGTCAGAAGCTATCCATTAGAGCAGGCTGAGCTCCAGGCTCAAAGGTTGTCAGACAGTCCTGTATTCAGCCCCAGTCAAAATTGGCTTCTGGGCATATTCCTCCCACTGTCGCCTCTGCAGAATTTTCAGCATCTCTTGGTTCCCTGGGCTTGTGGAGTCGTGCAGGTGAACTTTGTGCCGGGTAAGCAGTCTGGGTGTCAAGCATTGTGCTCTGAGGGAGGGATTCCAGTAGGAAGGTGAGCGGAGTACTGCCTCAGAGTCCCCGCTTAGACACTTGGGGACAAAATAGCATCCACCTCCCAAGATTTTGTTCATTAAATTAGTTAACCCATGTAAGTCACTTATTATAGTTTTTATCACTAACAGGAAAACATCATTAAGTCTTAATTATTTTACCTGCTTAATGATTAATACTATCATCTCCTTGCTTAGAAGACATGTGGCACGACTTACGTTCATGAATATTAAGTATTTTAGCTTTAACATTCTGCAAAGGCTGAGCGTTCTGTGCTATTCCAGAAGCAGGGCTGCTTCCCAAGCTTCCTTACTTGCCAAGTTACTTGGCTCTTTTAATTGCTGCCAGCACGGGCATTGTTTTAAGAAGCCTGTAGAAGGTGAACCCCAAAGCCTAGTTTTCTAATTGGGAGCGCTGCTCTAATTGTAAGGAACCGTGGTGGTATAGTGGGTCAAGTGCTTGGCTGCTAACAAAAAGGGTGGTTCAAACCCACCAACTGCTCCCCGGGAGAAGGATGAGGCACTTGACTTCTGTCAAGAGCCACAGCCCTGGAAACCCCGTGGTGAAGTTTTCCTGTGCTAGATAGAGCAGCGATTGGGAGGATGGCGCAGGACCAGGCTGCACAGAGCATTGCTAGAAGTGGGAACTGCTTCGACAGCAGCTAACGAACCACACTCGCCTAGAGCTGCCGGGAGTTGGAATGGGCTCGACGGCTGTGGGTTTTGTTTTAGTTTTCCATTGAAAGGGGGGCAGTTCCTGTGTTTGGAATTTTGAAGGCACCGGCAGAATCCTGACCCTGTATATGAGCTGTTTGCCAGCCTCTTCTCAGGTCCCATCAGACTGGCAACCCAAACCAGCCAACCAAAGGAGCAAGACCAGCTCAAAGAGTGCCAACACGAACCATTTCCCAATGTTCTCTCTGGCCGCTCACCATCATCTCTCCTTCTAATGCTGCCTCTTCTAGAGGAGATGAAAACGGCCACGGTCAACATACGTGTCAGCCTGTGCATCTTCAGTACTGCTGGCTTTGAACAGAAAGCAGTCAGGAATTGCCCCCTTTCCCCAGGAACTGCTTATTCCACACCGGCAATCACAGTGCAGGCAAGGCCCAGGAAGAAGGGGGCGGGGATGGGAAGGGGGCTGTTAATGGAGCCCCTACCTTGAGACAGCCAACCAAGTTAGTGCTGTCCTGTCGATTGTGCCGCAGAGAGACCCTGAAGGACAGAGTAGAATGGCCTCTGTGTGTTTCTGAACCTGTGAATATTCCCCAGAGCAGAAAACCTCATCTTTCTCACATGGAGGGGATGGTGAGTTTGAACTGTTAACCCTGTGGTTAGCGCAGGACCCATAACCCACTACACCACAGGGACCCCTTCCTATGAGAGCTGAGAAAGTACTGGCTCTCCTAGAAAGGGTCCGGGTCCCAGAGAAGAGTTTTCCTGGGACATTTGGGGTGTTGAGATTCTGATGAAGGCTTTGGACACCTAGAAAAATTCACTTATGCATGCCTACCATTTTTGATGAAATTCAGAGGCTTCCTCGCCTTCTGGAAACTTCTCATACATCCTTGGAATGCACAGTCCCTAGATTTGGAAAATAGCCTCAGGAAACAGGAATAGATGTTGGATCTCTGCAGTGCAGTGGGCTAGACACTAGTTACACATGGCTATCCCAATTTGAATGGTTCAAAGCAAATGGAAATGTTCATGTCTCAGTTACACTGTCCACATCCCAAGTGCTCAGGAGTCACAAGAGGCCATTCATAAATAGCACAGCAGCCCCCCCACTGCCGGAAGCACGGGTGGACTTCCCATTTGTACGTGCCGAGAGAGATCACATCAAAAGGTAGTTCCCCAGGCCAGTTGAGACCTGGAACTCAGCTGTATTTTAAAAAGTGGGGCAGTAAGATGCAATTTAGTCTGCAGCTCAGCTCCGCGCCAGGCTGTCGGTTTCGGGCACACTTTGTTTCGCTGCATTTCTCTTTATGGGGCAGCACAGATGCTTCTATTTTCACATATTGATGGCTTGTGGCGACCCTGCATCGGGCAAGGCTGCTGGTGCCATTTTTCCCACAGGATGTGTTTGCGTCGTGTCTCTGTGTCCCATTTAGATGATTATTCCCACAATGCAGCTGCACACTACTAGATGACAACCCAAACCCAAACCAAACTTTGGATTCCCACACAACCAACCCTGTACGACAGGGTAGAAGTGCCCCTAGGGTGTTGGGGACTTTAACTCTCTAAGGGAGAAGCAAGCCTCGTCGTTCTCCCTAATAGAGTCCAAGATGTGTAGCTGCACTCACTGGGAAACCAAATAAAAGGTGTCGAATAGAACCTGAGGATGGGGCCACGAGTTCCAAACTGCTGACCAGAGCAGCTTTGAGATACTTGGAACCTGCTTTACACACTGTTTAGGAATCAGGAATTGGAGCATTCGCCCAGGAACTGCGTATTCCACACTGACAATCACAGTGCAAA
>NW_022111377.1:6750606-6752283 GCF_000313985.2 Echinops telfairi
GTGTGTGTCTCTCTCGCTCACTCGCTCACCCACCCATAATGAGTAACCCCTAGCTGCATCACCCAAGAACTTTAGAACCTGTCTTAGTTTCTACTGGGTTGCTTCGAGTTGCGATCGACTCAGTAGTAGTGAGATTGTTTTTGCTTGTTTGACTTTGAGTGAATCTTTGTTTGTCAAGGCTCCTGTAATGAGTGAGTGACTTTAAAGACTGGAGTCTTTGTTTCTCACTGTGTAGGAGGCTGGATGTTTGAGGGCAGGGGACCAACTGCAGAGATGATGTTCGGCATCTCCATGGTTGTAGTGCTGGTGGTCAGGGTTCCGTGGTCTTTGTGTGGTATCGATCCAGCTCCCTTAGTATCTAAGAAGCAATTGGGGTTAGAACACATACTCCAGTGATAAGGCCACATCCACATAACATGGAAAGCCTTATTCCCAAATGGGAGAACATTCCCAATTATAAGGGTGAGAGTGCCCACACATAGGTGCGGGGAGAGAGGCCACTGTTCACGTTAAAACTGGACTGAAGGTCTTGGAAACTACATGTAGAGGCCATATGATCCTTGTATCAGCCAAGAAGGTGTTCTAGGTATTTCATGTAAGAAGGGACTGTTAACAGGACATTAGATGCTCTGTGGTCATTTGGTGGCTGGAGGACGGAAGTCACGGGGTCATTACAGGAACATGCAATCCTGGAGTCGGAAAATTTCCATTTCTGAGACCCCGGTTATTCCACAACTATAAGCCTCGTCTCAGATGCTGGGACTCTTTCACCCTCTAGCTTCCCTTAGTGCTTATGCATAGAAATTGAATCACTAAATTTGGCGAGTACTCATCTGTTGCCTTGCTAGTCGGCAGTCATTAAAGCAGGAAGTTAGCCTCTGCCACTGCAGGGTTAGATACCACGACTTTCTGGCCACAAGCTTGTCATCAGCCAATGAATGCATCACCTATGGTTCTGTCTAAAGAACACATTTAAATGCATATTATTGTTTCATTAACGTTGGACTCTTGGCCAACAGCACGATGACTCATGCCTCATTGGAAAATTGGAGCCCTTGTAACACCCTCAAGTAAATGTTGGACTGCTAACCCCAAGGTGGCTGCCGGTTCAAACCCATTGGCCTTTTCATGGGAGAACGAGGAGGCTATATCTGATCCCATAAAGATTTACAGCCTCAGTAGCCCTACATAGGAATCAGAATCAACTCAGTGGTAGAGACCTTAACTGGAGATTGTCTAACATTAAATATTTTCTCTGTAGGCACATCCCAGTCTTCTTGAGCTGAAGAACACTAGAATGGTCTCCAGTCTGGCACTAGGGGGTATTCTATTTATTTATTTAAAAGATCGGTGTATTGGGGCCTCTTGGAGCTCTTATAACAACCCATACATCAGTTGTATCAAGCATGTTTTTACATCTGTTGCCATCGTCATTTTCTAAACATTTACTTTCTATTTGAGCCCTTGATATCAGCCCCTCTTTTTCCCTCCCTTCCAGCATTGTGACCCCTTGATAAGTTATAAATTATAATTGTTTTGGTATCCTACACTGACTGCTGTCTCCCATCACCCATGTTTCTGTTGAGCGGACTCCTCAGACGACATCTCCTGGAATCACTTTTGTTCTGCTCTCTGTACATTAGAAAATGGTCATAATGCTTCCACGTTCTCTTCTTC
>NW_022111377.1:6752726-6754656 GCF_000313985.2 Echinops telfairi
GAAAGGTGTGCATCAGGGTTGTGTCCTCTCACCATACTCATTCTCTTAGGATTGTTGTGAGGATTAAACAGTAGCCTGTCGAAAGTTTCAAGTATCAGCTCTCCTGTGAGCTTAGGAGGGGACTTCAAAGAGTTTTGGGGGGAAATTCCATTGTCTGTGAATTCCATGAACTTTCCGAAGCCCCATTGAATGTCTCTTCTTTTACATGTGTGCACACTCATAAATATGTACAAGCACATTAACATGTGCATATCGAATACTACTTGTAGCTTTTTTGTTTGTTTGTTTGAAGTCTGCCTATTTCTTATGACATCTTGATCTTAACCTGCCACAATTTTTCCCGTGTCTTTATTCCTTTGGAATTTAGTTCCCTAGCTAACAAAGGACTGCTAGGAAAGCTTACCTTGTGTATCTTAAGATCCAGCAATCCCACTTGTTGGTATGTCTCCTAGAGATACAAGAGCAGTGACATGAATAGACATGTGCACACCTGGGTTCATTGCAGCAATACTCACAATAGCAAAATGATGGAGCCAGCCTAAATACCCATCACTGGGTGAATGAGTAAACCAATTGTGGTGCATACATACACTGGAAGGCGCTGCTGCTGTAGAGAATAATACAGATGCATCTTGGGTTCCCAATCTGCACTCCCCCTTATTCACAATGATTTGATATTTTGTTCTTTGATGCCTAATACCTGATCCCTTCGACACCTCGTGATTTGGGGGGGCATTTTAAACAGCAATATTACTAACTAAAATAACTCTATTTCTCTCTCTCTCTCTCTCTCTCACACACACACACACACACACACACACACACACACAAATGCACTAAAGGTGAGGGGGGAAATGTAGCATGAAACAGACCATAGAACAACCCTTGTTTTACATATGAGGCTGAAACAGGAAGGCCCGGGACTCTGTGTGGGAACTCTGCTGTGAACAGCCTCGTCAACTCAGTTGTCTTACAACTGCACACATGTCTACCCCTGCCCCCCGCGACTGTGGTTCTGAGTCGATTGTAGCAAGCCGTTGAATCCACACCTGGGATTTTGTGAATGATGAGGGTGCACTGTACTCTGTGGATGACAAGACTACACAAGACCTTACATTGACTAACGTGATGGTGGAGACTTACTGTTTTCACAGAAGTCGTTGAAGAATAGATAGTTGTGGTTTTTTTTTAAATTTGTAATAATGTGAGACCTGCAGGTTAGCTCTGCCCATATATTTGAGCATTTGCCCTCTGGATGAATGCACTAGAATTACTTTCTCCAACTCCTGCCGTGGAGTCGATGGCAATGTGCAGCCATTCTGCAGGACGGAGAGGACATGCCCCCTGGGGTCCCAAGGCTGTCCATGTTCACGGAAGCAGACGGCTTCGTCTTTATCTCTGGAGTGGCTAGTGGGCTGCAACTGCGGACCTCTGGTTAGCAGCTCAACACTTAACTCACTGTGCCACTCTAGAACTCTGACTTTATAAAGGGCTCCTTTCTACCTATTTATCTCCCTCAAATGGCAGATAAACATGCCTTTTCAATGGCTGGTAGTTACTTTTTCTACCCTGTCTTTACCCCCTCTGCCCCCCTCCCTACATTCAGTTTCTCTTTAGCTCTTGTTAAGAGGATTTATAAGTTTTCTGTATGTCTTGCTTTGGTTGGTTGGGTGGGTTTTGTTTTTTGATCTTTGTTTGCTAACCTATACTCCTCTCTGCAGTCATGCGACACTCGTCATCTCGTGGCTGCTCCCGTTCGGGTTTCTCTTCGCAGCACTAATGGAGATGGGCCCCCCTGCCTTCTCCCTGATACGAGGCTGTGCAGGCTTCTCCTCTGAGCGGACTCCTCAGACGACATCTCCTGGAATCACTTTTGTTCTGCTCTCTGTACATTAGAAAATGGTCATAATGCTTCCACGTTCTCTTCTTC
>NW_022111377.1:6755046-6756614 GCF_000313985.2 Echinops telfairi
TGAGCCTCTTCTAGCCTGAGCCAGGGAGAACTTGAAGGCCCCCACGATGGGCTTCTCTGGTCAAGGACATGAAAGAAGATCCTGGATGGAATGATAGAAAGCATCGAACAAAATTTCTAAAAAGTCCTGCGAATGGAACACGCATGGCGGATGCTGTGCGGGTTCCTTGCGTACGCATGGATGGTCAGTCTAGTGTTTGGTGTGCCCTCTGACGTTCAAGGGAGACACTAAGCTCAGGTTAATGTGTTCTCTTAAATACCTATTCCCCTTCCTTCTCATCCTCGTTTTTAACTGAGATGAAGAGGCTGTTCCAGTTCTGTTACTGAAACAATGAAAAGGAATTTGCCTTACCTTTCCTCTCTCTTGGCCTCTTCCCTTACAGCCCTCTTGCCTCTCACACACTCTATTAGCCTCTCCCAGTCTTGTGCTTTCCCACACTTGTCCTCACCTCCACACTTGGTGGGAAGTTGAAACCATTGCTTCGTGTTAGAGGTTTGATGGCACTGTGTCCTCAGTAAGGTACTTGGGTGTGTTCTCAAACCATTTTACATATTCATCTTGATGTTCCTAATAGAACAGGGCTGAAAATGGCATTGCAGTGCATTGGGCCATCTAGTTGAATGCAGTGTCAGCATTGAGATGGGAAAATAGAACTTTTGTGGAAGTGGGTGGTCTCCACTGATCAGGGATATAATCAGATTGCAGACAGATTTTAAGGTTGCACAATGACTCTCACGAATGCATATGCGGGGTGTATAATTTGGGAGTACAGAAAGCCTTCTCTCACCTGTGAAATGATTCCTCTTGGTTTAATTTTTGGTGGTGGTAGTTCTTTTATGGTGACTTGCTCTTAATTAACCTAATTACTCTGTCATTACTGTATCCATGTGAGAGACTCTTTCGTTATTCTCTGAATATCATTCAGTGATTATTATTGTGATGATGGTAGTGGTGGTTGTAAAATAGGTCATTCTTTTCGAGAATGAAAGAAAACCCAAAAACAAATGTAAAGGCATAGTTAGTCAGCTTCTCCTTTGCACATCCCCAGAGCTCTACATTTCCTGCCTCCACAGAACACCCACTATCAATTTTGCAATTTCTTCCAGAGTTATTTTATGCACATATGAATGTACATTGTTTCTTCTTTTAGAACAGAAGGGTCGCATTCTCTCTCTCTCTCTATATATATATATATATATGTGTGTGTGTGTGTGTGTGTGTGTGTGTGTGTGTACAGCATCCCACATTTGCCTTTTGTCTTTAACTTGGCAATACATCTTGGTGATCTTTACATATAAGTGTATGAAGTGGTTTCTGTTACAATAATTACAGGACATTCTATCTTGTGGGAACATCATAAGACTTCATAGATGGAGATTAAGGCTTTATGATCGTTTTTGACATACGAGTGCTGGATAAGAATGAGTGGCATAATGGTTAGGCATTGTGCTGCTAACTGCAAGGTTGGCGGTTTGAAGCTGCTAACTGCAAGGTTGGCGGTTTGAAACCACCAACTGCTCTGCCGGAGAAAGACAGCACGTTTTACTCTTTGTAAAGGGTTTTGGAAA
>NW_022111377.1:6756771-6758571 GCF_000313985.2 Echinops telfairi
AAGGTTGGCAATTTAAACTCAGAAGCAGATCCAGAGGAGGACGCTGTGGCAGTCAGCTTTCCTCAGGATGCCAGCCCTGGAAACCCCATGGGGCAGACCTGCTGTCTCACAGGGTCTCTGTGAGTCGGAGCGGACTTGGCAACACGTTGACAACAACAGGCTTGTAAGGTTGATCAAGGGAAATCCAGGATTGGTACACATTATTCACAGTGGGGTTTGAGAAATTTCCTGGATGATCATCCACTTTTCTATGAATTCGTCTTTAATAGGTTTTTGAATGCACTAGATTTGGGATAGAAGGAAGGCAGGACTAGAACTTTCTTGAAAACAAGGTAGCCGAAACTGAGTAGCTCATTAATATTTGCCTGTCTGGGAAATAGGATCAAAGAGTTTCAAAGTATGATGAAGACGCTCCTAGAACTAGACTCATGTTTCCATTCATATAGAAATGTATGTATCAGAGGATGAATGGAACACTGTGTTTGAACCCTGGAGGATGCAAGTCAGACCTTCAGAAGGAAGAAGTTAGAAGGTTCACTCTATGCTTCCTTTTTTGAAGTGTCACCTTTACTGACCTTGAAAATCTTATTCATACCCAAAGCTAAATCTTTAAATACAAATGTGCCTCAGAGTTGAGTTAAACCTGTTAGTAAAATCATTGGGTCGCTGGGAAACAGTCTTTGTGTGTGTCTGGAGATGAGAAAATGGCTTTGTGCAGTGAAGACAGCAGCTCATCTTATCCCCATCCATGGGCTTTATGGAGCAGTGTGTCCTTTAAGACAAGAGATGCTTCCACATGGGAAGGTGTCTGGAATTTCTTTACCTGTTGATTGCTTTGAATGTGTTGTGTCTTGTTTATGTGATGGGTTCCTTGGCCATTAGGTAAAATATTGGTTGTGTCATACAGTATTTGGAAAAATGGTCAACTTTGTTGCAAAGTCCTCTGTAAGCCTGCTTGCATTCCTTTAGCTTACTTTTTAGTATGTGAAAGAAAACCCAAAAACAAATGTAAAGGCATAGTTAGTCAGCTTCTCCTTTGCACATCCCCAGAGCTCTACATTTCCTGCCTCCACAGAACACCCACTATCAATTTTGCAATTGCTTACTTTTTAGATCCTTCAAATTACATGAAATTTGCAATAAGCTTACTTTTTAGATCCTTCAAATTACATGAAATTTAAACATAAGGAAAATAAGGATCATGATGATTGTAATAATTGCTTTCCTTGAGAGGAAGTCAATTTCCAAGAGGTGAGGATAGATTGTGTCTATAAGAGCCTGATGTAAGAGTGTTCAGTGCACATTATACACATTGATATATTTGTTTGACACTAAATTGGGAACCTATATTTATCACGTAACTTTGCTTTCACAATATCTACTTTATGATGAGACAGAAAGGGAAGCCAATCAGTGTCGCTAACACTGAGGAGAGGACTCTTCAGGGCTTGAGTGAAGGTCTTTGGCTTCTTGGGTGAAATGATCATCGATCGTGATACTCTGGGCATATAATGGTTGGGGTTCTATTGTCTTGTTTTAATCGTGGTTTTCAGTGGGGAGACCAAATCACAGCAAGCGGCCATATCAGTGAGTCTCCATCCATTTGTTAATAGAATCCTTATGTTTTGATAGGAGCCCTGATGTGTAGTCAGTTGCACATTGGGCTGCTAACCACAAAGTCTGCAGTTGAAAATCACCAGCTTCTGGAAAGGAGAGAGATGAGGCTTTCTACTCCCGGAAAGAGTTAGAGGCTCAGAAACTCCAACCCCAAAGGGGTCTTTCTTCTCTGGCCTTACTAGG
>NW_022111377.1:6759859-6761547 GCF_000313985.2 Echinops telfairi
ATTGTTTTAAGAGCTGTAAGAACCCCGCAAAAATGATCTTTTAATAATTATAAAAAGAGAATACCGAAAACCAACTCACCACCATTGGGTCCACACTGCCTTGCAGCAGGACAGGCTGGAACTGCTCCTGTGGACTGACGAGGTGGGGGCAGGCCTGTCTCTGTCCCATGGAGCAGTAAGTGTGTAAGCATTGCCTAGTTGGCCTCGAGTGGAAGTTACACCAGGATGTTGTTGGATAAGAAGGCTGTTTTGTGGGAAGGAGTCCTGTGGTAGTCCCTACTCTGGTGTCAATTTAAGGATTAAGAGTGTAGCGTTGGAGTCTAGGCTGTCAATCTGGAGATAGCCAATGAGACTTCTGTGTGGGCATGGCCTTCTGAGAATTTTGGGAAATCTGGGACTTCCTCCTTGGAGGGGGAAGACACCTCTCTATCTCGCTCTGCTACTCCCTGGGAGACATTGCAGAAGACAAGCCACATGGACACAACCGGAGCTGAGAAGCTACAGAGAGACCCCTGCCGGCGCTGAGATGCTTATAACGCCACTGGACCCAAAGACTTTCTACCCACTGGCTTGTGATTGTCCACATTTAGCTTCATTGCATTTGTTTTGTGAGTCTGAAGAGGACTTTATAGATTGATATCAGAAATATGGGCTAGTATCGGACTTATGGACCTGATCTAGACTGGGCTGGGATGTTTTCTCAATGTTCAATGCCTCTTGTATATAAATCTCTTTCTTAGACTCATAGGTGTGTCGATGGATTTGTTTCTCTAGTCCACCAAGACGAACACCAGCCCCTTAAACTCTGCACAGCATCTGCTGTGCTGCTCTTGTCTTGTATGACTTTGTTTTTAGCATTCAGGAGACAGGGGCCCTGTAGTTTGTTGTGTGTTGTCTGGGTTACCTATTCTCTTCCTTTCTCTGATGCAGGTTTGCAGACTCCTGTCCCGGAGTTCATTGTGGACGTGGAATCTATGGATGTCTTTCCCGTGGGCTGGTGTGAAGCCAATGGGTATCCCTTGACGACCCCGCAGAAAACTGTGTGTAAGTATCGCTTAGTTGGCGTAGAGCTGAGCTCACACCTGCGATCCAAGTGGATCAGAAGGCAGGTGTTTGTTTTTTTGCAGGGGTGGGACGAGTTTAGTCAAGTTGTTTTAGCCAAACAAGCAGATTGCTCAGGGAGCACCACTGGGGTCACTGTCTTTAAATGCTGGCATGAGAGAAATATCGGAAAGCACGGTGCAGACTGACAAACGGTGAAGCCGTGCTGAGACAATGATGACCACAGGGCAAGGCGGAGATGAAATCTATAAAGTCCTCACTCCTTGTTCCATTACAATTCAGTATTTCATTTGAAATACTCAATCCTATATCTTTACTTTACCATTTCTGGGAACAAATTAGTTTTGTTTACTCTGTTCCCCAAAAGTATAGTCGGCCCCAAGAATGTACTGGCAAGTCTTTAAATACATAACCTTTACTTTGTACCAGCCAGCAAGATTTTGACTGTACTTTACAAGTGCATTATATCATGTCCTCTTATCACAAAAGGCCCCATCAATTGAGTCTTAGTAAGAAAGACCCCAGCAACCAATACATGTGCCTGTGTTTGTATGCAGCAACTGTGTTTTAAATTCTTATGCTAGGTCATTATCTTGAAATAAAATCATTTAAACATCTTTAAACTA
>NW_022111377.1:6762945-6764505 GCF_000313985.2 Echinops telfairi
GGTAGAATGATAGATTAAATGCACTAGGTTCTATTTAGACATCATTTCTGATAAGGAAAAGTCTACTTCATGTTAGAACTTCTAGCTAGAAGAAATTGATATAAAATTGTGGCATGAGTGAAATAACTTCTCAGGATTTAAATCCCCATAAAACCAAGATTTTTCTTTAACAATAAGCCATTTTCATCCATGCATTTTTCCCAGCGAGCTAACAAAGCGGTTTTTCTTTTTTCCTTTTCCCCCCTCACCGGCGTCACAGCACAAAAGAGACGGATCGCTGTTGTGCAACCAGAAAAACAGTAAGCATGTTTGTTTTTCTCCAAAACCTGCATTAGAACCTGTCGTGCATCTGCCTTAAGGACGACACAAATAGATGTGTTTGCAGATAGTTTGCACAGAGCATGCTAGTGAAGACGACAGTGAAATAAATCTGTTATTTATTAAGTGTAAGATCCGTTGCCTGCTCCCAAAGAAGTTCCACTCCAGCTAGTGATCTGGTACTGATTCTTCCCCTGGGTCTACCTGCAGAACGTGCAAACGTACCCCCTGAAAGGAATGGCTCTGAGAGTGATACTATGGACTTCGAGTGGTACCTATGACAGCGGTGGCTTGGGCAAGCTGTGCATCAGGTTCATAACGTTCCTTTTTTATCTGGATAACCTGGAAGCGGAGAGACTAAATAAGCAGAGAGACTTAATTGGTTATGAAATCCAAATTTGAAATCTTAGCTCACAGATATGCACTGTTTATAGGTCATTGGTTCTTTATGCTGTGTGCACATCATTCGACTGGTTAAATTGTTAAGTCATTGGGCTTGTTAAAACTTAAATTCCGATGACTTGACAGTGTCTGTTTCAGGTGCACAAGGATAGGGCCCACGAATCCTAGGAGATGTTGATGCTGTGGATTGGGGTACCACACTCTGAGAGCACCTGCCATTGGTGACCCCACTAGGAAATCTCAGGTTCACTTGGAGCTTATATGGTTTTCAACTGTAGCTCTTATGCAGCCAGCATGAATGAATACCTGTGTGGAAGCCTTCTGTTGCCTTTTTCCTTCAAAATCTCCATTTAAAATTTTTTAAACTTTTTTTTTCTTTTTGAACTGTATGCTCCCCTGGAATAAGCCCAGTCACATTAAGAACTGACAGCGTATGGGTCTGCAAGATATTCTTGTGATTATAGCCATAGCCAAGATCATACCAAACAACAACCGAACCAAAACCATTTTCTGTCAACTCAGTTCTGACTTATGTATGTCAGAGTAATGCCATACATACACACATACATAGAATTTTTAGTGGTATTGGAATTAGACAAACCACCACAACAAAAACAAGCCTCCGGTTGGTTTCCATTCATAGCAACTGTCTAAGGAGAACTGCCCTCTTGAGGGCCCAAGGTTGTGAAGTTTTACGGGAACAGACAGCCTCACCTTTCTTCTGAAGAGCATCTGGTGGGTTTGAGCTATTGACTTCCCAGTGAGCAGTCCAGTGCACAACCACGGTGTCACCGGCACTCCTTGGAAATAGATAGGCAGACCTTTTCTCTGAGGTGCGGC
>NW_022111377.1:6765728-6771021 GCF_000313985.2 Echinops telfairi
CCTACCTTTTTACCCTCTAAAACTCCTAAGTTGAATCTAATGTGCTTCTTGGCCAGAGGCTACCGACAACTCTCCTCATCTGCTGGCAAAAGTCCCTGCGCTGTTTGGAATTGCAAGCCAACCTAGGGCCTGGTCTCATGGACTGCCATGGGTACAAGGATAGACCTGAAAGCATCATTATTAGCTGGTCTTCCCCACACCCACCTCCCTACAGTTTAGGCCAGGATCATTTGCACTTTAATAATAGTATAGTTGATGCTTCAGCCCCTCTGGCTTTTCTTCTGTTCTTTAAAACCATCTGAATCAAAAAGCTGGTGGTAAGCGTTGTCTATGTGTAACGTGTACATTTTACCTCTTACAAAACCCTTTTAAAATATGCTAATAGACACATTTGTACATTTGCTCAAGAATTCTGTTGTTTAACCCAAACTAAACTTGTTCTGAATTCCAGATTTAATACTTGAGACCCATTGGAAGGATCTTTCTATTTGGTAATCTTCCTAGTACAGAGAGACATTTGTGAGTTGACTTACTGATACTTAGCAAAGAAGTAGAATTTTTCCCCCCTCAAAGGTCTAGTCAGGGTAATCCCACTTAAAAAAAAAGTCCCTGCAAAAATGCAACCGTGGCTTGATGTTTTACCTGTAGAATAGAGTTCAAAACTTCAAGATCGTTTTAAAGGGTCTGTAGTTAAGGAACTTATTGATAAATATTAAATACTATAGACTTCAGAATGGCTTACACTTCAACATAAAGAAAAAAAAATCCTTAAAACTAGACCAATTAACCACATCATGATTAATGAAGAAAATCTTGAAGTTGTCAAGGATTTCGTTTTACTTATATTCACCATTAACAACCATGGGAGCAGCAAAGAATCAAAAGACATATTACATTGGGCAAAACTTCTGCCAAAGCTCTTTAAAACATTAAAAAGCCCAAGGTGTCACTGAGGGTCCCTGTGGGACTAAGGTGTCCCTGACCCAAGCCAAAACCAAACCATACTAAATGTACTGCCATTGAGTAGGTTCTCAAAGAGAACTCTGTATAGCTCTATGTAAATCTTTATGGGAGCAGACAGCCGTATCTATCTTCCATGAAGCAATTGGTGGGCTTGAACCACTAACTTTGTGGTTAGGAGTCCCAATGCCTAGCCACCAAGGCTTCCGAACTCAATAGTATTAAGTCAGTTCTGACTCAGAACAACCCTATGTAAGACAAAGTAGAACTGCCCCTGTGAATTTGCGAGGCTGTACATCTTTATGAGAGGAGAAAGCCCCCTCTTTCTCCCATGGAGAAGCTGGTGGAATCAAACCACCGACTTTGTGGTTAGTAGCCCAATTCAAAGCACATTGCACTATCAGGGCACCTTCACCAGGGCTCAGCTACTGTATTTTAAGTCATCGTATATCCATGCAAAAGCTGGCCAATGAATAAGAAAGACTGCAGAAGCACTGATGCCCTTGAATTAGGATGTTGTTGAACCTTGACTGTGCACGCCATGGCCTGCCAGAAAAGCAAACAGAAAGCAGGCAAAAGGGTAGCCAGAATGCTCCTTAGAAGCAAGGAGGCAGGACTTAATCTCATGCACGTTGGCCCTGTTATCAAAAGGGTCTTGACTCTGGAGAAAGGACGTTACGTGTGACAAAGTAGAGGGTCAGCGTAAGGGAGGAGGACCCTCACAAGATGAAATGACGACGGCGCAGTGGCTGCAGCAGTGGGTGAAGCACAGCAGTGATCATGACGAGGAGGCAGGACACTGGGCGGCATTTCCTTCTAGTCTACAGAAGGTCGCTTGGGGGTCGGAGCCCACTTGACAGCACCCAGCAGCAGGAGCAGTGTCCTTCTCCTTTTCTCCGACACCCAGGGGGATTGCGTGTCTGCCTCTGAGTTGAAATCCATAGCAGAACAGGCCTCCTTAGACTGTCAAATTGCCATTCCAAACGAACAGTGCCCAGTACAGGGAAAGACCGCTCTCCGTATAGCTTAGCCTGGGGCAAGGGGAGAAAGTGAGTCCTTCAGGCAAATAGGAAACTTCATGTGTTGCTTTTAGACATTAAGAAGCCCCATAGTGAGATCTCACCATTCAATTATTCCACGTTTTCCTCATGGATTCTTGAGGCACAGCATGACCAATCACATGGCCTGTTCACTTTCTACATCAAAAGAATAATTAGGAAGTTGCCCATCCAAGCTGCAATGAGGTCCGTTTCACACCTACCAGGTTGGCATAGGAAAGAAGTCTGACTGTGTCTAGCATTGGCCGCGTTTGGGGCACAAGGACTTGCACTCAATGTTGATTGAATGCAAATTGGCACCATCACTGTGGAGAACAGTGTGGCTAGCCTAGTGCACCCGAGCATGTACACTATGGCCGAGAAATTCCACACCAGGCTACATACCTACAGCCGTCTCTTGTCCATCTACAGGAGGGTACAATGACATCCAGCAAAAATTTGCAGCAGAACCACTTAGAAAACATTAATCAATATTCAGAATGATATTGTCTATGGACACACCAATATATGTTTGTGGCAAGTGTTTATAGACCTGCATGGAATGCTGAACACTAAGCCCAGGGTAGCGGTTCCCTTTGGGAAGGCAGATGTGGGCCAGGCAGAATTAGCTGTGTAGCCCGTGTGTACTTTCTTGGGCTGCATCGTCTAAGTCTTTGTATTTGTGTGTGCGTCCTGAGTGTGGCACCATGGACGAAATACAGCAGGGAAACTGCTCAGAATATCTGAAGTATGATGATGGCTGTAAAAACACCCTCATGGTAGAAAAAAAACACACTGCACGTTGTCTCAGAAGCACCAACTCGCCTGCTTTTGCTCCAGTCCTCTGCCTCCTTTTGAAACCAGCCTGAGGCGTCCTGTGTAGATCTGTACGTGCCCGGGACCTCCCGGGTCTCACCATCATTTGGAGCTCAATTCTGCTTTATCTTCAAATTTCCTATTAGCCACGATGTCTTTCAGTCGTTTTGCCAACCAAGCGAATCCGCCAGGTTGGAGGTTGGCTCCCGCGGGCCTGGGAGTTCTGGTCCTGAGGCATCAGCTGCGTTGGTCTTCCCCTGCAGGTACTGTCAACGGGAAGTACTGCTGCCCTCAGCTTTTCATCAACCACAGGTGTTTCTCAGGCCCTTATCTCAACAAAGGAAGAATCGCCGAGCTGCCTCAGTCGGTGGGACCAGGCAAATGTGTGCTGGTTCTGAAAGAGGTAAAGTAAAGCACTTTCATCATCACAATTTGCGTAATAGTACAGTCTTTATATGACCTTTACGGTGTGCATCTATGTAAGAAGTTCTATTAATGCTCGTTTCTCTCAGCCTTGTGGACTAGATGCTGGTATGTGGAGTTGAAGTCTTGGTGTTCCTTTCTTTGAAAGGCTCACAGTCTAGTGGGGACCGGGGGTGGGGGTGGGGGTGCACAGGACACCTCCATCCCTCTCCATGAGCTGTGGGAAACTGCACTAGGTTTGGGAAGATAGATGAATGATTGTGGAATGAAGGTTTGGACTGAAGAGTTAAACACGGTTTTTCAGAAGGAGTGACATTTAAAATAAGCCCTTCAAGAAAACAAAAAACCTCACTGCTGTAGAGTAGATGCTGACTCATGGCTTCCCCATTCGGATTGGATAGAACTGGCCCTGTGGGTTTCCACGAGCGTCACTCCTCTCTCAGAGGGGCTGGGGATTTGGACCTGCTGACCTTGTGGATCGCAGCCCAGCGTGAACTCACTGTGCCACCAGGCCTCCGGAGCAAGCCCAGGCAGGCAAAAGGAAAGTCATGAGGCAGTATATAGAGTATTGTTAGAAACTGGTGCTCTTCAGTCTCACGCCCTTCGGACTTGTGATCAGGAGAGACTAGTCCCTGGGACAGGACATAGTGCTTGGCACTGTAGACAAAGGTCATCCCCAAAGAAGGAAGGTCCTCAATGAGGTGGATTGGCATGGTGGCTGCAGCAATGGTGTGGAACCTAGTGACGATGGTGAGAATGGCGCAGGATAGGGCGGTGATTTGCTTTGATGTATAGGGGTCCTTTTGAGTCTGTGCAGACCCGCTGGGGCCCAACAACAGTAGCCATGGCCATGCGCTCTTTCAGTCCTTGGGAGTGGTGATTCATATGATCTTACATTGTTTCTTATCCCGGCCAGTACTCGGTACAATGACCTATGGGTTGGAGGTACATGATAAACGTACAGGTGGCTTTCAGGTATACCCATAGAGTTTGTGTCATAGTCCTTGTGGTGGTATGATTTTCCACTCTCCTTCCTGCTGTTAGGAGGCAACCTGAAGATAGAGGTGAATCCTAATTGTGTGGGTAGAGCTTCTTTCCTGGCTTACATTTAATAGCTTTGTCTCAGACAGGGCTTGGAGACGGACTGGAATTTTGCAACAATTTCTGAACTCTTCTGGAGCCCCTCTCTTCTTTTCCACCTGCTGTAGTGAGTGCTCTCTCTTAAGAGGACACCAGATGCGTCTTCTCTGTCATGACTGCACTGGGATGAATGAAGTCTTTTTCATTTCTTGCGCACACAGCCTGTTTGTCCAGTAGACAAGTATTTGTCAGGCCCTGTCAAGGACCAGGCCCTGTGTGGAGCACTGGGTCAAGACGTCCAGGAGATGTATCCTCCACCCATTTGGGTTTTCGGTGCTTTCTGGGAAGACAACAAAATCCAAGCGAGCTCTGGGGAACGGTACCTGCCATCACCAGAGATAGGTTCAAAGTGTTCTCAGATCCAAGGTCCCCAAATGAAAGCAAGGAAAATAGAACCCTGCTGCCAGGAGGGGGATTCCCATTCCTGAGGACTCTGTCCCTAAGGCTTCCAGGGCAGTAATCTTAGCAGAGGCAGACTGTGAGTCAGAGAGGAGGGTGCGGCAAATAGATGGGAGGTAACATGTGATCTGAGTTACACAGCGCAAGTAGAATTTGAACTGCACAGCATGTGGAAGGCTGTGTGGGTAGAAGTCAAGGGTGTAGAGGAAAAACAAACTCACTGCCATAGATTCAATTCTGACCCATAGGGATCCTATAGGACCGAGTAGAATGGTTCCATCGAGTTTCTGAGGCTGCCAAGCTTTACCGGAGTGCAGTCAGTCTCGTCTTTCTTCATTGGAGCTGCTGGTACCTTTGAACCTAGACCTTGCACTTGGCAGTCCAGTACTTTACCCGCAAGGCCACCAGGACTCCTGCCTTTGGGAAACGAAGGTGGTTATGAATGACTGATGCATACATACTTAGACTGGGGATACACATCGAATTAAGGTGTTTTAATTTTTTAAAACTAGTTTTTT
>NW_022111377.1:6772421-6773913 GCF_000313985.2 Echinops telfairi
CGGCCGGAGTTCTCTGCAGATATGAAAACTCAGTCCACGTGGAAAGCAAACTGGGGCAAGATATATGAATTCCTATCATAGTGTGAAATAAGATCCCGCGACCCAGAATGGCCTGGTGACCCTCAGCCTGTTGCTGGGCTTTTGCTGTGGGCCCGGATTCAGCATCTGGGTCTGCTTTACTGGAGGGATTGGAAAGGTGCAGGCACGCGGTGATCTGTTGGGGCTGTTTGAAGCTGCCTCCCAGACTGTTTCTCGTTGTGTTTTCCTGTTGCTCAAATGAGACATTGGGGTGCCACCTAGCTCTCTTAACAAGCCATCGTGACCTTCGGTTCAGCCTCTCTTTACGGGTTTGCTAAATACCTTTTTTTTCTAAGTCAAAAGTAGTTTTACCTGATGCATAATTTCAAGAGGTAGCAGCAGCCAAATTTCAAAGCCAGGCTGGAGCAGCTTTCTGATGACAAAACTCATTTTTTGCTGATGTTCAGAAAATGCATGAGGCAGAAAGGGGTGGAGGGGAGGGCGATTAAAAAAAAGCAAGCGCTTCAGTTCTATGCAAGCAGAGAACGCATAAGTTTCCGCCAAGCTGATCTTTATGCTGATGCTTCTCCCTGAGCTGGGACCCCCTTGGTTTCAGGTTTCACTTACTCACTGGGAATGGAGTCACTGAAGGGAGCCATCAGTGACATCAGAAATTAAGGACTTTCATGTCTTTACAAAATGTAAAACGATCCTTGTTTTCCCTGTGCCCCATCTAGGAATAGAAGATGTCTGTGGGGGTGGAGGTGGAGCCGATTTAGAAAGGTTCTGTGCTGAGTAAGCAGCAGGGTCCTGGCGCTGAGAGAGTAGCCTGTGTGCTGGAGAGGAAGAAGATTCTGGAAGGAGTGGTCATTCGTGTGTGTCTCTACTGGTCCAGGGGTTGTCAGTTTCAAACGCAAACACAGGTACTGCAGAACGCAGGCCAGGTGGTCTTCCAAAGGGTTGCAGCCTTGAAGAGCCCACGCAGCAGGGCTACCCCGCACCCCTGGGGTCCCTGTGAGTTGGCATAGACTCGGGTAAATCTCAGCACAAACCCCCTTTCTGGACTGGAGAGTGTGGAATTGAAGCAGCTGAGGGAGCTCTGACTGGCTTCAAGTGCACAGGGCTCAGGGAGGCATTGACCTCAAAGCAAAGTCAACAGATAGCCTAGTCGACTTGCCTTTGGGGCCACACAGACGTCCCCTCGGATATTGGACCCAATTGCCATGGAAAGTCAGACTTGTTACAGTAGAGACAGTTGGTGATGGTGTTTTTAATACAGACCTGCCACCTCCAGTGTGAGCATGGTCCTGGTCTCTCCTAAGCTTTCCCACCCCTGCCGAGCTCCCACCGAGTCCCTAGTCCAGTGGTTCTCAACCTGTGGGTCGTGGCTCCTTTGGGGGTCGAACAAACCTTTCACACGGGTTGCCTGATTCATAACAATAGCAAAATGACAATGATGAAGTAGCAACGAAAA
>NW_022111377.1:6775214-6776656 GCF_000313985.2 Echinops telfairi
TCGCTCTATCCATCCGCGAGGAGCTTCTCAAGGAGTCACTTTGGCCCTCCTCATCGCCATCTGGTCCAGGGTGGCAAAGATTTAGATAAGAGCAGTGAAGCGCGCCTTCCTTGGTATGAAGAAGAATGGGTTGTAACTCATTTGCATTGGCAGAATGTGACGGCTGACAAGGTGAAGAGCTATGGGTGCCAATCTGATGATGTCAGAGATTTGGTTGGCTAATGGTATTGCCTGTTGCTATACTGGGTGCACAGGAGGTGTGGAGGAGACTGGCTCTCTACCCCTATCTGAGATGTTTGAGGTCTGCATAGCCCTGCAGGCCTGAAAAGTGAAGAAGTAGGTGATTGGGGCGGCACTAGACAGCAATGGATGCTTGCATGAGTCTCTTGAGTTGCCCGGGCACGCAACACTCAGCAGGTGTTTGCTGAGCAGCGGCCTCGTCCATCCCAGATACTCTTCTGGCACCAGGCACTGCAGAAAGCCAATAAGTAGCCCACTCATTCATTCAGTCAAATGATGAGTAGTTGATGCGCCTTCAGCCTTGTGCCAGGCACTGTGCTAGCAGCTGGAGAGAGGGCCGTGTCTCACTGAGTAATAGTCCAGAGGGTCCTAACAGTCTCCCGAAAGGGAAAGGAGGGAGGCTGGTGCTCTCAAGATGAACCCCGATTTAATAAGATTTGCCCCTCACCCGACACACACACACACACACACACACACACACACACACAGCCATTGAGTCAATTTGACACATAAGCACCCTTTACATCAGAGTAGAACTGTCCCTATGGGTTTCTGAGACTGTCAGTCTTTACAGGAGTAGAAAGCCTCATCTTTATCCTCCAGAGCCGCTGATGGTTTCAAACTGTTGACAGCTTAGCAGCCCATCTTGTAACCCACTATGCCACCAGGGCTCCTTAACAAGTCCCCCCACATGCAGATACACAGCCAGAAACCTGTGCCTGGTGGTGTTAGAATGACACCCCAGTTCTGCATAGCTAGTGTCAGTAGTTGTTGATGTTCGTAAATCAAATGCCATGCATTGTTTGATGATAGAGAGGATGGGAGGGAAACGAACTCAAACCAGAAGCCTCCTTACAGAGCTGCCCCCTTCTGTGGACCCCTGGTTCATTTCTAGCCTCTGATGGGACCCAATCTCACAGCCCTCAGCCACTAGCTAGTAGAAGTTTAGCAAGTCTGCCTAATACAGGAGCCCGGTAATTATCTCAAACTGTGAAATCCTTCCATGAAGTCTGACGAACAGAGCCAGGCAGGTGAATGATGATTTCAGACATCACAGCCGAGGATTGAATGTTGAGCCGCGGGGTCGCTCGGAAGGAAAAAGAGTGTGCGCAGACTTGCCATCACTGAAGATATGGGTCCGACTCACTGCTCTGCTCCACTGACACGTGAAATAGGTTTGGGCGGAGGCTCCGAAGAAACCC
>NW_022111377.1:6777735-6782955 GCF_000313985.2 Echinops telfairi
CTGCTTTTGTTCTTAAGCTTCTGGTGCGCATTAGCTCACCCATGCAGCCACCTGGTGGGTGTACTTGAACTGTTGCAAACACTCTTGGTCTGGGAGACAGGAATTAGCAGGATGTTAAGTCATAGCTTAGGAAGTTGGTAGAGGGAGAAGTTGCATTTTTGTTTGCCTTGTTACTAATCTTCATGGTTGTCTATAACAAAGCAAGGTACCCTCGTTGAATTTTCTTGTTGGACACCAGGGAAGGATTTTGCAGGAGTCAATTGATAACTACAGCACCGATTACCGTTGCTTGCCATCTGTTGATTTTGGTTCATGTGTGGAGTTGAGCTGTTCCAGGGGCTTCTCAGGGCTGTGACCTTTTGGAAACAGATCATCAAGCCTGTTTTCTCATGCATCTCTGGATGGGTTCGAACTGCCAGCTTAACAGGTGATAGTCAGGGCTTAACAGTTTGTACCCCAGAGACACTTCTATTCAGGTAGGCTGTCGAACAGATTCTTGGAGTGGGTGAATCATCATGCTTGTTATTGGTGGCCGGATTCAAACTCACAGCACAATCCTAAATTTGTACTCAGTAACAATTCTTCAAAGGGCTTTCAAGGTTGTGACCTTTCTGAAGCCGATCATCAGGCTTTATTTCCCTGGTGCCTCTGGGTAGGTTTGAGCTGCTAGCCTTTCGGTTGAGCCCAGCGCTTAACCATATGTGCACCTAGGGGTGCCTGCAGAAGCATTAGATGGACCCATATTGAAGATTTGTTGAGCACGTACGATGGCCATGTAGAGTCCTAATGACCATGCCTATGGCAGTCAACAAAGGATAGTCCCGAATTTCTCAGAGCGTGTGTCCTGATGGGGGCAAGCAGTCAAGAGTTATGTCGGGCAGAGTGTGAATAATGTGAGTATGTCAGGTGGGGGGTCAGGGCTGTCATGCTCAAAGAGGTCTTGGAAGGGTGGGAGAAAGGTGCTCTTATGGTGCATAAGACCGTTAAGGGGGCCCCAGAGACAAGGGCTTGTGTGCATCATGGCCTACCTGCTGCTGCTGAGGGGAGGGGAGGCCCAGGAGGAGGTCCTCGGGAAGAACAGTCCAAAGAGCAGAGGAGAAACTGAGAAGCAGGGGGGTGCTGGTGGGTTCCAGGACCCAGAGAAAGAGAGGTGTGGGGGGGCCACAGTGAGGGTTGTGGATTATGCTCTGAGGCAGAGAAAAAAAAACCTTTCAAGAGTTTTGAGCAGATGAGTGGCTTGATGTGACTTAGGATTTTCAGAGATCTTGCAAACAAGAGGAGTTAGGAAGACCAGGGAGGAGCAGGGAGAACAGTTTGGAAGTCATTGAAAAACCCCAGTCTCCCCCGCCCCCCCAAAAAAAGATGGAAGCAGAGGTTGGTAGCTTGAACTTGGGTTGGTGATGGTGTAGGGTTGGACACATCTTTAAGGTAGACTATCTGGAAGGAGGGCTTCAGGTAGATTTGATGTGAGCAGAGAGAGTAACAGAAGATAAAAGAGGCACCCCTGCTAAGTTTGGCCTTTTTGTTAGATGGGAGAAGAGGTGAGAAAGGGAAGGCTCTAAGATAGATTTATCTGTCGGTTTGGATCAAAGCACAGAGGGCCATGTGTCCGGAGTTGGGAGAGGTGCGGGTCGGAGATAGAAATTTGTTAATGATGAGGCTGTTTGTGTACTGGTAGTGTCTAAAGCCAGGACCACTGTGAAGCCAGTGTAAATCACAGAGAGAAACCTTTCAAGAACTGAGCCTGGCTTGTGCCATCATGGCAGCTGGTAATATCAGAAAGGTTCAACCAAAGCCGCTCAGCAAAACGGACCAGCAAAGGAGGAGACAGAAGAGACTGGGGTTGGAGCATCGGTACCTGCCATCTGGTGAGAAGAGAGTGATGGCGTCACATGCTACAGACCACTGAAATAAGAACAGAACTAGATTAGAATGGACCTCAATTCAAAACTAGGTTCCCCAGTGCTTTGGAGTCGGAAGTCCCATTGTATGGTGGTCCAGACAGGATGGAGGGGCCCCTAGTGATGTAGACCACTTTCTGGATGAGAACCAAGAGGTGACGGGCATCAGAGCAAGCTGAGAGGTGGAGGGAGGGTTGCTGGTTTCATGCTTGAGGGTGGATGATGTCACAGCAAGTCTCGCTGCTCAGGGACAGGTCCTAGTTGGGAGGAAGAAAGTGGTGATGTGGGAGAGAGAAGGAAATCCACAAAGAAAGAAAAGAACGTTCCTGAAAGAAGTTTGGGATTTTTACTGTTTTACTCATGACAGATCACAAGGTAGGAGGCACCATGGGAGGGTTTTTAAGTGCCATTCACTGTTGCAGTTAGGTACATTTGAGCCCATCACGACTCAGAGCAACCGGATGTTCAAGGGCACTAAACCCTGCCCTCCCAATTGTTATGTTTGAGCCTTGGGTCTCATTAAGGGCCTTCCTCCTTTCCGCTGACCCTCTACTTTACCAAGCGTGATGGTGATGTCCTTTGCCAACGATTGGTCAATAGACAAATCCTAATGGTCAAGAGGAATCAGTGATTAATTGGAGGAAAAAAATGATAAGTCCCTTTAGATGAAATTTAAGACGAGTCATAATATTAGATCCATTCCATCTGATTGTGACGTTCCGAGGAAGAAATGCTTTAGGTGCCTGGGGACGTTTGATGTGCCCTGGTGTGTCCTGACGTTTGATGCTTCTGTGACCCAGGGTACCCTAAGAAGCGGAAAGAGCCATGCAGCCACGGCAGTAAACCGCAGAGTGAACAGAATACAGGGCTGAGGGCTTCTTTTGCCTTGGATACCCTGTCTGCCTCTCAAGAGAAAGAATTCTCCCTCATGTTGTCCTGAGAGTTAGTCTGTCTCAAAGAGACGTCACTACAATGTCACTAGAGTTCAACAGATGATTAGATGTCCAGGCAAACCCACTGCCATTGAGGCCAGGCTGACTCAGCAGTACTCCTATAGGACAGTAGACCCGGGAATGTCTGAGACTGTAGCTCTGTCCGGGGGCACAAAGCCTCTTCTTTCTACTGGTCTTTCTCCGGGGGAACTGATGGTGGTTTCAAACTGCTAACCTTGTGGGTAGCAACCTGCTCCGATGTAACCACTATGCCACTAGGGTTCGTTCAAAATCAGATTCTTCTTCCCACTGTGTCAGCCAAGCCCACGCTGTGGGGGCCATGTTTGTACTCTGAAATGTTTTCATTATTTTAGCACTTAAAGAAGGGAGCCCCTCCAATGCCATCAAGTGGATTCTGACTCATAGTAAACCCCATAAGTCAGGGGAGAACAGCCCTTATGGGTTTCTTATGGGTACTCTTTACAGGAGTAGAAAGCCTCCTCTTTCTCCCTGGGAGCACCTTGTGGTTTTGAACCACTGACCTTGTTAGCAAACTAACATGTAACCAACTACACCACCAGGGCGCCTCCAAAATACAGGGATCTCCTGTTAAAGTTCCTGCACTTTGAGCATTGTTGGAACTTTAATCAAATGGCAGAGTTGGGATTGGAAACATCGAAACGACTCTTGGTGTTCATGGAAGTGAATCTGAGAGGAAATGATGCAGCGACCGTTTCATTGAGTGAAGAGGAAAGGAGCCCTCCTTGATTTGCATAATCTCTGGAGTACTGGATTTGTACCTGCAAGTGTACTGGGTGAAGAAAACCAATATTTATTGAGTGCAGCTGTGTACCAACCACTATCTGTGGGTTTTCCTTTTTTTTGTTAAATCACACAAGATAGCATTTACACTCTTATTCTTTTTGTCTCTGCCCTCCGATGATCCTCCCTGCTCTGGTCTCCAGATTCTGAACCACTCACTGTATTTATTCTTCTTCCCGTTGTTTGTTTGTTTTCCCACTTCCTTGTTGAGCGCGTGTTGTCAGACCTGGGCATTCATCTTCTCAGCTCACAGTCCATTGTCCAGGAGTCC
Source organism: Echinops telfairi (assembly GCF_000313985.2). Classification (NCBI taxonomy): domain Eukaryota; kingdom Metazoa; phylum Chordata; class Mammalia; order Afrosoricida; family Tenrecidae; genus Echinops; species Echinops telfairi. Next base: position 6,781,662 of record NW_022111377.1, read on the forward strand.
TGCTTTCACGGACTGTGCCAGGGTAGGCTCTACACACAACTATCAAGGTTCTGTCCTTGCACAGCTCTGTCTCGCTGCCACACTAACTGGTTAGCTGTGCCCTGCTCCCCATTTAGATCTCAATGGACTTCCTGTCACATGCTTGGGCAGGTGGTAGATGCTGGGTAGTAACAGGATGGGGAAGTAGCTGATGCCTGGGTGGATGGGTGAATGAATCAAGGTACAGTAAAACCTGCAAGAGGTGAAAACTGCCAGAGAAGGAAAACTCTGATGTTTACCACAAACATTGAAAGCAAAGTGTTTCGAGACTGAAAAACCAGGCTTCCACGGGTCATACTGTCCAGGAGTTATCTGTACTATTCCATCTCTGTGTCATGACACTAGGTGGTTTCACAGAGAAGGGACCCCAAGGGGGTGCTGCTGCTGCAGGACCAGGTCTGTGTGGTGGGACAGAACTGTGCCAGGGGTAGGCATATGGTCCTCAAGGGAGGAACACCATTTTTCATCTATGTGCCTTTATAATCAGCTACTCCCTTGCGACTTCGAGGGTGCTTAGTAAAGATATGTTATCAAAAAAAAAAAGAAGAAGAAGAAGAAATGGATGATTTGAGAAGCACAAGGAAGGGTCAGCCTGACCCTAAAATCATTCCTGCATTTTGATTCATTCATATTTATCCCATTCTGAACAAGCACACGTGCCTCCATGAGCAGAGGATGGAAAGAGAGGACTTCAGGCCTGGTGTGTGGCCTGCAGGGAAGAGAACTCTACCAAGGGCCTGTGATGGAGAAAGTCCCAGTTGGATTTGATAATTAAGACATCGGGCCTCTTTTCAAAACTTTTTTTTTTAAGTGATTAATGAGAAAACCAAAATTTAGTAGGTTGAAAATTGAATTGAAGGCAACTAATTATAAAGTATAGTTTATTGTTCTTGTTGATTTTTAAGATGTTTAGCTCTATAAAGAGGGCAGTTTCTAGAAAGCCAAAGCACTTCTTAGGAAGAGTGATTTTTCAAACATTTACAAGGACAGGGCCGTGAGACTGAAAAGTGGAAGGCATAGGAGAGAGTTTATTTTATGGGCTGAGGAGGAATCTATTTTTGACCGAGAACAGGGCCCCAGGCCAACCTGCTTTGTATGCCAGGATGTGTCCCCTCCTCCCTTCCTCCTGGCACCCTGACATCCAGGGTCAACTGCAGTGCCCCTGTTCTACAGATGGGGAAGATCAGGCTGCATAGCCTCTGGACAAGGACGTTGGGGTTGATCCTAGATCCACTCAGCTGCAAAGGCCATTACC
>NW_022111377.1:6784301-6785226 GCF_000313985.2 Echinops telfairi
TTTTAAGTCTCCCTTTCTGTGAATGGTACTAACAGTAAACCAGAAGATCCGGTGGCGGTTATGATTCAGAAGACATCACACCCCGGGACTGCATGCCTTGTGTTGTCATGGTCTCTTGGTGAGGGAGGGGGGTACAAGGCCCCTCTGAACTCCTGAAAAGAGGAGACAGTTGTCATGCCAACTGCAGAGTAGGGCAGATTGTAAAATGGGTTCCTTAGTCATAAAGTGAGAAAGCTTCGTCTTTAAGGAACAGACCAGGGTGGACACCCGTACATTTCAAAGACACCCCAGCTCCGGGGCACCCTGCAGTTTGCCCGTTCCTGCAACACCTTTCCATTGTCTTCGTTTCTTTGGACATACTCTGTTCTAGCCCCTGCCATCCAGTCTGTTCCAACCCCAGTGACCCTATAGGGCAGAGGAGGACTGATCCCTAGGGTTTCCGAGGCTGTAAATCTCTACAGGAGCAGTAAGCCTCTTTGTTTTCCCATGGGGCGGCTGGAGGGTTTGAACTGTGGACCTTGGGGTTAACAGCCCAACATTTGTGACCCACCGTGCCACTGGGCCTCCTCATACACTGCCCTAGTCTCCTCCCACACAGAGTGGGTGCTTTGGCAATCGCTCCAGCTCCCATCGCTGTGGAGTTTCTTTTTCTTTTTTCTGCTCACTCTCATTGGTATTCTGCTCCAAAACGTGAAATGTGAGCCCAGTGCCTGGTTTATTCTGCACTGGGATACAGACCTCCTAGGAAGGCAGGGACTAGGTTTTATTTCTGTGCTCCTGGCGACTGAGGGGGAAAATGCTCATTTCAAGGAACCAGTGCCAGGGGACTTCTCTGTGTCCCTCTGTAAACTGCTTTGTGGCTGCCAAGTAGTGGTAGTATCTGAGCATGCAAGAACCCATAAATGCGCATCGCTGATGATGACTC
>NW_022111377.1:6786566-6787879 GCF_000313985.2 Echinops telfairi
GATTGGAGAGGAGGGGGAAAAAGAGGAGCTGATACCAAGGACTCAAGTAGAAAATGTTTTGGAAATGATGATGGCAGCATATGTACAAAGATGCTTGATACAGTTGATGTATGGAATGTTGTAAGAGCCTCCAAAAAATGATTTAACAAATAAAAATAAAATACAATACCCCTCTGAGCAGGTTGTCCTAGTGTCAAATGTCCATCAACAGAGTCAAGCCCAGGTACGCCACGATTGCATTTGTCCCCCTCCTTGCCCAGACATATGGGGTGTGTCTGTCAGGAAGCATCAGCCTGAACCTATTGTCTCCATTTGATCAGTTTCATTTGAAGTGCATTTTATACGTGAAATTCAGTTCTCAGCCGCTGTATCCTTCGGCGGAGTAGTCCTGTGGAAGGGTCCGAAATGGCTCTGGGGTGGAGGTTCGGGGCTGTTTGTTGGTTTGTTTTCCTGCGGTCAAGAAGAGTTTGTGGGAGGCTGCCACTCCCCTGGTGAGTGGGGGGCTTAGCATTTCCCACTCGCTTATTTATCCCTTTGTCTCATCGATGGTGTTCGCCTACTCTGTGTTCCAGCACCGTCAGTCACCCATTCGCCGCACCTCGCTCCAGCCAGGTGTTCAGCAAATGCGTCCAGTGGTGTCCGGAGCAGAGTTATTTTTGAAAGAAGGAGCCCCATCGACCCACGGCAGTGATTTTTGTGTGTGCTTCCCCCCTAGGTCCTCAGCATGGTCATCAATGCCGCCTACAAACCTGGGAGGGTGTTACGAGAATTACAGCTGGTGGCAGACCCACACTGGAACTTCCAGGAGGAGACGCTGAAAGCCAAGTAAGCGTCTTCAGTTCTGGGGAAGCAAGGTTACTGTAAAAACAAAAACCCAAAACAGACTTACTCTTCCTCGTTTGGAACGTCTTGTTCTTTTCTCTGACCCAGCACAGAGAGAATGGAAACAAACGGAAGAACTCTTGCCATCGTTGGTGTTTTTGCTGGTGCAGCATCCCCGTAAGCTTGAGGACTTGAAAGGAGAAGGGCTGCTCGGCTGATACTTTATTGGGACAAATATTACAACCGTTCATCCAGAATAAAAACTTTCAGGGTTAATCGCCCCTAGAATATTGGATGGAAAGAGACAAATTAGAGAGAGGTTATCCCCTTCCATTATTATACTGGATTCACTAACCTTCCTTAGAATTTGAGGCTGTCCAGAGTTATGCCAAGCATATGTTCTCTACCCTGGGATTTTTGCAGCTGTAAAAGACAAACAGGAGCCAGCACCTTCTGCTTGGGCTTATGTCGAATGACCGCGGGCTTCCAGC
>NW_022111377.1:6789084-6824585 GCF_000313985.2 Echinops telfairi
TCCCATTACCAAGTCGATCAGAGCTTTTATTAAATCCAGCCTGATACAATCAAAACAGACATGGTGAAATCCAACCGCCCCCTGCCTCCCACCTGTATTGTAAAGACAATGCATTGCCTATTATATCAAATATGACAGTAAGTTCCCTAGCAAAACTCTTACACAGCAACTTACAATGAGAAAATGTCTGTCTAAACCAGGTTTCAAGTGCGTGAGATCACAGGGCGCCTCAAAGCAGCTGCTAATGATGACAGGTTTACAGTCAGCACACACGTTCCTGTTAGAATATTACGTGTTGAGTCACCTCATTCCTTCTGATGTAAAATGACAACTTTTTAGATCTTGACAACTCGGCTGTTTTCTTTGGTGCAAAGGGAAGGAGAGGGCTCTGGGCTCCTTCCCAGTTAGCTGAAGCGCAGACGCGCTCTGCTGTCAGGAATAAGCTAGCCTGATGGAGGGGAGACCTGTTTGGAAGGTATTCACTTGTCTTGGCTGTATGTCACTGGATTATAATTACAAAGGGCTTTTTCCGGAAGAAAGGACACAAAATTGTCCATTGGGCAATGTGACACTGTCACTTAGCATCTAGGGTCTCTGATGGCTTGATTTTCTCCTGATTTATCCTCCCATTGACATGAGAGGATAGAGGTGCCACGGAAGGGTTGTTTAACCTCTAAATATAACAAAACCAAACACTATCATCTACACTTGTCTCTCAGTGACTTTTCCGATTTATCCAGCAACTATACTTTTTATATTCTTCCTAAAGAAATGATTGCAGTCTTTGAAAAGCATGCATGAAGTCTGTCATATTATCTGCCTTCCACGTGTATTGAAAGGCAAACATGAACTCTGTAGTGCAAGGGGAAATTGAATTCTAAGGTTCATTTCAACTGTTTAAAAGAGGAAGCAAGTCCTGGTGACTTTAACTATACCTAGTTTAAGAGGAGAAGTGTAGACTATATCTTAAGAGAATTAATTTTAAAAAACAGCCTTAACTGTATCTAAAGATGTTTACACGTGTTTTTCGACATGTCATAGAATCCTCTGAGGAGGATATTTTTGGCGTGTTCACTTTTCTCAGAGTGGCTTGGCTGGTAATCTTTATAAAAGCTGGGTAGCAACTTAATCGATTTTCCCAGCCTTTTGTCACAGCTCTTCAGCATAGTTAAAGGGAATTGCCCTGGTATAATTTCAAATGAACTCAACTTCACATCACTTGGGCGGGAGCACTGAGATAAAATCGGGTCTTCCGAGCAGTCCTGTGGATATGATATTTGTGTTTCTTTATTGCAGGCTACAGTGGCTTTTGCATGTGCTTTTCATCATTTGATATTTGTCTCCCTTTGCCCGTGCCCATCATTTATGAATAGTGAAATGTGTTATTGGCTATAAAGTGCTCTAGACAAAAAAGGACTCCAAAGCAGAGAAACTTTTTACCGAAAAGGGTTTTTGTTTTGTTCCTTTTTGTTGATGTGCTATTGTGTGTTCTGAAAATGTGAGGTGCTCCTTGACTCTCAGCATCAAAGAGCCTTATCTACTACAGACTGCACACGAATTGGTGCTGTTGAATTATGATGTTGGCAAAGAATATTGAAAGTACCCTGGACTGGCAGAACAAACACATCTGGCACGGAGGACAGCCAGGTTGCTCCTTAAAAGCAAGGATTACAAGACTGCGTCTCATGCGCGTTGGCCATGTTACTAGGAGAGACCAGTCCCTGGAAAGAGATGCTCTGCTTGGTCAAGTAGAAGTTCAGGAAAATGAGGAGGATCATCAAGAAAATGGACTGACACAGTGGCCGTGACGATGGACTTGACATCACAATGAAGGTCAGGGTCCCTCAGGACCGGGCAGTACTTCCTTCTGTTGCACATGGGGTCACTATGAATCAGAACTGACTCGATCGCCCCTAACAACAATAATGTCAATCGAAAAGAAGATGGAATATTTCTCTGTGTGTTTAGGATACTCAGACTATGGGTGCGGTGTTTCTGATTCAAACCAAACTCGTTTCAGATGCTCCGAATTATAAATGGAAGTGTTTTTGACATGTGCATGTGCACACACTCCATCAATTGATGCTACAAAAGATTATTGGTTGTGTAAGGCATAAGTTGAAATGCAGGAAGGGAGAAAGAAGAAATTTCAAGAGTTAAGTTGTGTGACTAGGCTGAAAACCAGTTAGCCATTGTATTGATGATAAACAGGTGACCAGCGAATGAAAAGTCTTATTCTCAAGTGTGTTAGTCTGGGTAGACTAGAGAAGCAAATCCATGGACACACATATGTGTATAAGAAAGAGATTTATATACAAGAGCAATTGAACACTGAGAAAACATCCCAGCCCAGATCAAGTCCATAAGTCCGATATTAGCCCATATGTCCAATATCAATCTATAAAGTCCTCTTCAGACTCACGAGACACATGCAATGAAGCTGAATGCAGGATAACCACCAGCTAGTGGGTAGAAAGTCTTTGGGTCCAGTGGCGTTGTAAGCATCTCAGCGCAGGCAGGGGTTTCTCTGTGGCTTCTCCGGCTTCTGAGCTCTTGTTACGTCCATGTGGCTTGTCTTCTGCAATGTCTCCCAGGGAGTGGCAGAGAGAGAGAGTGTCTTCTGCCTCCAAGGAGGAAGTACCAGATTTCCCAGAATTCCCAGGAGAAGGCCATGCCCACACAGAAGTCTCATTGGCTACCTCCAGATTGACAAACTAGACTCCACTCCTACACTCTTAATCCTTACATTGACACCCGATTAGGTGACTGCCACATCAAGACACACAGGATCAGCTCTTACTCTCACTAATGAGAAGAATGGTTTTTGCAAGGTGCCCGGGCTTATCCACCTTCCCTCCTTCAAAATTCTTCCTTCAGTATTCACAGTATGAATTCAGCTTGAAGAACTGGCTGGAACCTTGTCCTTGACTCCCACCCACGTCACTGCCTACTGAGATTTTGTGAAAAAAATCCCTCTGGAAGATACCTGATTGGGCTCGAGCCAAACTCATGCCACCCCACTTGGACCCCGCTGATAGGGACGCCTGGCTCCTCACAGCAGTGTTGTTGTTGCTGCTGTTTTCTCATCCATTTTTATTTCAAAGTGATTGCAGTCTTTGAACAGCGTGGAAGAAATCTCTCATATTTCGCATCTTGCACCTGTATTGAAGGGCCAAACTGGACTAGCTTTATTTGTGTCGACATTTGACTAGTAGGAGCCCTGGTGGCGCAGGGGTTCAGTGCTCGGCCCCTGATGGAAAGGTCTACTGTTTACCCACCGGCTGCTCAGAGAAGCCCCAGGCACTCTGCTTTCCTAAGGACCTCAGCTTTGGAAACCCTCTGGGGTGGTCCTGCCCTGTCCCGGAGAATCCACTTGGTGGCAGTGGATTTGGTTTTGGCTTAACCAGTAAAAGAGAGGGGACTTGTGTCTTCTCCAGCACCAGTCTCCTCCATCCTCCTCCTCCCCTGCCACACGCATGCACATGTGGCAGTAGATCCTAGCTTTGCATTGGTTAGGAGGAGATTGAAGGCCACTCACACTTCTTTTCTGCCAACCGTGAAGAGCACCCCTCCGCCTTGTTCCTCTCGTTCTGTGGCTTCCGTTTACTGCTAAGGCTTTGGTGTGCAATGTTCTTGGGAGAGGGGTGTCTGCTTAGGCACCTCAGTCTTATTTGCTAAGTTTATTGAGAGATTGCATCTGTGTTTGCGGACCAAGTGGGATGTCAGGAACTCAGAAGTGGAAGCTACATCAGGCTACCGTGTGTGGCCTTTTGACATATTCCTGTCGTTCCTCTCTACTTTCTTCCCCACCCAGGTGTGTCTAGCTCCCCTTGGTCTGCTCCAGCCTCAGTCCTGGAATTGCGTATTCCCGCAAGAAGCTTTAGTTTTGTTGTTTGTTTTTGTACTGCGCTGTTTAGAAACTGCACCGTGTTTAGAAACAGATGTGGCATTAGGTATACTCTGCCACTGATACCATGACATAGTTCTTCCCAAACCTCAAAACAAAACAAACACACAATAGTGAGTCCACTGCCATCATGTTCAGGGACCCTGTAGAGCAGAGGAGAATGCCCCGTAGGGATTGTGAGCTTGTACGTTTGTGCAGAAGCAGACAACTTCCTCTTCCTCTTAAGGAGGGCAGTCTGACCTGCCAACTTGTGGCTAGCAGGCCAGCACCTAATCTACAATGCCGCCAGGGCTCCTTAAGACTGCAGTGTTGTGTAAACTTAACTTTTATATCTACTGGGAGCCACTCTCCGCAAAGAAAATGCTCGTGGTTCTCTTGAATGTGATATTTGCTTTATTGCAGTCATCTAAGACCAAGCCCACGACATCTCCAACGCGGGCCTGAGTGTGTTCATACAGTGGACACAAGAAACACAGTAGGCTGAACCACAGAGGCCATTCTCTGGGGAAGACAGTGGGACAATAGAGGTCCTAGAAAAATCAACACTTGCACAAGGTTTAGGGTATAAACCGTGATGTTATCTACAAAGGTTGCTATTTTCAGTTCTTTCTGTACCTAAAGTCGAGCCTGGCATCAGAGAAAATGAGGGATAAACAGTAGAAAGAGCTGCCCTATGAAAGTACGGTGAAAAAAACATAAAATATAGAGTTTATTTTAAGTTACAATTTTAGTTTTGCTGCTGATATAAAATGAATTATTAAGGGGAAAAGGTGTGTTTCTCCAGCCCCAAAAGACCTCTTTTAGAAAGTTGAAATAAACACAGGAGAAGGTATCATATTTATTTCCATGTTCTTTTTTTGTGAACCAGATCACCGGTTTTTAATTTAGTGCAGATTTTGAAAACAGGTCATCTCCTTATTCTGAAGTCCTATTTGTCCATGTATTCCATGTTCCTGTCATATTCTGCAGTGGACTGATGGAGACCTGAGTGAATTTTCAAGAGAGTAGGTTTGACCAATGAGAGTGTGGCATCACCTCATGAATTACCATGTCATGGTTCATTCCTGCAGACAGACAGACGGACGGGCCGTGGTTTTCCAGAAACTAATGTTCAGTGTTATCTGCCAAAACTATCCCTACCTGCTATTTTTCCCCCGGAAAAAAGAATTCTGTTGTTCAAGATTGCAACTTAAAGGTGGGGGCACACGTCCAGGACCCCGCTTAGCAGGCTCGGCTACTTCTATGAGTTCGCATGTCAGTGATGTCAGAATCCAGTGAGACTGGAACTGACTACAGATCTCTGATCTGTTGCCAACTGGAGAGCTTGCAATTCTGTTGTCCCGATGACAGTGGACGAGAGCTTCGCCAGGTCATTCACGCCGTTACTTCCACGTCTTCATCTTGTTCCGGAGCCAGCATGCCGTACGCACTAGTTACAAAGATTCGGAGGAGAATTTAAATCCCTCTTTCAAAGAAAGAGTCCATCTACTACCCTTTCCCGAAGACGTGGCTCGTCGTCTCGATAGTGGCAACTTTATTGCCTGCAGTTCTTCTTGGGCAGGAGATAATCTCCTGGCCAAATTCATAAGCAGCGGATGGCAACCTCTAGACTCCTGAAGCATCTTCATGCCAAACGCTGTCCCCTGTTGCGAGAGGACGGCGATGGCCTTGCCACCGCTGCATCAGAGGGAGGAGCGAAGAAGCAGAGTGTCGGTGGAACTGTAGTCTGTGGGGTCCTAGAAGCAGATATTTCAGAAGGACATCACCAGCCAGCCCATCTGCTGGGATAACCTTGAGCTATGTGAACTGTCAACCTTTGGTTAGCAGCCATTCAGGCTCTGCACCCTTCCGGAGCTCGGTTTACTAAATAGCTGTGCCTTTTGCTTTTCCTTCAAAGAAGAAAAGCAACATTGAACTTTCCTTATGGGTTCCTTGTTGAACTTTTCTTATGAGTCTGATGACTATTTTAATATCATGACAATAAATTAAACATATCCCAAACTCAGCTCACTGCCGTCGAGTTGATTCTGAATCATAGTGACCCTGGAGGACAGGGTAGAACTGCCCCTATGGGTTTCTGAAACTGAAGCTCATTCTGGGAGTAGAAAGCCTGTCTTTGTCCAGCAGAGGGGCTGGTGGATTCGAATTGCTGACGTTGCAGCTAGCAACCCAACACATAACCACTACACCGTCGAGTAATATGAAGGAGGCTTGATGGTACAGTGGGTTAAGCATTGGCTTCTAACAGCAAGGCTAGCAGTTCCAGTCCAACTATCTGCATCCTTAGAAGGAAGGTGAGGCTGTCTGCTCCTGAGGCTTACAGTCTCAGAAGTCTCATGGAGAGTTCTCTGTGTCCTGTAGGGTCGCTGTTAATCAGGATCGAGTCTATGGTAATGAGTGCATAAGCAATATTAGTTACATGCTTCATGATTTCTCATATTAGACACTCAGCTCCTTGTGGGTAAATATCAAAGATGTTAACCGTTCCAGCTCTTGTTTTGCGATGCCCTGGAAAAGTTTTGGGGAGACCTCCCTGTCCTTTCTTTAGACGAATCTGCCCGCTAAGGAAATTGCAGCCCACCTGAGGATGACCTCAGAGGATCACGACACGTGTAAACCTAGAAAGGAGAACACTCACAGGAAGCAACAGCCTCCGTGCTCTTGGGGGAGAAAGAGCTTTGTTGATGCACTGAGGGATGGATACGCCGTCTTGGGGTTCCCGGTCTGTCTGTGTCCTTCGGTTCCACCCTTGTGGCATGGAAATGAAGGGGCCAGTGTGAGCCCCCTGGGCTGATGAGACAGCTTCATGGAGCTGAAGTGAAACCGGAAGTGCAGTTGGCTTCTTCGGAAGCAGGTTTTAGTCCACTGATCAATGTTGACCATACCCAATCTAGAGAGCTAGATGAGTGGTTTGCTCTTTTGGGCCAGATACGTTAAAAGGCTTGATCATTTGCCCTGGCCCCCTTTCTACTTAAGAAACATGGAGGTCTCTTCCTTCTCTGCTCAATGGTGGAAGTCTCTTCACCATTGAGGAACCACCTGAGGGCCGTCGAGGTTCCCTGAGCCCCAGAGCCCCTGGCTGTGGAGTTCCCAGACACACGAATCCACATGGAGTCTGCCGGTTTCGTATCAGAAGGGCCTCTGTGCTTTTAGACTCCCCCGTCGCCCACCTGTACATCTATTGTGTCTCTCGCCACTTAAATATGATCTTGCCAACCAGTTGGTTATTCCTAATTCTGTTCAATACAGGTGCCATTTATGAATAATGGAAATTGCTCCTGTTTCAACAATATAATATGCAGTCTTGATGAAGATATCATTTTACTGTTCTGGGTTTGCATTTGTCCCAAAGTAGAGACACGGTACTTTTATCTCCTCCTGGTCTCCAAAAATTGTATATTATAGCAGCAGGAAGACATAAATTATGTTTCTTTATCGTTAATTTAAGGATTGTGCCCAATAGGTACCTACCACACATGACTAATATTTTGAATTAAATGGTACTAACACAATGAGAGTGTGCCCAGTGGAAATCTTGATTTCCAGGTGTCATGTTTTAGCATCCTGAATGTATTTGGGTGCGATAGTGGACATTTCTGAAGATGTGTTGGCAAGACCATCAGGAAGCGTTAAAAACAAGTGTCACAGCCTCTGCTCGCAGTCCGCTTTGTTGTTGGAAAGTGAGGTGGTCTCCTTTGGCATGTCCTGAACCGAACCAATTGGACCAGTAACTGGCTCTTGCCCTTGTCTCTCCTTCCTGGTTTTCCAGGTACCGGGGCAAAACATACAGGGCAGTGGTCAAGATTGTGCGGACGTCCGATCAAGTGGCAGATTTCTGCCGACGAGTGTGTGGCAAGCTGGAGTGTTGTCCAAATTTGTTTAGTCCTGTGCTGGTTTCTGAAAACTGCCCAGAGAACTGCTCCATTCACACCAAAACCAAATACAGTAAGTACCAATCACGAGAAACAGTCTTTGGTCCATAGACCTAAGCTGAAAGAGTTGCGTCAGCTTTTCCTTCGCTTCCTCTTCCCCGCCCCCTCTTCCTCACTTGCCTTTTCTGTCCTCTGCCATCACATTTGGTGACTCCTGTTTCTGTGCATATGTTATACACTGGGCTACAAACCAAAAGGTTGATGGTTCAAATACCTCCAGAGACACTTTGGAAGGAAAGCTTGGTGGTCTCCCTTTGCAAGGTCACAGCTTTGAAAAGCTCATGGAGTGTTCCTCTTCGATGGCACACAGGAGGTCCCCGGAGTCAGAATCGACTCTGTGGCATGTGGATTGCCTTCTGCTGATGGCGTCTCCCAAACTCTGCCCACCCTCTCCCCTGCTGACCTTCTCTTCTCCCCACTGTCACCTCTCTCAGATGCCTCCCGCTCAGAACAATCCAGTTCTAAAAGCTTCCTCCGTCCTACAAACATCCCCACCTTACCACTTATCCCAGGGGTAGACTACCTCCCCGTCGGTCGCCTGTTGGCCAGTGTTTCCTACTGACTCCCAGGCTGCTATGAGGACCCAGGGTGGTAGGGATTCGTGGAGCAGCAGCTTTCTGTGCGATAGCAACTTAGCTGTCACAACCAAGAATCTGAATGTATTAGAAACACTCTTCAGAGTTGGGATTTCCTTCTATTGTATGCTTACATGCAGATTTTAAAACCTGTTTTCCCACGCCAGCTACCATTTCTGCCAGGTTGAGCTCCGTTTCAGTCCATACGCATTCCCTCTTATAAGACCACACTGAGTGTGCTGGGCGTGCAGGCCATGGTGCTCTGAAGAGCTTGTCTCTGCTCCTCACATCACACATGACCCAAGGACGAGCCATGGAGGGAGGTGGCTACTCAGAGATGCTCTGGAGTGAAAAAGGAGTTGACTAAGGGCTAAACTTGGCCTTGAATGCTGACCTTGAAAAAGGGCTTCTTTTCATTTGAGGATCTGGAGAGAAGCTTGTTATTGCTGCCCCTACACAACTGAAATAAAACTTTTTTTCTGGATCTGGTTTTAGTGATAAGCATTTGAAATCCAGAAGTCTCTTGGGTGGACCTTCAGGAAAGATTGCTGGTAATGGAACTAAGGAAGCGGTAGGAGGAGGATCGAGCATGGTTTGAAGAAGGAAAAGCAGCAAGGGCAGCAGGGCCCCCTTGATCTCTAAAGCTCTCAAAATTACTACCGCTTTGTGGCCTTCAGGAAAACCAGTTCTGGTTTTCAGAGTCCTGCTTTAAAAAAAGAATATATATATATATATATATATTTTTTTTTTTCTTTTTTTAATCAAGCTGCACCCAACCTGGCTTTCCCACTTGGGTTTTCTGAGCGTAGAAAATCATTGCTTTTTCCTTGGCAACTAATATCAATAGCTAGCCATGCAGCAGCATCCGTGTAACAGCCATCCATTTGCACATGCCCCACAGGGTTGCGGTCCCACGAGAATGGAGATGAGGCGTTAATTCAGGTTCTTGTGCAGCCTTCCTCTTCAGGGCGTCGATGGGGGCATGCCGCTGCTTCCATGGCCGGCGGGCATTTCTGTAGCTGCAGACAGATGCTGTAAGTGCCCTCTCTTGGGCCAAGTTCAAGTGGGAAAAATAGGAAATAGATCATTTTAGTACTTAAAGGAAGACATTATTATTATTTCTTATTATCAAGTCGACCCACAACTCCTGGAGACCCCATGCCCAATTAAAGAAAACGCTGCCCTGGTTCTGTGCCATCCCACGATCCGTTTAGGAACCCAACCCCCGTGACCCATAGAGTGCTTGTGGGTTCATTTGGGAAGTCCATTGGTCTTTTTGCTCTAGTCCGTCTGAGTCTGGACGCTCCACTGCAATGCGTTTGGCATTACAGCTCCAAGCGAGTTTTTACTGGCAGGTGGTGGGTCCACATGAAGTGCGGTGGCTGGGAAGCGAGATTTCTCACGGGACCACCATTGTCTCCATGAAGCCTATGCTAGTCAGCCCCAGTGGTCTTACTTTATAAACGGGAAATTGAGGTCCAGAGAGGCTAGGGAACCTATCTCTCTAATATAGCTCCTGGATACACCGCACAGGGTGGGGAGGCCTGCAGCAAGCTCTGAGGTCGTTATCTTCAGTCCTCTTGGCTAGGAGAGAAGGTGAATCATTTTGTTTTCTAATCAGTACTCTGCGTGTGGATGTAGGTAGCTAAATCTCCCTGCTATAGAAATGAGAGTTAGGGGTCAGTTGGACACAGCTAACAAGGACAACATCGAATTTGTAATGAGAGTTTCTCCACTTAACAAGAGAATACAATATGTAATAGATAAGGGACATGGTGCTTTTATTTGATTTGCCCCATGTGTTTAGATCTCAATTTTATCTCAGATCAAGTGATTGGGGAAGTCAACAATGACAAACTCTTCAAGATATAATCTCTAAATGTTCCTGAAGATTCAGGCCTGGGGCAACCAGTTGTCAGAGAAATCAAAACAAAATCAAACTCACTGCCATTGAGTTGCTTGCACGGCCTAGCACACCACTATGGGGCAGAGAGGACCGCTCAGTGAGGCTTCTGAGGCTGTACATCATTTGGGCAGCAAACAGCCTTGTCTTCTCCAGGGAACAGGCCCGTGGGTTCGTTCAGAACACCGACCTTCCCCTTAGCAGCCCGGCTTTAACCCTGTGACACCAGAGCTCTTAGAGAACATTCTTGTGGAAGGCACTTGTCCCCACGAGGCGCAGTGTCTGGGGCAGGCAATGGTGGTGAAGGGCCATGGAGTAGGCTCCCATCTTATGCACAGCCGAACGAAACCCTGCAGGGCCCTGCCATCTTCACCATCTTGGGGAAAAGAGGCAGAGAAAATCTCCCAGGAGCAGCCGGCAGGTTTTCACCTTGTAAGCACTGGGCCTTTGAAAAACAATGACCGTTCTCCGTGCAGCTCGCTGACCAGAATGGTTTCCTGGATAAAGTAGATGTCAATTTCTGGTGGCCCCAAATTCAAGCATGCCCATTTATTTTTCACCTCTGACTCTTGTTTACTACTTCTCTCTCTCATTCCGTGTCCGTCCATCCATCCGTATAGGGCGGGGGCAGGGGGTGGGTGGTGTTCAGCTTGTCCCTACGTCTTCACCACTGTTCTCCCCACAGCCTATTATTATGGAAAGAGAAAGAAGATCATTAAACCCCCAATCGGTGAAAACAGCATGGAGAGTGGGCACCCGAAGCCAGCCAGGCGCAGGAAACGGAGAAAGTCCATTTTTGTGCAGAAGAAACGGAGATCTTCGACGGTGGACTTGACACCGGGGTCAGGGGAGGTAAGTTCTCCTCGTCGGCTCAGCGTCTGGCCACCAAAAGGGCTGCAGCTGGAACCGGCTAGATACAGAAGCGAGTGGTTAGACACAGCAATCCGAAGGGTCCCCCCTTCCATTTGTTTATTTTGATCATCGCATTGTGTTTGCAGTGAAGGTTTACACAGCGGAGCAAGTTCACATTGAAACCGTTTCTACATATATTGTTCAATGACATCCCCTCCCACCCACCCCATATTTGTTGAAGGCAGTTGACATGTCCTTCAACTTGAGCTAGGGCAGCTCTCCGTGGAGATAGTGGGGTCGCTCTTAGGGTCCTCTCTGGGCACACCAGGCTAGGTGCTTTGCACGGGGAGGAAAAGGGAGTGCGGATTAAAGCCCTGCCCTCGGACTGTGGGGTCCACCCGTTTTAGCAGCCGGTTTCTGGTCTTCCCAGGAAAGTGAAGAAGAGGACCCAGACATGGCCATGGAAGATGACACCGGGAGCGAGGAGACGGGCTCGGAGCTGCGGGATGATCAGACAGACACCTCCTCCGTGGAGGTCCCCTCTGCCCGCCCCAGGCGGGCGGTCACCCTGAGGAGCAGCGCGGAGCCGGAGCGGCGTCCTGCGGTGGAGAGGACACGGAGGGGCAGGAAAGCACAGCCCCCCTCCTTGGCGGAGGAAGAGAAGTGCACTGCGGCCAAGCAGGAGGCAGCCGAGGTACAGGTCCACGGAGAGACCCTGCACCTGGCACACCTGGTGACCCTCGGGTAGCCCTGTCTCGTGTGCAAAATGAAAAGGAATTGTAGTTTATTAGATCTTTGGTTTGGGGAAACTTGTTTTAAAAATATTTTTTTAAAAACAGCAGCTGCTCTAGTTTAATTTCCAAGCCCAGGGCAAAAAAAAGACAGTGCTTCTCTTGGCAGAGTGGGATATTTAATCACGAGCAGGGAGTTCTAAGGGAAGTAGTAGCATCTCTTTTTCGGAAAAAGCTTTCGAATGGCAAGAGATTCTTGTCAGTCCTGAGTAAGGTAGGCCCTGAGAATGAGCAGGATGATGTGATCCTATTGAACACTGGGGTTTCTGGAATCCCATCTCAGCGCCTTGAAGCCCGGCCCTTGTGTGGTGCTTCCCTGGTTCCTTTCTAGAAGTCGGTGTTTCAGGTCTCCCCTAAACTCATGGCTGCCATATGATCAACCAAAAAGTAATAGGCACCATCACCCCCTAAATAAATGGGGCCTCTTGTATTTGAATAAGTCCCTTATTGTCTCTCCTCCTCTGAATCAGGGGCGATTCACTAATAAGAAGGCCCCACATTTCTTGAACTTCGGATTCGGGAACTGCCGTCTGTGCCTTTTCTCCTAGCCCTAAAGACACCCCGAGACACCGAGGGTGAAGTCTAACCCAGCCAGTGGGTTAGAAACCCCCCAAGAATGAAAGTCCTTGCAGCTTGTGGAGACGCCAACAAGACACCAAAGGGAAGAGGTGGCTCCTGATGCAGGAGAGTCCGGCTTAGTCCAGAGGGTTCCAGGAAAGATGGAGCAGGCAGGAAAGCTGACGTCATCTCCATTTCCTTTCCCTCCTGCAGGAAATGAAGCAGGACGAGGAGGAGAGACTGGTTCTGGAGAGCAACCCCTTAGAGTGGACGGTGACCGATGTGGTCAGGTTCATTAAACTGACAGACTGCGCCCCCTTGGCCAAAATATTTCAGGAACAGGTACCAGACTTTCTACTCCATATTCTTCTGCACACTGTGGTTTGATGTTATGTCAATTCTCTGACTGCGTGTTTCCTTCATATTTCGTGAGGAAAGCTAAATCGCAGAACATTTTCCTTAATATCTTGACCCCAGTGAAACTTTCAGATCATGCTTTCTTATTGGTGGTAAAATTATAGCGCTCCTTTTTGTTTTTGTTTTAAAAATAACCTCTATTGATGATGTTTTTTTCCAAAATTTAAAAGCAATGCATGTTATTGTAGAATATTTGAAACCATCATAAAAATGCTGAAGCGAAAAACGGATGGTCCCTCAAAACCCACAACAGGAACTTTTTGTATATTTAGTCTCTCTTTTTTTGGTCTGTGCATGTGTAGCGCATAAGTGAGTGCCTTTTATGTGTCGAGTCCTGCATCCAGTTTTTAAAAAGCTGTTAGATAAGCAGAAACACAGTTTGCTGCCTACAAAAGATCCCACTGACTGGTTGCACCATCCTCTGTTCAGCCATTCAGCTAGGCTTGGCCCTGTGTTGGCAAAGCATTTGTAAGTGGAGAAAATTATAGCCCCTTTGAGATAAGGAGCAACCCAACCCAAAAAACCCCTGCAGCAGACTCTATTACAATGCATAGAAGCCTGTGCCAGGGGAGAGCTGCTCCCTGGGGTTTCTAAGACTTAAGTTTTTACAGGAGCAGAGTGACTGGTGGGTTTGAACCCTCCACCTTGAAGTTAGCACACCAGTGCCTCACCAAGGCTTCTTTTGCAATAGGCAGGATGCAAATAATATTTATCCAATGTCTCCTAATATTATATTTTAGTAATGGTTAGTGTTTTGGTTTTGGCTTAGCATGAACCTTTTTCTGAGCCCCCATTTCTTCCTTCCACATGTATTCATTGAGTGTCAGTTGCATATCATAGTCCCTGGATGGTGCAAGGGTAAAAGCACTTGTCTGCTTAAATGGCAGGTTGGCAGTTCGAGGCCAGCCAGAGGCACCTCGGAAGGGTGTATGCTCTGCTTTAGAGAAAGCAATCACTGCTAGTGCTACAGAGTGCTCTTCTCTTCTGAGTCACCGGGAGGTGGAGACTTCTCAAGAGCAACTGGTATAGCATGTCAGGCACTGTTCTAGGTGCAAGGAAGATGGAGCAGTTGACCGTATGAGCTTCTCCACCTTGAACTTCTCTGGAGAACGTGAAAAACGGCCTTGCTCTGGGAGAGCTGTGAGGTGTATTAATTTGCCCATCAGGTGAAGGTCACCAGCTGGCTGCCTGACATTAGCTGCACTTCCTCTGCGGTGATGCTTAAAAGCAGACAGAAAAGGAGCAACTTCATTAGACACGGTGAATCTGGGTAATGTGCTTGCCCCTTCAGTGAAAAGCCACAAGGAAAGACAGCTGTGCTGAATGTGAGCGTTTTCTACTACATCTCCATGTGGAAAATTAAAATAAAGCACTAGGTCGAAGTCCTGGTTAAAACACTGCCTCCCACAACTGGACATACCTTGCAGAGGGGTAGTGGGGAGACGAGTCACTTAGGGTCCAGTATAGCAATAACGAAGCCCACAACTTTCCTCTGGTTCTTGAACGCTTCTTCCCCCCAACTACCAGGACCCCAATTTTTCCTTGCAGACCTGGTTGGACTAGATGATGCACAGCGGTACAGACGGGAATTGGGAACGCAGGGAATCTAGGACAGAGGAACCTCTCAGGACCAGGGGTGACAGTGGCGATACCAGAAGGGAAAGGGGATGTAGTAGGGGGGAATGGATCACAGGGAGCTACGTGTGGCCTCCTCTCTGGGGGACGGGCAGCGGAGGGGTGGGTGAAGGGAGACGCCGGACAGTGTAATATAAGATACAATAATAATTTATAAATTATTAGGGGTGCATGGGGGAGAGGGGAGGAGGAAGGGAAGGGGAGGGGGGGAAAATGGAAAATTAGAGGCTAACGAATTTTGGGAATGATGAGGGCAACAAATGTATAGATGTGCTTTACACAATTGATCTATGTATTGTGATGAATTGTATGAGCCCCAATAAAAAATTTAAAAAAAGATAATAAAAAATAAAAAAAACTCTGCCTCCCAATGGAGCTTTCCCCAGCCTGCTCTGTATTCATTGTGGCATCATGGGAAAAGCATTATGTTAAAAGACGCTACGTGCTGGTGAAACAGGTTTTTAGTGTGCCCATGTCTGTCTATCTATTCCTGTGTTTATTCTGGTCTGTCTGATTGGAGTTCTGCTCTAAACATTATAAAATTCAAAAGGGTGGAGCCTAGCAGTGCATATGAATCTAAAGTTCTGTTTTTGTTTCGTTTCATTTTAAAACACAAGTGACAGGTTTTAACTGAGAAACCTTATCATTGTGGCCTGTCATGAACTCCCTCTACTCACTGCCGTCAAATCCCCACAGACTCACAGCGGCCTGGTGGGGTGGGGTAGATAGAACTGCCCCTGTGGGTTTCTGAGACTGCAGCTCATTATGGGAGTAGAAAGCCTCCCTCCCTGGGTCTGTCATAGATCCAAAAAGCCCACTTCCAAGTTCATTCCGACTCCTTGCGGCTCGGTAAGGACAGAGAAGAGCCGCTCCACAGGATTTCTGAGGCTGTAAATCTTTGGGAAGCAGACAGCCTCTTCTCTGGCCCACAGAGCACCTGGCGGCTCTGAACCTCCTCTCTGACCTTTTGGTCAACAGCCCAGTGCCTAACCCACTGCACCACCAGGGCTCCTCATGGGACTGAATTTCCCTCCGGGGTTCCAAGCTCAAGACCATTTGTGAAAGCTTAACCACGGGCACATTTGGGATCCGTCTTGTACAGAGTTTTCTGTAATAAACATAAAAGTAAACACAGTTGCTTTGCAGTCGGGGGTGTGGTGGGGACCTAAGATACTGCATAGACCACGCCTTCCTTGACAGTACTTCCAAACCTGGTTCATAACTCTCACTCAGAACTGTGCGTGCACCCCTAAGTGTTCTAAACCGTGAGATCTCTCTGTTGCAGTGTCACTTCTAGATCCAAGCAGCTGCCAGGGCAAGTCCCTCCCCCCAAATGGCTCTCCTCACTCCCTTAAAAGCATGCTCCACCTACCCACATATTCTGCTTAAAAGAGAGGGAAATGGGTAGGACTTCATTGATAATTGTCTTTTAAAAAAAATCATTTTATTGGAGGCTCATATAGCTCTTATCACAATCCATAGATAATCGTCTTATTCATGATTAATGTTAGATATCCACCAGGCAGTTTTACCTGTCGCAGTGAGCGGCTGTGACCCGCAGGGCTGCCAGAGTGAGTGGGCACTAGAGCCTGTTTCCGTGTCATCAGACCATTAATTACTCATTTTTACTAATCGGTCCTGTCACCAGGTGGCCACGGGGCCAGGGCTCTGATTTGCATGTGGTCTCTAGGGGGTCTCCTGAGAGGGCGGGTGGGAGGAGAAGATGCACTATGAGCTTATAGGCGCACTGAGAGGTGCCCAGAGGCTTTCTCTGCCCCTGCCCACGTGGGAGAGCATGCGCACGGCACCCCCCCCCCACTATGGGGGCTGTGAAGTCAGACGTTATCATAATCACCAGGAACATTTGCAAAAATTATAAAATATCCATTACCAGAGCACATAGCTTTTAATTCTGAATTTTGATAGCAACTGCTGAAGAAATTGACACACTATAATTTCATTTTCCAATCATGTATGGTGCGCAGTATGACTCCACACATGTATAATTTTTTTTAAAGTCTAAATACAATTAGGCCTGTTCATTCACCTTTTATGAGGCAGAAACATAACCCAAATTAATGATTTACTTTAATAATAATACTAATTCTGCCAACTTTACAGGTTTTGTTCAAATTTAGAGCCTTCCCTCCTATTTCTACTGCCGCAAACCTAACTGCGTCCATTAAGGAACTGCCAGCTCTTGCACTCAGCTCTATCAAAATCAATTTAATTTTGCTGTGCACTAAGTATGGCTTTAATGCTGTGTTTTATCATTGCTCTCACTTCTTTAAAACTTGCAGTCCATTTGTGGCAGTTCTTTGTTTAACCTAAGTGATTTACCAGCAATTCAGAAGGATATACCACGTAAAAACCCACTCTCATGGACTCTGTACGGACTCACAGTGACCCTATAAAGAGTTTCCAAGGCTGTCAATCTGTATGGGAACAGACAGCCTCATCTTTCTCCCTTAGAGCAGCTGGTGGGTTTGAACCATCTACCTTGTGGTTAGCATCCCTGTGCTTCCCGGATAACACCACCAGGGCTCTCTTGAATTACATGGGAGCTTCTTTATAAGAGGCATGGGATAAGCTCTGGCCTCATAACCCAGAGATCAGCCATTCAAAGCTCCCAGACACTCTGGGAGAAAGCTGAGGTGGTTTGTGCCCGCGAAGACTGACAGCTTCGGGAGCCCTGTGGGTCAGATCTGCTGTGTCCCATAAGGCCACTGTGAGTTGGCATTGCCTCGAGGACAGTAGTTTGGGTTTGTGCTCATAAAAAAGTCATCTTTCCGATCTAGGATGTTGTGTGTGGAATCTTCCTTTCTTTCTTCATATGAGGGAGAAGCTGGGGATGGGAGCTCATGGCACTCAGCCTCAGAAGATGCGGGGGGGCCTTGTTCAGCTCAGGAAGGGGTCTTTGCAGAACATGAGAGTGAAGTAGGGGACAGCTGTGCTCCTGGGGTGGAAGGACAGGGGCAGGCACAGTGACAGTAAATAATAACACAGGCCAGAACTGCTGCCATTGAATTTTTTTTTTATGGTTAGTTTAATTTACTGGTGCTTTCTTTTTGGGGGAAATGCTACATGATTATAGCAGCTTTATGACACAAAAATATCAAAATGTACAGCTGTTGTTGCTCATCAATGTATCCACCTATCCCTATACGTTTCTTTGTTTTTGTAACAGTCTTATTGGTATATAATTCACATACCATATATTTCAGTTGTTCATTCATATCAGAAGAGCTGTGTCATCATCACCAAAATCCATTTTAGGACATTTCCTTGTATTCACTGCTTATTAGCTCCTCATTGCCCACCCACCTCCCCTGCCACGCCCCTCTCAGACCAAACTCACTGCCTTCCACTTTCAATGGAAAGCAACCCTGTGGGGCAGGGAGAACCACTCCTGTTCAGGTACTGTCTCTCTAGATTTATCTATACTAGATTTCATATACAGAGAAACACACCAAATCAAAACAGGAAAGGTCAAACAACCCAACCACAATGACAGAATAAAACAAGAAAAACTCTCATCTGAAGCTGAGCGTCTCTTCCTAAGGTGTTCACTATGTTTATTTTCATGAAATAAATACTCGTGCCATTTGCCTGAAAACATTACTTGTCTGTTGCCGATTCACAGAACTGTCTTTCACATTGTGGATATTACAGCAATCCTTTGTCAAATGTGTCATCAGTTGCTCCTGTTCTGACTCATCGTTGAGATGTACGCAGTATTATTACTTCCTTATGAATTTCCCTGCCTTCAATCTCTCATACCTTCTGCACACTGCCTCCAAATGCATCCTCATACATCACAACCAATAGTAGCTTTCCGAAGTTCACATCTGAAACTGTCACTGACCTGCATTGCATTAAGCCTGCTCTGAGTGACCTACGGAACCCTGTCATTGCAGTGGGTAGTAAGCACTCAGTGGCTAATGGGAAAGTAAGTTGTTCAAACCCACCAACCTCCCTGTGGAGAAAAAGGTGTGGCAGTCTACTTCTCTACAGATTTACAACCTTGGAAACTGGAAGGGGCGTTCTACTGTATCCTGGGATTCAGAATCTGCAGTTCAATGACAGTGAGTAGTGACTTTACATTATGTAGCTCAGGATAAGTTCCATGATTTTCCTTTTGTGCTTTAGAAGTTTTTATTCAATGAACCACTTGTGTTCCTTACATCATCTTCACCTTAATATTTCACTGGTCCCTTGCATCATAGTTTTAGGCATTACCCAGTGTTAGTCTGCGTAGACTAGAGAAACAAATTCATAGAGACTCATGTATATAAGAAAGAGATTTATATACAAGAGCAATTGAATATTGAAAAAATGCCCCAGCCCAGTCCAGATCAAGTCCGTAAGTCCAATAAAGTCCTATTCAGACTCACGAAATGTATGCAATGATGCTGAATGCAGGAGGATCACAGCCAGTGGGTGGTAAGTCTTGTGGATCCAGTGGCACAAGCATATCAGTGCTGGCAGGGGTCTCTACGTGGCTTCTCCAGCTCCAGTGGTCTGGTTGCATCAGGGTAGGTCCATGTGGCTTCTCCAGCTACCAGGGTGTAGTGCCATGTGTCTTGTCAGTAGAGCATTTCTCAGGGGGTGAGCAGAGAGAGACAGTGTCTCCTGCCTCCAAGCTGGAAATACAATAGTTCCCAGAATTCTCAGAAGACCATGCCCACACAGAGGTCTATGGCCTGATAGACAGACTAGACTCCACCCCTTCACTCTTAATCCTCTCAAGTCCCCAATTGACACCAGATTATGTAACTACCACACCGAGTCTCCAAAGTTGTCTTGCTTCCTGTAAGACTGGCTTGGTTGCTCCTTTACTGAAGAATCCCATCTTACATATTATATGGGTCTGTGTTCTTGTGGTAACATTAATCTCTATATATCATCATGTGTTTCTTCTGTGTCTCCCTTCAGATTTATAGTCACTTGCAAATGATTTTCTCAGTATGGCAGCCTTAGTGGCCATCAGAGTGGTTGGCACTTAGTAAATACGTACTAAATGTGTGTGGCGTGAACAAGCAGGTGTCTTGAGTTACTGGAATCTAGTGTACATATCCGCTAAGATTAGGTGTTAAGAGCCGAGTTATGATTTTCCTCCCAAAGTTTACTCTCAGAAAGCACAATTCTAGTTCAAGTGCTCTCTCTAGTTGAATGGGCTAGCTATCTGGGTGTTCATTTCCATCTCCCAAAAATAGGTTTTTACCTTCGAACAGAAGGTTCCGTTGTATTCTGACCTGCTTTGCTTATTTCCCTGAGTATGATGTTTAATCAACTGAACATAATTTTACACAATGAATCAGCTTGTGTCCTTCCTGAAAATGTATTCTTATGAAGCCTGCAATGCTTGGAAGACCTTGTGTTTCTAGGCCTTGTCCCTCTCTGTCCACGATTGATGCCATATATGTGCACTTTGACTCTGAACTGCAGTGGGCAGACAGGTCCCCACACTAGGGCATGCCATTGCCTGCCTCATGCCCTTGAGCAAAGCACTTTATTTCTAAATACCTCCATTTAGCCTTGTAGGTGTTTTACAGTAAAATCGTACTGTAGGGAAACAAATGCTAACAGGAGGCTTTGATGTTGGTTTTATTTGTTTATTTGTTTATCTCCTACTTTCACTACTTTCACTATGGCAAGACTGATCTTTCTGCATCCAGGTCTGCTGTCATCAAATTTTGAGTCTTGGTGAGGCACGTCTTTTCGTTGTGTTAGTGGGTCTTCTGTGATTTAGCAATAGTGTATCTTATCTGTGTTGGTATTTCTTCATGTGAGACTTAATTTTCATTGCTGCTGCACTTTTTAGGGAATCTCAGCACAGACATCAAGGTGGCTGTTGGAACTTATCGTACACTAAAGTCTTCTTGCTCTTAACAAGCATCTTCCCATGAAGAATACATTTTGGTTTGTTTCACACTTTAAATATTTTTCAATACAGCAAAATAAACCATGAAGTTAAGAAAATTAGCTACGTGCATGAAATTCTTTGATAAGTAATGTCTGAGACACATAACTCTCGGTGAATGTGAAGTCACGTGGCTCTGGCAATCCTGGTGTAACACTTCTTCACGTGGCAGGAATGCTGGTAGACTGCGGTTAATATAAGGAGCCCTGATGATGCCCTGGCTGGATGCTTGCTGTCTACCTAGAGGTTGACACCCACCAGCCGCCCCTTGGGAAAAAAAGGCCTGGCAGTGTACTATAAAGGCTTCAGCCCAGGGAACGCTATGGGGCAGTTCTGTTTTGTCCCACGGGTTTGCTCTAGGTCACAGTCACCTCGGTGGTCCACAGCTGCAGCAGCAAGTTTAATTGATGCTGTATTTCTGCCACTGAGCTTTGTCTTAACCTTCGGCTTACAAGCTCTTTGAGCCTCTGGATTATTTTGGAGTTCAAAGCCCATCTTGGAAAATAGGAAGGAAAAGCCCCCAATGCAATCAAACTACATTTGGACATGCGCATAAATAAACCAGATTGTTGTAGGACACCGCAAACCGGGAGAGGCAAAGATGTTCAGTGAAATCATCTGCAACCTTCGGATGTGCCTGCGTGCTCATCTTCCTGCATTAAATTCAACTAGCAGCCGTTCCATGAAGTGTCTTCATTGTGTGGACATAAGACAAAACTGGGAGCTGTATGATGATGATGATGATGATGATGATGGTGTGTGTGTGTGTGTGTGTGTGTGTGTGTTTTCTAAGTGCAGGTGTTTTTCCTCTATGGAAAACTGTGTTGGGAAGTTAGCATATATGTCTTTTGCATCTTCTCACCTATCCTGATGGTGAAATGTCAGACTTTGGCAGGGAAAGGAGGCAGCTTCTTCTTTTAGTAAAGAGACCTTTCCAAGTGTTTGGGTTAAATTACAGCACTCACCAAGCCCAGGAAGGACCAAGCGGGGATGGCTCTCCCATCAGGACCCGTGGTTGACAGTTCTGGTAAAGACTCCCGGCAGCAGCCCCCTGTGGGAGTGCTGCAGTGATATGGTGGCTATGTGTTAGGCTGCTCATCTGAAGGTCAGCAGTAAAAGCCACCGGCCAGCTGTATGGGAGAACCACAAAGCTTTCTACTTCCGTAAAGAGTTGGTCTCAGAGACTCACAGGGGCAGTTCTACCCTGCCCCATAGGCTCGCTGTGAGTCGGCATCAACTCCAGGGCGGCAAGTTTGGTTTTAGTTTGATGTGTGTGTGTGTGTTGTAGTCACTAAAATCATATTAGCCAAAACTAATTTTAATATAAACTGTTTTTGTTGTTGAGAATGTACGTAACCATAGATACACAGATTCCACAATTGCGACTTGCACAATTAAGTGACATTGAGGACCTTCTTCAAGGGTTGCGCCCATTCTTACTCTTCATCTCTGCGTTGTTGCTCCCCCGTTGGAAAAGCCCACGGCTCCCCGAGTGTCCGATCAGATCTGGCCACATGCTGCTATCAATGTGATCCCATGAGATAGAGTTGAGAGAGGCAGAATGCACAAAGCAGGTGTGCTATGCTAGGGAAGCCAAGCTCTCGTTCAGTTTTAGGAAGTTCTTCAGGGAATACTTTTATTACAAAAATTAAGGGCTATCTCAGGGCAAAACCAAAAAAGATTTTATTGGCAAAAAATATTGTCATCAAGCCAAGTTGATCTGTCTGGCCATCACAGTCCAGAATATTATTGAGCAAGCATAGTCTTCTGATGTATTTAGTAGTAGACTGCCAAGCCTAAGATGAGGAGGCCAGATGGCGTGGTGGGATATCCACTGCACTGCCGACCATAAGATGCGCAATTCAAATCCACCAGCCGCTCTTTGGGAGAAAGATGAGGCTGTTTCTGTAAAGATGTCAGCCGTGTCAGCCCCTCAAGAGCAGTTCAGCGCTGTCTTTCTTACACAGTCCGAATTGACTCGAAGGGAAGGTGGTTGGTTTGTGGAGCAAAATGTGACAAACCTGCTTTCTCTTGCTGTACACGTCCTGTTCTCTAACCTGGGTTTTCACTCTCTGGCAGGACATTGATGGGCAGGCACTCCTCCTGCTGACTCTTCCCACGGTGCAGGAGTGCATGGAGTTGAAGTTGGGGCCGGCCATCAAGCTGTGCCATCAGATCGAGAGAGTGAAAGTGGCGTTCTATGCCCAGTATGCCAACTGAGCCGGCCTCCCCGGCGCTGCCCGTGGATGGGATCTTGGTGAAGCAGTGACGTGTGTGAGAGTCTTCGGGACTCTACCTTCGATTGTCCAGGATCTGTGAAGTGGTCACCGAAATGCAAGAAAGCCAAGACCTCCTCCCTCCACCAGCTTGTTTGATATGTCCATGTTTTTAAAGCACACTCAAGTCCCACCACAGTCGTGTCTGGAGCTTCTACATGCGAGTTCTGTGTTGAACCCGACCGGAACATGGAAGAGCTTATTTACATATGATGTAATCCACATCTAGCCTTTGCCCTACCAAACCAGGCAGCTGCCTTTCAACAAGGTTTCCTCAACCAAGGGCCCTAGAGGATACCTTACCGGTAGGCATTGCTATAACCATTCTCAGGCGCATTTATACATGCTTCTCTCATAGCGATAACCCACGTGACTGTGTGAGTGACCTGGTCTATCACTGCAATTTGACCTTGGTGGGAACTCATTTCTCAAGCAGCTGCTGTTTCAGAGTGTAGTTATACAAAGATGAGATAAGCCGCCATCCTCAGCCAGCCTGCTTTGAGGGTGGAGACCATTTTTCTTGAGTAATTGAACTCCAGAAAGTCTTTCCAGACAAATCTTATTTGTAGACTTGGTTGGAACCTCAGCTGTCTTCAGTGCTTTGGTTTTATTGTAGCTCAGTCAGGGAGTGGCTCCTTGAGTCTTCTGAGCAATATCAGAGGCAGAATAATGTGACGCTATGTGGGGAGAGCATTTCTTCACCGGGGTCACTGAGCGGGTCACCAGAAGGGACTGTCCCTTAACACCACTTTTGTTCATCTGTGGCTTGCCACCTGTGCCTGAGGATGGCAGGCCATGTGATCCTGCCATGATACATCTCTAGGAGCACTGGGACTGGAGTCAACCCAGGTCCCGATCCTGGCTTTGCTGCTAAGGCTTCACTCCGTGACCTTGGGCAACTTGGTCTTCTCTGGGCATCCATTTCTGTCACCTGTCCGGTTTGAACACTGTGGAGTGTAATGTGTCGTAGTGAATCCGCGTCTCCCCATGACTCCAGCTTGCTCATCCCATGAGGTGTGTATGCAGATTGGCCCAAATAAGAACAGAGAATGCCCTTCTGTTATTCCTGAAGCTCACTTTGCTTTGAAGTTCCTTCTTGAACTATCCTCATTAAGCCAGCCATTTAGAGGCAGCTGGATGGCTCTGAGCTAGGCCAGTCTTTAGGCCAAGCCGTGAATTCCCATGAGTGTTCCAGTGTAGCCAGTTCAAATGCAGAGGCTTCCTATTGGATTACTGTAACCTGTTGTGATGATAGCGGCCTTAAATACACACACACACACACACACACCTTTTTAACCTTATTTAAGAAAAGGACAACTTCAAGTTGTCCATAAGTTGGCATGTAAAGCAGAGGCGTCCCGTTGCTTTTTTAACAATAATTACCTTGCTCTTTCCTCTTTTTAACAATAATTACCTTGCTCTTTCCTCTTTTTAACAATCACTACCTTGCTCGTCTTCCTCATCGAGATGACAGCCTCGATCGATCCAGTAATGCAACCTGGTGGGCGTTTATTAGCTGATCCTGTATTTGTGACACTTTAAAGCGTTATCGTGGCTCAGACTTGGAAAGCTCAAGGTAACCCTCCTGAGTATCCTGTTAGCCGTCACAGATGAACATAGGAAACACATGTTTGCTGCTTGATACTTTCTAGCCTCGCTGGTAGCTGATTTCTATGGGCAGCCGCGTTTAATCCGGTGACTAGTGTACTTGCGCAGGGCCGTCAGTGGAACTGGAGATGGGTGGAAAGGTGCATGGTGGTTCGTGGTTGGCTTGCAGTCAGATTCCTTCTTCTAAGCTAGCGTTTTGATCTGCTCTCAGTTTCACACCCCTGCCTTCTTAGCTCCACCTTTTGGCCTTAAGTGCTCAGTCGTGTGGAGTGTAACTCTGTGTCACATGGCTAGAAAGGGTACCTGCCTCAAGCTCTTGGTCATTGTCCTGGCATGGAGTCCCGTGTGACCCTTCACTGTGGCCTTTGCAAGCTGGCCTAGTTCTGTTGCATTTGAACCGGGGAGGAAGGAAGGTAGGGGCTACAGCCTCACACCATGCTTTCAGCATGAATGCCATCTTCTCGGGCTCTTTCAATGAATGGCGGTGGGGAAGAGCTGCTACTTGGGAGTAAGTTAGACCATCTGAGAATCTCGTCAGCCTGCCCAGAGGAGCTGGAGGACCTCCTGCCTGAAGCCCTGCCTCTCTTCCTTTACCCGACAGCAGGACACGGGACACGGGGGTCAATGCCCTAGATTCGCTTCATCTTTCCAAACCATTGGCTTCAACCTTTCTGTTCCGTGCACATCACATCCTCACCCTTGGCTTCGTGTAGGGGGGATGAAGAGATGGCCATCCTCTCAGGAGGGGGGGAGCTCTGCCTTCAGCGTCATCATGGAGGTCTGCGTGGCAGTCCCCCGTCCCTCAGTGAGACCCCAGGTGTTTTAAGAAGCTGCCTTTTCAGTCTTGCCCATGTTGTCCCAAGCTCTCATTCTCCGGGCGTTTCTGTGACTTGGAGCGAACATCTTCTTCACCCCAGTAGCCAGTTAGGTGGCGAACTTACAAATCGAGCATCCATCAGTAGCGCTGAAGGAGAAGGTTCTTGGCTGCATCGGCAGTAGGCAGGGTGAGGCCCTGCAAAGGCACCTTGGAAGAAAGGTCTGGCAATCTGCTTCGGAAAAAACAGCCCTTGGGAACTCGGTGGGAACACAGGTCAGCTCTGACGTAAACAGGGCCGGATGTGAGGCAGAATCAACTCAACAGCAACCAGCTTGACACTGAACCTATTTCTAGACCTCACCTTCACCAGCTTCTGTCTTAGAGACGGGGTCAGCCCCCAGGGAATGTTTTGTTGTGCCGTGTCCATGTCTTGTAGGATTGGAACCATGTATCTGATATGTATACCCCAATGCCCTTACATCCTCTAAGCCAGAATTGTCTTGCTCTAAAACACTCCCACCGTCTTTTCCTTGGACTCCCCCATTTCTCCGCCGCTGTCTCTCTTTCTGAATATGTGGGGACCAAACTCCTCTGCCGTGTGTGCCTGGTGTGTGCACGTCATTGCCTCCCCCCAGCCAGGCAAGCACTTGGCAGCATGTCTGTCGCCTCCACTCTGATGACAGGCGTCTGTCACCTGATCCCTCCATCAGGTGTGCAAACAAAAGGAGCTTGTTTTTGCCCCTGATGCTTTGACTACACTTGAGCGATGTGGAAAACAGAAACAAACCACACACACACACGCGCACACACACGTACACACAAACCATAAGTACAAAATACAAATATGAAAACACAAAAGAGCAGGGTGTGCCTGGCATCGCAGAAGAATTTCTCTGTTCTTTAGAAATACAGTCTCCTTCTCCAGGGAGCTTCAAGGCATGGAGGACGCATCCAGTATTTTCCAGTGAGATCCATTTGATGAACGTTTGACATGTAGTCCCTGAGCTCTAGCAGCTATTTTGTTGCTTTACCTTCTTTGAAAGATCATTTCTTGTGTTCACTCCGATATGTTCCTTGTCCAACGGTCCAGACTCCTAACACTGCCACCTTTGACCCTCGCTGCACTCTCTAGAAGGTTGGTGTTGATTACCCTTTTGAAGATTTGGCCCCAGTTTCCTAATTTGTGTATAGAGTCTTGTGTGCTGCATTAGGCGAGTTCTGGGATTTGCCTTTTGTCTTATACCAAACACCCCTGTGTCAGAGCTGTTCCTCCCTGAGTTTTGGAAGCACTAGGGGTTTTCATACTTATTTTGTAGAGCACCCATTTATATTTATTTCTGTATATAGAATGAAAATGAAAACAATAGTGTTGAAACCTTTCTTGTGGCTTGACCATCAGAGCTGTGTTTTGGCGAAAATGATGAATCCAGGCTCCAATTATTCTCTTTATAAAACTGTGATCAAGCATGCAATTCTGTGAAGGGAAAAATAGTGAATTTAGGTGATCAGAAGTTTCGAAAAAAGAAATTACTGGCGAGATATATGTTCCCCTTGTTTCTTTGGTGCAATAATTAAATAGCAAGGGAAGTTCTGTTGGCACCTACTGTCTTTTTCATTCACTGTTCTTTACTATTTAAAAAATATATAAAATTGTCTTAACTTGGTTGAACTTTAACATTGACTGATTCTCATAGTTTTCATTGCTGGCATTGGCTGCTCTTTTATCTTTTTAATGGCAAAGCTGTGAAGAGAAAATCGAATTGTGCTTTCTTTGGCCCACTTCATGTGCTTCAACATTTCAGTTGCAGATGAATGGTGTTGCCTTGACTTGAGGTTGAACAATTCCCTGCTGTAAATGACAAATAGTCGCAGGATATCCTGGTCCATTTTCTTCCCCCTCATCTTACTGATTTTATGTGAAATAGCTAAGATTGGGCACCAGGGAATCTTAGATACCGTGTAGATTAGATGCGTTAGATACAATGTGATACAATCTCACATTAGATACAAGTGTGAGATACCATGGAGCCAGGGCAGAGCAGGGCCAGAAAGAAGCACTAAAGAACCAGTGAAGATCTAGGACAATCTTTTGCTGAAAATGATCTTATGATAGAAAATGTAAGACACATTTTTTAAATGACAGGAAAAAAAAAAGACGATTTCATTCCTTGCTTAAAATGGAAGCTAGCATGATGTCTAGAAGCATAACTTACTCCTCATTGTGAATACTGAAATCCCTTTTACTATTTGCCATTCCAGTTTGAATAGTTTGTATTGAAATTTGATTCATATCTTGTGTATGTTTTGGTGCATTAAAGGGGAAAATTGGTGTTTTTACTTTTGAAATTCACAGGACAAAGGGCATGTTAATTGATTTGTTGTAAGATTGTATTCTGTATATATGTTTTCATGTAAATAAATGAAAATCTATATCAGAGTTATATTTTAATTTTTATTCTAAATGAAAAGAACCCTTTTTACTTGAAGAAAAAAAATTGTAAGCCACATTGTTAATAAAGTACCAATAATTCTATGGTGGTATTTGTGTCTCTGTGCTGGAGGTTACGAAATATTATTTTTAGGATTTGCCTTGGGATTCTTGCTGTTTTTCTGGAGGGTTTTTTTCCCATCATGCACTCAAACATATTTTTATTGATTTTTAATAAGCATGGCCTTTAACAGGAGTCACCTGCCCACTCAGAGACTTTCTACTTAAGGAACTTGAATTGATCCTTTTCCGTCGTTAACACATGGGTGCAGCTCCGGTCATCGTGGAGGAAGTGCGTTTTCTGGTCGGGGTCCACCCTCTGCTTCAGACACTGCTCCCTCTGGCCCCACGGATGCTGGGGTGTATCCTTCGGTTTGTGGGGGGGGTGGCTGTTTCAAAGAGACATCTTACCCTGTTTCAAATGTGACAAATGGTTCCAAGGCTTCCTTCCCTCTAATCTGACTGTATGTGGATTGATGAGGAAAATTAAGTGTTGCCCCTTCCAACAAAGTTCCAAATGGTGTTGTCTCTTTATTTGTTGTCTCTACTGGTATACATATTCTCCTGGGGCAACCGTTAGGCAGATTTCAGGAGTCTACTTTCTGTTCATCTAAGGTTTCCCTAGGCTGGAAACAATGCTGTAGTCTAGTGAATTCAGCCGTCTGGACTGCACACTTGTCATGTCAGGGCGGGCATTGTAGTGAAAGCGCATGGCTCTCCCAGGACTTACGCTTCAGGGGGTACGTTTTTGAAATGCAAAGGGTGAGTCTCAGTTTTGAAAGAATGAAAAGGTGGGCCAGGACACAAAGAAAGTTTGACAAAACTTTAAAAACAAAGCCAAAAACATGAGAGCATATTTCTCAGCTGATTACTTCTAACCTTCCAGATTTCAATCAGTTCAGTAGTCTCTGATTACTCACCAGGTACTTTGGTACAAAGCCTGCTGCCTGCCTATGAAAGTGATATTGAAATTAACTATATTGGGGTCCTGGTGGCACAGTAGTTAAGCAATTGGCTGCAAATGGAAGGGTGAGCATTTCAAAGCCACCGTCCTTTCTTGGGGAGAAAGATGAGGCAGTCTGCTTTTATGAAGATTTAGTCTTTGAAACCTTGTGGTGGAGCAGTTTTTCTCTGTCCTGTAGAATGGCCATGAGTTTAAATTGACTTGATGGTAGTGGGTTTGGTTTGTGAGTGTGTGAGTGGTATATACATATGTGTGTGTGCTTATACACACACACACATATATTTGTAAGTATATCTACTTGGCATCACTAGTAGATGGTAAGTAAGTGTTTAGCTATTCGGTGTTCAAATTAGAAGAAGAGATGATCGAGGCCAGACTACCTCATCTGGCCATTCCCCAGCAGAACATGTACCTTTCCGCTCAGCCACACAATCTCAGGTCATGGTGCCAAGGGACAGAGATGAGGTGGAGGTGCGTAATAGGCAAACAGGAAAGGAGATGGAGGGCTACTGGTTCTTTTCACTTGTGCCTATTCCAGATGATCTCAGATATCTTAACCTCACCTGAATACACCCTTTTACCGAACTGATATGTCTTTGTTTAGTTGTGAAAGCTTTTTGTCTATTAGCATAGCATTAATAACAATATCAACGCATAAGAAGGTGGGTTTAGAATAGGAATCCTTTTTGGAGAGGTCTTCTCCAAATATACCAGAAGCAGATACATCAAAGCTTATGAGGCTGAACAACAAAATAATTATAGTTCTGTTTTTACCTGGATGTCTTTTGGAAATAAAAATATATATAAATATAATATTAAAGTAAAAGCTGATTGCATTTTCAGGAGTCTTTGAAACTGAATGCTAGGATGATGCATAGCTATCAGGAAGAACAGCATCTGGGGTCTTAAAGACTTGTCTTAAAACAAGCAACCATCTAAACGAGGCATCAGCTAAGTCCACATGGAAGAAATACACTGGCCTATGTCATCCAAGGATTGTATAAATAAACCTAAATCCAGAGAAGGGAATGGTCTTAGAACTTAACTTCTGAACACTTGGTTTGCAGAGGTCGTGGAGGACAGTGGAAGTCCAGACCCTATTAACTGGGTCCCCCGTGTGGATTAAACCTCTGATGAATCTACAGATAGAGACCAGCCGTGGAAAGGAGTTTGTTGTCAGATAGAGTGCGTTGTAGCATGGGTTACTTCCATTGCAGTTAAGTGAAAATGTGACACCTTGACGTCTGATCACCCTTTTGATCCAGTGTTCCAGTGTTCAATATGTTCTGCTTTCTTTTCAGTTGCGGTTTCTCTCTTATTCTGTCATTGTTGGCTTTTCTTTTTGTTTTGATTGCGTATATTTTTCTTTATATGAAATCCAATGTAGTAAATCTATAGAGATGGCAACTGGATGAATACTTTCCTAGGAACATAACAAGAGGTTGATGGGTAATGAGGAGTTAACAACAGTGAGTATAATTAAGTTAGTTAGTTTATGGTGCCAACCTGGATGATAAACACATGTGGGCTTAATTGAAGGGCAGAGGAATAAGTGGCTTGGTGAGCCTCGCCTATCTAGTTCTCGGGTCTCTTGCTTTGTGATGGTCAGACCAGGGTGCAGCTGCCTTAGCCAGTTCCCTGCTTCAGCTGGCAAGGCTGACTTCCTGCAAGACATCCCTGAGGAGAAGCAGCATGGACCTACCCCGATGCAGCCCTGTGTGCTGTTGCAGCTGTGTGGAGACCCTTGCCAGCACTGAGATGCTTACATGCTCACTAATTCGGCTTTCCTCCTGCGGTCGGCTTCATAGTGTGTGTATTTTGTGAAATTGAGGAGGACTTTGTAGATTGATGTCAGACATATGGGCTAATGTTGGACTTGTGGGCTTGAGCAGCACTAGGTTGGAATGTTTTCTTGATGTGCACTTAACCTTTATATAAAACTCTTA
Source organism: Echinops telfairi (assembly GCF_000313985.2). Lineage (NCBI taxonomy): Eukaryota > Metazoa > Chordata > Mammalia > Afrosoricida > Tenrecidae > Echinops > Echinops telfairi. The sequence continues at coordinate 6,819,677 of NW_022111377.1, forward strand.
TACATGAGTTTTTGTGGATTTGTTTCTCTAAAGTACCCTGACTGACACAAGAATGAAGAAGAAATTTCCTAAAATTGATTGTGCTGGTGATTGTACAACTCAAATATGATTGCGCTATTGAAATGAATGACATATGAATCATGTTCACTAAAACTGTTCAGAAAGTATTGAGGTGGGGAGATAGATGATCCTTAATCATCCAGGTGGACTCAGTAGAGTTACAAGGATTCTTCTAATAGAATCTAATAGAAGATTCTTCTAATTAGAATTCTTCTAATAGAAGCAGAGTGAAAGAAGATGTGTTGACACGAGAAGAGGGCACAGAAGGAGAGACTGGAAGATGTTACGTGGCTGCCTTTAGAGTTGGAGAAAGGAGCATGCTGCAGGAAAGGCGGGGAGCCTCTAAAAGCTGGTAAAGGCAAAGCAACATTCTCTCTAGAGTCTCCAGGAGGAACATGGGTCTGAAGGCATGTTGATTGTAATCCTGTGACACCCATTTTGGATTTCTGATCTTTTGAATTGTGAGACGGTAAATCTGAGTTTACTTAAATAAGTAATAAAATGCCAGAAGACAGGCTATGTGTCTTCCCATGTTGCCAACAAAAATCCACGTACTCCATCTGCAGTCCAGTGAGACTGGCAGCTTTTATTTCACTAGAAATGTCTTCACTGAATTGGACATTGGTGGGGTTGCTCGTTTATTTCATGTCTGTGAGAGAAAACTGCCTACTGGAGGTTCAGAGACTGCAGGAAGCATTGTGTTGACATGAGCACAGGCCTGGAGATCTTGTTGATGAGGTGAAACACTAGCAAAATCAGAGATGGGCCAGAAAGAAGCAAAGGGGAATCATTTCATCAAGTGATTTTATTTTGCAAGGCTCAGCCTGATGGGAACACACCCTACTTAATGTAGTTTATTTGTTGGGTCAAAGCAGATTGTTGAGGGGCACTTTGGTAACTAAATAAATGACTTTTCAGCATAGTAATAAATAAAACTTGGTTGGGTGTTTGAAAATTTTATCACTGCATGGTTATCACACCAGCACTGTGCCTCCCCATGGAACCTTGACATTTGTGTTGTGATAGACGTGCCGTTTTGCTGGGAATTTTTGAAATGGAGAGAAAGGCAAGACCCGGATAGAGACAGCATTGCCTAAGAGAAAGAGTGTAAATACTGCAAGCTTTAGGTAGTCCTGATTCAACTGCTAAGGAGGCTGTTCATCAGGTAAGCATTGAACTGCCAACGAAAGGTCTACAATTCATCATCAACTGCCCTTCAGAAGAACCATGAGACTGTCTGCTCACATGAAGACTGACAAAGCTGGGGGAATCCTCCTTATGGGTGGCTATAACTCAGAAATGATTTGACAGCAGTGGGTTCTGGGTTTTGTTCAAAGTGTAGTTTTACCACTTGCCAAGAATATAACCCAAAAATTCCATGTTCTTTCCTTCAGAATGTAGATCCACCACAGGCATAACTCAGAGAGACTGCTGGTTTCATTCCAGACCACTGCAATAAAGCAATATCACAATAATATGAGTCATGATTTTTCCCCAGTGCATCCTAAAGTTATGTTTATGAAGTGGCTTGATACTTAAGTATCATCATGAAGAGATCACCGAAGATACAGCTGCATTAACAGAGAGTGGTGAAGAAAGCAGACGGTGCCCTGCTATCAGAAATAATAGTGGCTGGAGTCTTAAAAGCTTGTCTTAAAGCAGCTATCTCAGGGAATTATCAGATAAGCCTACATCGAAGAAGCACACTAGCCTGTGTGATCCAAGGATTTAAAATAATAAAATCCAAAATCAGAGGAGGGAATTGTATTCAAGCTTAAATCCAAAGCATCTGGTTTGCAGAAAGCTATGAAGGACAATGAAAGCCCCCAATCCCCATTTGGATTAAGCCACCTCTGAATTTCCTCAAACCATTGACCAGGAATGTGAGTAGCCTTACTCTCAGAGTGCATCAGAAAGTGAATTAAGCACATCTAGTTTTCCCTCTGACCCATTTTTAATTTGTTCTAGGTTTTATAATTTTCTGCTTGCTTTTGGATGGAAGCTTTCCTATATTGTTGAGATTTGTTTGGGGTATGATTTTCCTTATATGAAATCCAGGATAGGTCCATCTATAGAGATGGCAACTAGATCAATAGTTTCCTAGGGTTGTGGTAGGGGAGATGGGAGCTAATAACAACAATTAATATGTAGTAGTCTGGGTACTTTATAGAGAAACAAATCCACAGAAACTCATATGTATAAGAGAGTTTTATATAAAGGGTAAGTGCACATCAAGAAAACTTCCCAATCCAGTGCTGCCCAAGCCCACAAGTCCAACATTAACCCATATGTCTGACACCAATCCACAAAGTCCTTCTACATCTCACAAAACACACACTATGATGCCGACTGCAGGAGGAAAGCTGAATCAGTGAACGTGTAAGCATCTCAGGGTCTCCACATGGCTGCTCCAGCGCCCAGGGCTGCTTCGGGGTAGGTCCATGTGGTTTCTCCTCTGGGAAATCTTATAGGAAGTGGCCTTGCCAACTGAAGCAGGGAACTGGCTAAGGCAATTGGACCCTGGTCCAACATCACAAAGCAAGAGACCCGAGAACTCAAAAGGTGAAGCTCACCGAGCCATTTATCTCTCCGCCCTTCAATTAACCCCACATGTGTCTGTCAGCCAGGTTGGCACAATAAACTAACTCAGAATGCAAAAAAAAAATGTTCTAAAAGTATAGTGATTGCACAGTCATTTTTAATATAATGATAGGTGAAATATATGTCAATAAAACTTTAGAAAGGAAAAGAATGTAAGTACCTTATCTTGTAGTCTGTTACGTGGGCAATAGCATACAGAAAAGTTTGAAATATTGTGAAAGTGAATTAAATGTTACACTGAGATGAGACATGAAGCAAGCCCATGCTATTGATTGGGGAGAATGATGTTATAGGCTTGCTCAACACAGGGTTGCCACAAACCTTTATTTTTTTAAAAACATGCTATCTACAAAACCCAATGAACTGAAGTGCAGAAACAGGAGGTAGGCCTGTAGTAACACTCACTCATAGACAGTGATAGAAAACCAAAACTATTGTACAGCTCTGGGCACATTACCTAGTACATAGTTGACTCGGATGTCCACATTCACCAGATGGCATCAACTCCTGAGCCTAAGACCTCTTCTTCCCTGCCATGATGTAGTCCCCACTACCATTCTCTTCATCGCCCTCTCTTCACCAGGAACATCCGTGAATCTGGCATTCAGGCCCAAACGAAATCAAACTTTGAAAGCGTCGGCTTCTCACCATTTCTAGGGTCAAATGAAATATCACACGTTATGGTGCAGCATCTGGCTTCCTCAGCAGCTGGCTGGAAGGACTGAGCAGTGGGTCCAGGTTTGTTCTGCACAATCCAGGCAGGGGAGAATAGACCTGAGACCTGGGGGACTTGCTGAAGAATTGTTTCGTATTCGTGTGACTATGCACCACAGTCATTGAGACAACATGACCCAGCAATAATAAGACATACGGACTTGGGAATCTAGCCAGAATTCATCAGAAGAAATCCAAATAAGTGAATGAACTGACCAAAGATGAGGAAGTTCCCTAATGTAACGGTCGAAGAAACAATAGATGAATATTTCAGTACTGGACTAACCATGGCAAAAGGAACTGGATCTTGGCTTCCCAACCCTCATTAGCTCTTTCTATGTAGGACAGGGTGACTGACCACCACCATGAAAACTGTGCCTGCTTCACACCTCCTGAGAAAGAAATGAAGGCACTTTGTTTTCAAAGTAAAAAAGCTGGATATCATGCGAGGGTTTGGGTGCCCATCAGGTGACACAAGGGATGGATGTATGAGATCAATCAATACACTTCTGCTTTGCTGAGCATTACCTATCTCCCAGACTTTTTGCTTTTGGCTTAACAGACAGCCCCAGTCATTGACACTGTTCTCTCACCCCACCAACCCTCCTACCCATCTTGGCCTCCCCCAAGCTAAGCACCAGTTCCAGTACCACCTCTTATCTTACCCAGCCTGGTGGCAGTTACAACCACTTGGACACTCAAGACTGATTACAGCAGATGACTCAAACCTTTGTCTCCTCTCAGCATTTCTGGATCCATACGAAGTATTAAGAGTGTGTAATTGGGCTGTTTCTTGTGACAGAACTTAGAAGTGCTAGAAAATTAATGTCTCATGGGGTAATGTCTGGTTAACCAGAGACAAGAAGTAGCTAGCAATGATTTCTTCGCCACCCTTGCCTGGAGGGACTTCTGTCCTAAGATGTGTTGCTTCTTCACAAACTGTCTAGGGACATCCCATCTGTTTGATCAAGCACGGACATTTTCTCATGAAATCACAGCCAACCCTCTATTACCTGCTTGGCATGCCATTTCCCGTCTTCCCTGCCTCATATTTACCATGACCTGGGAATGAAACTATTATGCATTGAAAGAGCAATAACTAGTGCTCTAACCTAAAAAGATCTCTTGGGAAAAGGTTTGTGGTGTTTGCACAGATGGTGCTCCAGCTATGCTAGGATGTCGATCTGGATTTCAATGTTTGGTACTGAATGAGGCACCAAAAGTCACCGGAACTCACTGTATGATTCATTAGCAAATATTAGCAACAAAGACATTGCCACAAGAGTTACAAGAATTAATGAAAAGAGTCAAGTTCTGTCAACTTTGTAAAAGCAAGCACTTAAACAGTCGACTGTTTTCACAACTGTGCAACGAGTTAAATGCGTCGAATAATGCTCTGCTATTTCACACAGAAGTGAGATGGTTGTTGAGAGGAAACGTTTTACAACAGTGGTTCTCAACCTTCCTAATGCCGTGACTCTTCAATACAGTTCCTCATGTTGTTACCCTAACCATAACATTTATTTATTTATTT
>NW_022111377.1:6825059-6829054 GCF_000313985.2 Echinops telfairi
AAATTGAACATAATTAAAGGATAGTGATTAATCACAAAACAATATGTAATTATATATTGTGAAATACTTATTTCTAATTACAAATAAATGACATTTTGTCTTGAAGCATGGTGGAGCATGGGTAACAGTCAAAATAACAACAGTAAACTACATTGCTACATTTTGTGACAGTATACGTAAAAAGCCAATGTCAGTGCAAAGGTAGAGATAGCTTCTTTCTCACCAGATCAGAAATTCTCTGGGGAGTCTTTGCAAGAGTACAAAAAAGATCATCTTCCACAACAGGTCTATTTCTATGTGTAGACCTGATAACCAACAAGCTGAAAAAACCCTGTTTCACAAAGAGAGGATGTTGGAAATGGAAGAAGAAGGCACAACACAGTCTCAGACAGAACAGGATATGACTGCAAACACTTGATCCAGAATCTTGTAACTGGCATTGTAGAGAAATCAGTTCTCTCTGCATCACTGTTTATAAGTTCAATGAACTCCTCTTGTGGTCTCAGCACCATCTTCAACTTTGACTGTGAATGGGCTTCGGACAAGTGAAAATAGGGTGTCAGGTAGATTTGGAAAGTAAGATGACATTTCGTCTGCAAGTATGTGCAAGTGTTCTTTCACAGAAATTATCATTGTAATCCTTTTGTTTGGTTCAATGTCATGTTCCTCAAAGAAAGCAGATAAGGTAGGCAACATGTAAATTTTATTTTCATCCAATGTTTTTTTTTTTGTGCCAAAGCTGAAGTTTCATTTGGAATGATCGGATTTTTTCAGACAAATCAAGGCATGGTTGCATTTGGTCCTTGCAGTGATAAATTTAACTCATTCAAGATGGCAAAGATGGCAACCAAGTACGCTATTTTCTGCAGTTCACTTTTGTCGCTGAAAAGTGCTTCGGATTGCAGTCTTGCTTTCTGATTAAAAAACGTCTTGAGTTCATCATGAAGCTAAAAAACACATTTAAAGTATGTATCTAAAAGAGGAATTCTGGGGCTGTAGCATATTCAATCTTAATAGGTATCACTAGTGTTATCTCAAGGAACTGTATCAGTTCACACCTGCCAGCCGCTTTTGTGGATGAGAGTTGCTCTAGCTCCACATCCTCACCCACATTTCTCAGCATTTCAATGACTGCCAATCTGCTTCCCATGGAAATGGTAACTAGATGTAGATCCATTACAGTCCCCTAATAAACTCAATCGTAACAATCACTGGTAAAGGTTACTATCCTTTCATATGCTTATTGGACACACTATCAGTAGACACCAGTCCCTGCTATTCCACCTTTGTTATTATCTCAAGTTTACACATATTTGTGAATTTCTGTCTGCTTCTACGTTGTCTCATTGGTCTATCTATCCCCATGCCATGACCACACCATTTCAACTATTGTTCCTTTAGAATGACCCTTTATTTTTGGTTAGAAAGGTCTCTCTTAATAAAAAATGTTTGGCTATTCTTTACCTTTTGCTCTTGTTGTGATTTTTTTGGTACAACCTGTTAAATGCTGTAGAAAATTATTTGGGGAGCATGATTGGAATTTCATTAAATTTATGGAAAATTTTTTGAGAATAGACTCCTTTTATTCTGTTGAATCTATATAGATGAGGATATAATTCTGTATTTATATCTTATATTTATTCTTAGTAAAATTATAATGTTTTAATCATAAAAATGTTGTGCTCATTGCCATCAAAGACAAATGATGCTTATGTGCCTTTCAAATCACAGTAGAAGATCTCAACTCTTATGACGGGTCTTAAAGGTAGGATTGAAAACTCAAATAATTTTGGGGACCTGCAGGCAATGTAAATGGATATAGCAGACTGGATGGGATTATTGATCATTGGAGAGCACTTGCCTGTCTAAAAAGGAGGTTGTCCTCAGCCAGCTGTCTCTAATATGTGGACCCATTGTTGTTTTATCTTCTAATTCTCAAAGGGAGACCCAATTATTTTCTTGAAAAGGGGAGGTTTTTCTAATTTTATTTTGTTGCGAGCATACATAGTAAAGCATAATCTCTGGGTGCACAATTTAGTGATACAGGTTACATCCTTGCAGCTCTGCGGCCATTTGCCCCCTCTCATTAACAAACTCATCACCCAATAAAGTCTCTAAGCTTTCAAATAGATATCATAAATTTCATCCCACACAGACTGGTGTGAAAATAATGCTCAGGCTGACTTAAAGGTGACTTCAGGGGCTATTTGTGAGTGAAAGAGAAAAGGATTTTAATCTCATTCCAGGCTATACAAAAAGTATAACTGAGTATACATACTTTGATACAACACCCAAACTTGACATATGGTAGTTTCACCCATACTTTTTTAATGTACTATTGCATTAAAATCAATTGGACTCTTTCACTTAAAAATGGATTTGTAGTAACAATACTTGGAAGATGCTGGTTCACCAACTAATGCATTATGCATTACTTCTAAATATTGGCATATGACATTATTCAAAAAGGTCACGTGTTAATGTCACCATCTAGCTCAACAGAAGAGAAGTTGGTGGCAGGGAAGTGTTCTCCATCATCCTAATTTCGGGATAGTGATGTACATTTTGTCATGGCAATGAACACTGCCAGTTGTTTATTTGAAGCAGTGGGCAGTTTATTTGAGAAAGTGTCCTGCCAATGATTATGTTTCAATAGTCATCACCTGTCTGCTACTCATTCTTTCCACAAAAATGGTCTGTGGATCAAGTGGTTAGGCCCAACACAGCTCCATCCCACATGTGCTTTCTGCAATGAAGCCATCAGAGTAGCAATGCACATTAAATGTCCCTCCTAATTTGTCACCCAGGCTACTAAAGCAGTGTGTACTTCAGGATCAAGACTCAGTAAGATGAATGATGTTGACCTCTTCAACTACATTCTTAAGATTGTAAGTATCGTTTTGATTTCATTGATAATGGGTTTGTTATTTTAATAGTGCTTAATTTCCATAAATTTACTTAGCATTCCTTATTCTTTTTGTTATTGACTTGTGGCTTCATTCTCCTATGGTAGATTCAATGCTCTTTATGGGGAAAACCAATCTTTATGCGAAACTTTCAAGGTGTTTAGTGCTGCTAAGAAAATCCAACTTTTTAAAAATGTGAAGGAACTGTTTGAACCTGGACTCTTAGCTCCTACTTCAGGACGTCTGTCTTGCTCAGGTCAGTAAAGAAGCCCTTAACATGGAGACAGACACCTCAGACCGTATTTGACAATAAATGTAACACATTTACTTACAAGATTTTTTTGCTCACTTTTCTTAAGGCAGTTCAATTTTGATCCATCTTCACAGTAGTCAAATGCATCATAGTAAGTCTTTACTTAATTAAAGGCTCATTTATCACTCTCAGAATCGGGGTGAAAGGTCTCGCAGTATCATTTTAATTCTATTAGCATGTATATATGTATGCATAGGGTAGGCCGTCCCTACCACAGCTGCAGATGGCTGTCCCCATGTCAGTTCCATGAACGAAGAGTCTGGAAATCAGGAGGTCTTAGGCGTTGGCTTACTCTTCTCTTAATTGCCATAACGGCATTGGGTAAATATATTTATTGACTTTTTCAAATATCCACCTGTAAAATGTGATTCTCAAAACATTTGCCTTTATTTGGGCCCTTGGTATCAGCTCAAACTCCTAAATTCTTATGAAGGCTAACTGATATTGTCCAACCAAAACCATCTCCTTGCCCACTTCATTTCTCTGATGTGCCAGCCCTTGTAGTTAGAATTTCTTCTAGACTCAATTAGTGAGGATGTCCTCAACAAGCAGAGGCAGGTGAAGAGACCATTTAGATATGCAATCCAGTCAGTTGAGTTCTGACAGCCCCTGGAGAAATACAGATATCAATTGGTGGTCTGATAATTCCCTGGGGAAATGTTTGTTTTCCTCTGAAGTTGCTCACATTGTTTAGCATCCTGATCATTGTAAAACTTGTTAATTATCTCGTGGGCCTGTTCATCATTTTCCCCAAAACCTGCCAAAAAGTTTGAAGC
>NW_022111377.1:6830137-6853777 GCF_000313985.2 Echinops telfairi
GATGTAACAATGATGAGAAATACAACCTTCCTCTAGTTCCTAAAGGTTTCCTCCCCGCTCCCACTACCATGACTCAAATTTCTAAGGCATTTAATGGACTACGAGGAAGCATAGCTGACATTTGAATATGGGGGTTACATTGGACCCGAGGAGACACTGAAATGTAGACAACAAACAAGGGCTGAGTAGACTTTCTTTCACTTAATGATTTTTAAAAGCTTTATCCAGCTAGTATATTGAAGGCTAGGGAACTGGTTTTGAGTCTTTGTAAGAGAGTCACTACATTTAACCTCCCCATACATTGATGTGCACATATAATACAATGGCAACGGATAGCAAACTTAAAATAGCTGCATCCCCCACATTTTTTAATTTGGGCATTAGAATCATGTTTAAGATTGCAGTCTTGAAAATTGTATTGTAGCAAGATGAAATCACATAGCTAAGCTTCAGGGAAGGGAAGGGAAGCGGAAGGAAGAGGTAGTTCAACAAATGGTAATGCTGACTTTGTATTCCTGAGAAATAACTATAGTCTTTTCAATTTTCAATTGAAATGCAGCCCTCTGAGAATTTCTGGCATTTTGGAAGTCAAATTGTCTTATTAAATTGTGCAAAAATTGACAGATTCCAAACAGAGAGAGTAATCATTGGAGAGTGTACAATAATCTTGCAATATGGAAATTACAAATTATAATATTTTCTCCATGAGTAAATGAAATATGCAAAAGAACAACAGCATAATACAATAGAGTTTGTGTAGCCCTAGGTAGCTGCTGTTAGCAAGCTCTTTGTAGCACTATCGGTACTTCTCCACTAATATTGAATGCACAAATTAAGTTTAAAATGAATTCTCGAATTCTTTTAAAGTTCAGCTTATACATAAAGTGCCATCAGAAAATATCAAAATTCTCTGGCAGCCACAATCAACGGCATGCATCTCTTTAACTGTCTATGGATCTTAGTGAACGTTCTTTTTTTTAAACTGTAACATGAGCCCTTACTTATGTCAGGGAATTTTTCTAATCTGATTTCAGCCTATTACTTTACATAGTAATCTTGATCTTAAAGAAATAGAAAAATGCAGCTCTGCCGTAAATATTTTCCGAACCTTGATATTATCTTAACAAGATTGTGTCTCATTGTGTTCAGCTGGGAAACATGATATGGAAATCCAATCCTGGTGGTGATGATCATATTAATTCATTCTGCATGAGGATGCTCTATTTACAAGGCTCCGAGTTCAGTGCTGTGAGGGATTATAGTAAGCACAGCGCACAGGCCTACCTTTTAGGCATTTATACCTGTTCGAAGGGCAGCTGCAATCAGAGCTTTAACATCAGTTGTTTTCTCATCCTCACAACAGCCTTCATTGTGAGATCCATCCACCCAGACAGCTTACTCATCTCCGTCTTCTAAGATCCTGTCTCATCAGTTTTTCTACCCAGTGAAAGGCTGGAAGAAAGGGAAAACTCTCAAGAAGGACGCGAGACATATGGTAAGTGGTTTGAAGGGAAGTGTCGAAAACTTGGAGGGGGCTGACGATTCCTGTGCTTCGTTGGGCTAGCATCGTGTTGCCTTAGTCAACGCCAGGGTTCACGGACCAGCTCTACCAGGGAACAGTGGGTGTGGTCAGGCTTCCTCGGTTTACTTTCATCTCACAGCTGCTGACTCTGCCTTAGTCACTGTTTCCCAGGAAGCTTTGTGTGAGCTTTCGGTGCTCTCCGCATGAAGTCAGATGTTCAGGGACAGCTTTTCTATGGAAAAGAAGTCATTCAATATTTACAGGGATAGTATGTCAGTCCAAGGAGAGCTCCGGGGGTATGGAGAAAGACAAGAGGCTGAAACTGGAATACTGTGGACTCTGGACATCCGGGGTGGCTGTTGATACCGTGGTTATCCATGTCTTGAGTACTCAGGCAAGTACCCACTGTCAAAGGAAGGCAATGCGCTGAGCATAGCAATGACTCCCAAAGGGTTCATCTAAAAGTAGTTACAGGCAAAGACAAGAGTAGTCTTAGCATTGACTTAATGGCAGTGAGCGTGGGTTTTTGGTTTTGGGGTTTTTTTTTTTAGTTTTATGTAGGGTAAAGCTTGAACCTTTGAAATATGCATGAGAATATACTTCAGAAATCATTCATCATGGACTAATTATTTAAATTGAACTTATTTCTGTGACTAACTTATTGAACTTATTTACTCCTGCCTGATACTAGCACATGGTAGATTATGTGAAAAAGGAAAGGTACTGACTTTCAAAGATCAACCCATTACAGTGACGAAGGCACTGAGGACACAGAACAAGTGACTGGTTCAAATAGCTGAGGCCCACAATGCAGTCTGCAGGGTGCACAAGGCTGGATCTTAAAGCAGGAGAACAGTTCTGAGAAGGTCTTTGGAAAAGGCAGACTCCAGGCTGAAGCTTGGGATGCGAAGGATGAGCTGGGCATGCAGAGAATGGTTGGAGGAAGAGCAAGTTCAAGGGAGAGTGAGCAAGGAGGGCAGCTGACCAATTGGGCGGCAGCAAGAATGTTGCCGAAGGATGATGTGTGCGCCCATACGTGCAGTGCACCAGGCAGGGAGTGCCTTGATGAAATCCTCTCATAAGTATATGTGACGTGAGCAGGGTTGAGCTATTTGATTAGATGGCTGGTTGAAAAACAACGAAACAAACAAACAAAACCCCCCCAAAACTTGGTGTGTTGTGGGGAAGATTTGCGACTGTTGGCTTTCTTAGCCTTTTCCCAGGCAACCTTGCAGATGGTGAACCAAACCAAACTCACTGCCTCGGAGTCTGTGTTAACTCATCAGGAGCCCTGGTGGGCTTTCAAGACTGCCCATGTCGAGGGAAGTTGAAAGTCCAGTCTGTCTCCCGTGGAACTGTTGTTGGTTTCAACCTGTCTACCTTTCAGGTCGCAACCCAAAAGGTAATACCACTATTATTAAAACTCCTCACAGTGAAAACCAATATCACTGTTGTTGTTGTTGGGCGCCATCAAGTGGGATCTGACTCATAGCGACCCTGTGCACAACAGAACAAAACACTGCAGGGTCTTGCTCCATCCTCACAATTGCTCCTGTGCCTGAGCCCCTTGATGCAGCCAATGTGTCAATCCATCTCATCGAGGGACTTCCTCTTTCTGCCAACCCTCCCCGTGCCAAAAATGATGTCCTTCTCCAGGAACTGGTCTCTTCTGACAATATGTCCAAAGTATGTAAGACAAAGTCTTGCCGTCCTTGCCTCTACGGAGCCCTCTGACTGTACGTCTTCCAAGATAGCTTTGTTCTTTCAGCAGTTCGTGGTACTGTCAATATTCTTCATTCAATGCATCATTCAAATGCATCCATTCTTCTTTGGTCTTCCTTATTCAATGCCCAACTTTTACATGCATACGATGCAATCAAGAATAAATGGCTTGGGTCAGGCACACCTTAGTCTTCAAAGAAACAGGCGTTGTGTAGCAGATTTACCTAGTGCAATACATCTTTTGATGGTTTGACTGCTGTTTCCATGAACATTGATTGTGGATCCAAGTAAGATAAAATCTTCGACAACCTCAACCTTCCATTTATCATGACATTACCTACTGTTCTAGTTGTGTGGATTTGTGTGTTTCTGACATTGAGTTGTAAGCCACACTGAGGGCTATAATCCTTGATTTTCATCAGCAAGTGCTTCAAGTCCTCCTCACTTTCAGGAAACAAGGTTGTGTCATCTGCATACAGCAGGTTGTTAATAAGCTTTCTTCTAATCCTGGTGCCACACTCTTCTTTATATAATCCAGCTTCTCTAATGATTTGCTCAGCATATAGATTGAACAAGTGGGGTAAGAGGACACAGCCCTGATACACTCCTCTCCTGCTTTTAAGCCGTACACTATTCCCTTGTTTTGTTCACACAACTGCCTCTTGATCCATGTACAAATTCCGAAGGCGCACAATGAAGTATTCGTGAATCCCCATTCTTCTCAAAGGTATCCACAGTTTATGATGGTCCACACAGTGGAATGCCTTGGCACGATCAATGAAACACAAGTAAACCTCTTTCTGGTGTTTTCTGCTTTGAACCAAGTTCCATGTGACATGAGCATTGATTTCACTGCTCCGTGTCCTCTTCTGAATTCGATCTGAACTTCTGGCAGTCCCCTGTCAATGTGCTGCTGTAACCGTTGTGGGAAGATCGTCAGTCAAGGATACATTTCTGTAGTTTGAGCATTCTGTTGGGTCACCTTACTTTGAAATGAGCCCAAATATGGGTTTCTTCTCAATCAGTTGGCCAGGTAGCTGTCTTCCAACTTCCCGGCATGGATGAGTGAGTGCTTCTAGCGCCTTTTCAGCTTTCTGAAACATTTCCATGAGTATCCCGTCAACTCCTGGAGCCTTGTTTTCACTAATGCATTTGGTGAAGCTTAAACTTCTTTTAGCATAGTTGGCTCTTGCTCATAGGCTACCTCCTGAAATGGTGGACTGTCCATCACCAGGATTTGACCTCTGAGGAGATCTTTCCAAGGAGCCTGCTCACCACAAGGTCAGCCATTGGAAAGTACCGGCTCCTCTGGCAGAGCAGAGCAGGAGTCCTCTCTGTCCCTGGAAAGAGTTACAGCCTTGGAAACCCGTAGGGGCAGTTCTATCCTGTCCTCCAGGATGGCTGCGGGTTGGAATGGAATCCATGGTAGTGAGTCTGACTGGAGTTTATGAGAGTCCCTGGGTTTTGCAAATGCTTAAAGTGCTCAGCTGCCAATGACAAATTCGAAGGGTTTAATCTACCCACAGACACCATGACATCAGCCTTTGACAACTCTGTGGAGCACAGTTCTGCGGTGACACACGTGGGGTTGCCACCGTGGACATTGACCCCATGGCAACAGACTTGGTTTGGTTTTCTTGGCTAAAAAATTGTTTACTTCCTCTCCTTCTACAGCACCCCCACCCCCACCCCCCATTAATACCAGCTGAGCGCCCAGCCTTCCACACTATGTGTATGCCTTCCCTTTTCCATGAAGGCTTGTTTGGGGAATTGGTTTCCTTACTAATCTGCAAACTCCCTGAGACCGTATCTGTGTCCACTGCAAGCAGGCAGTACAGAGCAATTCTCATTGGGGCCCCATCAATTCTCGTCCACTTCCTGGCCTGACACTGCGGCCTCCGAGGGCCTGGTCTGTTTGGGGCACACGGGAGACACTGTGAAGTCTTCAGTCTTCCGTGACCCAATGAGCACACCGCACCTACAGCCGCCAGGATTGCTCAGCAAGAAAATGGCTCCCCCATTTGTAAGTCTTTGATGCAGTATAAACGGAGGGACACAGTACAGCTCATTTAATTACTCTGCCATTTTAACTGAATGCTCTTTGACTTAATTTTATCTCAATGAGTATAAAGCGTCGAGAGACTCTCCCATAAACATGGATTTGCCTCTGACAGCTTCGGGGAAGGAGCCCCTAGGGGGAGAGGACGGTGATTTACAGTACACCAACAGTGCTACAAAACAGCTTTGGCACCAGAAGTTTCAAGGACTTAATTACTGCCTTTAAAATTTAAGCCAGAGTTAGGGGCTGAGCAGTACCCAGCAGAGGTGGGGGAGGTTGATGGGGGACATGGGGAGGGAGAAGGAGGCAGAGAAAGAAAGCCAGCATGATTGCCTAGCAAACAAAAGACCTGTGGGAGGATGTTGGTATTAATCCTTGACAAATGTCCTATAAAAATGACAACCTAAATAATTCATCATTCTTTCTGTGGCCTGTAGTATTCATTCTTTCTATGACCTATATTGTCTGTATAAAAAGCCACAGGTCTGGCTTCTGTGAACCAGCAAAAGCATTCTATATAAAAGGTTTTATAAGACTTGTACCTGCTCCTAAAACAATATCAGGATATTCCCGCTCGTCCCAGACAGCTCTGGACCATGGATAGGAAGATTTCAGTATTCTCAGACAAATAATGACATATTTTTAATTTTATGAGCCAGTGGCCAAGCCCCCCCCCCTTTAACTGTGTAAATTATCCTCTATTTTGAATAGAGGATTTTGGACATAGAGGAAAGGTATTTTGAATGCCTTTCAGAGTTCCTAAAGCAAAACACAAGCCCACACTCATAAAATTGACTTGCTAACTATTGAAGAAATAACTGTGAAAGTAAGTAAACGTCTTCTTTCCTGTTCTTTGAAATAGGAAAACATCTTGCATCAGGAGGAGGTGAACAGTACCTCCCCTCTCCCCAGTGTTCTTCGTTTAATGGGAAAAAGGGACGTTTCTCTTGTTCCCTCTGTGCTCAGTTATTTGTACTCGGTTATTAGTAGCTTTGAGCCAGAGGGCAATATTTAGAGACCTCCCACTGATTCCCCACAGTTGTTTGCAGGGAGAGACCCTGAACATAAATGAATGGGGGCTAAATTTCAAAGAAAGACACCTGGGAATTCTGGAGTCTACTTCCAGCG
The DNA here is from genome assembly GCF_000313985.2 of Echinops telfairi. Taxonomy (NCBI): domain Eukaryota; kingdom Metazoa; phylum Chordata; class Mammalia; order Afrosoricida; family Tenrecidae; genus Echinops; species Echinops telfairi. Next base: position 6,836,569 of record NW_022111377.1, read on the forward strand.
ACAAGCCCACCCCACTGGGAGACGTTTGGCATCTGGGGGCTCAGTGCTGTGTGCGAAGCGAAACTACCAAGGCAGTTGTTGCTCACCCACTTCTGCCGGGTACCTCATTCCTTCAGACCCCTTACTCCCGTTTTCCCCCCGGTAATATTAGTTGTTGGTGTTAGTGGAGACTTTAGGCATAATAGAAGAAAACACGACCCATTGTCCAGTCTGAATTTCATGAGAGAATACATTCTGTTTTAATCTGTAAGGTTGTTATCAGTGAACTTTCTCCCAAGTCTCAACAAGCTTTTCTTCCTCCTCTCTCTTAGTCCGAAAATTCCTATCCACCCAGGGCGACCCTGCTGGCATTTGAAATCCCACTGAAAAAGCTTTCACCAACTTAAGCCATACTAGGACAAACTGGCTGATGGGTAGTGGAGCATCAGCCAAACTATTTTCAATTTCCTAAACTACAGAGCTCCACCCCCACCCCCACCCCCAATATCTCCCTCATGTTATGCCCGCTGCTCCCTTTTGCTGTGGCTGTGTCTACCTGGCTGCTCGACAATCATTTGTGCATCACCTCCCTGGAAAGATTTCCCTGATGCAGTGTCTTAGGGTCGCCCCAACTCTTCATTCAGCTTTCCTCCCAGTGGGGAGTAACGTCTAGAAATCAGGAACGATGGCTTTTGTTTCCCGTAGCCGCACAGTCAAGCACATAGCAAGGGCTCCACGCGCCTGCCTGGACAGCAGCACCTGCCGCCATGGAGACTCTAACTGCATGTGCCACCATCCTGTAGGCTGAGGAGGGAGATGATCGAGCTTCAGTCTTCTAGAAACATGTGCCAGAGAAGTTGGGAATCCTTCTTAAGCACATCACAGGTGGTGATCTAAAAGGAAACATTACCCTTTGTTGAGTATGAATTTATGAGGCAATAATAATCTGTTGTAATTCAAAAGTGAGCTCAAATGTTGTATCTCCTCAGATGAAATGAGCAGTGCTTGGGTGCATGAAAAAGGGGAGGGAGTCCCTTGGTGACACAAATCATTAGGTGCTTGACGACTACCTGAAAGGTTAGCAGTCAAAACACCCCTCCCCTGCAGTGCCTTGTAAGACAGGCAGGACCCTCTGCTTCTAAAAGGCCGCCGCTTTGAATACCTATAGGAAAGTTCTACTCGGCACACACGGGGTGGCCACAGGCAGCATCAACTCAACCGGCAATGGACATGAGCGACTACAACTCCCACCCCTTACTCATTCATAGGACAGTGCAATGCAAAGCCCCTGCCAAGGAGGACTCGGTCGTTGAACAGGACTGAGACGGAGAAGAAATTCATCGGCCAGAAAGGATCTGTACTGTGCCTACAGCCTCGTCGGCAGGTGAAAGGTACGAGCCACATCACCCTGCGTGGGCGCATTGCCCTCTATCCCACCAAACTCTCAGCTCCTTGCAGCATGCAGTGTCAGTTATGTGCGCCCGGATTTCTCACACTTGCCAGGAGCCAGAAATTGTTCTGTGAGATTTTGAAATAGAACAGTGGGCTCCAGAGTGTAAACAGAAGAGGCTGTTTATTTTCTATGGTGTGTGTGTGTGTGTAGGAGTTGGACAAGATAGGTGTCTATAGCCTGACTATCTCTTCCTTCTTCAAACTGACTCTGTGATGAAAAGTGGCCCCGGGAAATAATACGGATTCTCTAAATATATGTTTAAGGAACCCTGTCAGCAAAGTGGTGAAGGGCTTATCTGTTCACTCAAAGGTCAGTGGCTCAAACTCACAGGCTGCTCCTCAGGAGAAAGCTGTGGCAGTCGACCTCCATAAAGATTCAAAACCAAGCCAAACCCGTCACCACTGAGTCGATGCTGAAAAGTCCCCTCTGCCGTTGAGTGGATTGGAAGTCCTGCAGGCAAGCTCCGCTCTGTCCTGATAGGTTTGCTGTGAGTTGGAATTGACCTGAGGGAAACAGACTAAACACATGTGGTACCAGAGAGCACTGCCATGAAGGGAAGGCTGCATGCTCCATGGAACCTGGTCCTGGTCCCAAACCATCACTGTGGGTGGACCTTCTCACCTCTCTGGACTTTCGTTTCCTCTATGGTAGATTAAGGAGTTGAAACTTTATGCTCTCCCTATAGCGTTAAACTTCTGGAATTCAATGACTATGATGTCTCAGTCATTTCTTTCACACTATTATTATTTTTGTTGTTAGGTCCCATGGAGTCAGCCCCTGATCCAAGGTGACTCCGGGCACAGTGGACTAAATTCTGCCTGGCCAGGCACCATCCTCACGACCAGTTGTCATTCTGACTGTTTTGACTGTAGGGTTTTCACTGGCTGAGATAGTTAGTTGATTGTGCTAGCCTGGCCGATAAACACACGTGGGATTAATTGAAGGGCGGCGAGATAAATGGCTCGGCAAGCCTCTTTTCTTGTCTCTCGCTCTTTGATCGTAGGACCAGTGTGCGGCTGCCTTGCCTGTTCTGTGCTTCAATTTACAGGCTACACTACCTGTGGGATGCTTAGCCTGTGGACTGTGTCGCTGTAAGTTGAGGTCCCTTTAAGACCACATAATTGAAATTTACATCTCTTGAGCTGGGGACTGTCAGTTGGTGACCTGCCTTGCTGTTTTGCTGCCTGTGCTGGGATAGCCTAGCTCTCTCTACAGAGGACTACCGGGCAGCCCTCAAGACTTGAAGGACTGCTAGTGTCTCACAACTCTCTCACGGGAGTGAGTTGCACTGAGTCATTTGTACTGCTTTATAATTTAACTGTTCATTTCTTGTATTATCTATCTGTTTATAATTTGACAGTTCATTTCTTGTTATATATCTATCTTTATAAATTTTTATATAAAATTATCAGCAATCTGGTTTTATTTCTTTAGAGAACCCTGTCTAACACATTTTGTTACCAGGAGTGCTTCTAGAGAAATAAAATCATAAATATGGGCTTCTTAAATTGGCTCTCCAGCCTGATTTGTCTTAACACTAGTAATGCTACTTCAACATTCCAAAGCATGGATAAGTCTGTTACTCTTCCTAATCCATGGTGTGAAATTGCAAAAATAATACCTAAAGTAGCACCACCGATAGATGAGGTGCTTGTTAAAGGAGAGGCTCTGAGTGATCGTATGTTTGATATTTTCCAGGAGTTTTGTAAGGATGACAAGTATAGGGAAGCTGGTTAGCTGGTCCTTCTTACAATGGACAGTGTGATTAAGGAGAGGGATGATTTCAGAGCCTCAAAAGTGCGCCTCAGGTGCAGACTAACGGATTTGAAAACTTCCACCTGCGCTACAAAGGAGACCCTTCTCTCTAATAAAAGAGCTGACATTGCTGAGAATCAGGTCCAGAGTCTCATTATACGAGTGGCTGAATTACAACGGCAACTGAGTTGCAGATCTAGAGCAGTGTCTGAAGCCAAAGTGAGGGCATTGATTAGGAAAGGTTGGGACCCTGAAACATGGGATGGGAACATATGGGCTGATGATCCAGAAGAGGAGGATATTGAGCCCTTAGAAACAATTGACCCACCCCAGTCAATAGATCCACCCCGCCCAGCTGAGAGTATTAATTCACAATCCACACCTGAGCAGGTTAGCCAAACTATGCAAGTTGATATGCCAGGTGGGGCTGCATCAGTAGTATTGCCTGAGTGAAATGCCTTACAAGATATTGCTGAGAGCACCCAGGAATCACCCTCACCACCCATTATTTCCACTAGACCTGTCACTAAAATTGAGTCTCAGGAAGCTCCTAAAGGTGAGGTTGAGATGATTACCCAAGAAGAAGCACGCTATACTCATAAAGATCTGCTCGAGTTTTCAAATACGTACAGGCAGAAGCCTGGAGAATATCCCTGGGAATGGTTACTAAGGGTGTGGGATACTGGTGCATGAAATATAATATTAGACCGGTTTGAGTTTCTGGATATGGGAGCCCTAAGCACCAGACTCTTCTTTCAGTGTCTCTGTGAGAGTTGCTAAGAGAGGATCTAATTCTTTATTTGGTTGGTTCAATTTGCTAAGAGAGGATCTAATTCTTTATTTGGTTGGTTCAATGAAGCATGGACTGCCAGATGGCCTAGACTGGACCAACTTGAAGTACCTGACCTACCTTGGTACATTGTAGAGGAAGGCATCCAAAAGCTTAGAGAAATTGGTATGTTGTAATGGATCTATCAGGATATTCCCATAGACCCAAAAAGGGGGTGCCCTGAGGACACACCCTTTACCACAACCATAAGCTGTACCACAACCATAACCACAACTGTAAGCTGCATGAAGACGTGGCCCAAATGCCCACAGTCTCCACTCCTGTCACATTGCCTTCTTTCTCCCAGTCTGCACCTATGGCCTCCTGGGGATATCCTTACCATACTTTAACTGAAGAACAAAAAAGTCATGCTTGGTTTACGGATGGCTCTGCACGATATGCAGGTGCCACTCGTAAGTGGACAGCAGCAGCACTACAGCCCCTTTCTGGGATCTCCCTAAAGGACAGTGGTGAAGGGAAATCTTCCCAATGGGCAGAACATCGAGCAGAGAACCTGGCTGTTCAGTTTGCATATAAGGAAAAATGGCCAGATGTGAGACTGTATACTGATTCATGGGCTGTGGCTAATGGCTTGGCTGGATGGTCAGGGAATTGGAAGGATCATGATTGGAAAATTGGTGACAAGGAGGTGTGGGGAAGAGGTATGTGTATAAACCTCTTTGAATGGGCCAAGAAAGTAAAGGTAATTGTATCTCACCTGAACGCTCACAAAACAACTTTAATAATCAAGTGGATAAGATGACACATGCTGTGGAGACTGGTCCTCCTCTTTCCTCTGCCACTCCTGTTATCGCCCAATGGGCACATGAACAAAGTGGACGTGGTGGCAGGGATGGAGGTTATGCATGGGCACAGCAACATGGACTTCCACTCACCAAGGCTGACTGCTGAGTGCCCCCTTTGCCAGCAGCAGAAGCCAACATTAAGTCCAAGATATGGGACCATTCCTTGGGGAGATCAACCAGCAACTTGGTGGCAGGTTGATTACATAGGACCACTTCCATCATGGAGGGGACAGCATTTTGTTCTTACTGGAATAGACACCTACTCTGGATATGGATTTGCCTCCTCTGCACGTGATGCTTCTTCCCAAACTACTATTCGTGGACTTACAGAATGCCTCATCCACCGGCGTGGCATCCCACATAGCATTGCTTCATATCAAGGAACTCACTTCACAGCAAGTGCAGTGCGGCAATGGGCCCCTTCCCATGGAATCCACTGGTCGTATCATGTTCCTCATGATCCTGAAGCTGCTGGCTTGATAGAACGATGGGATGGGCTCCTAAAGACACAATTACAGCACCAACTAGGTGGCAACAACTTGCAGGGCTGGGGCTACGTTCTCCAGGAAGCTGTATATGCTCTAAACCAGTGGCCAATATATGGTTCTGTGTCTCCAATAGCCAGAATTCATGGGTCCAGGAACCAAGGGGTGGAAGCTGGAGTGGCACCACTCACTATTACTCCTAGTGATCCACTTGCAGCATGTTTGCTTCCTGTCCCAGAAACCCTGTGTTCCTCAGGCCTGGAGGTCCTGGTCCAGAAGTAAGGGACTCTCCCACCTGGAAACACAGCACAGATTCCACTGAACTGGCAGCTGAGAATGCCCCCTGGCCACTTTGGGCTTCTCATGCCTTTGGATCAACAGGTCAGGAAGGGTGTCACTGTACTAAGTGGTGTGATTGATCCTGATTACCAAGGAGAAATTGGACTGGTATTACATAATGGAGGTAAAGAATATGTCTGGAATCCAGGAGATCCCATAGGCCGACTCAGTGCTACCATGCCCTGTAATTAAAGTAAATGGTAAATTACCGCAACCCAATCCTGACAGGACTTATAATGACCCAGACCCCACCAGACAAAAAACCACAGCCAGCTGAGGTGCTTGCTGAGGGCAAAGGTAATACAGAATGAGTAGTAGAAGAAGGTAGTTCTACCTATCAATTACGACCATATGATGAATAGCAAAAGCGAGGTTTGTAATTGTCAATGCATTTTCTTTTTATGTGCTTATTGCATATCTTTCCTTTGTTCCTGATATATCAGATACAATTGGACTCAGTGTGTTTTCATTTATATGTATGATAGATGATTGATGATAAGTATAAGTGTGATTTTATCAATGTCCGGAAATTATATAAGTATATATGGCTAAAGAATTGTGTACAGGTGCCAGGTTGGCAAGGGGTGGATTGAGATAGTTTATTGTGGTGCCAGCCTGGCCAATAAACACAAGTGGGATTAATTGAAGGGCAGAGAGATAAATGGCTCGGTACACCTTTCTTTCTTTCTTTCTTTCTTTCTTTTTTTTTTTGAGCCTCGCCTTTCTTGCTCTTTGATTGTTGGACCAGTGTGCGGCTGCATTGCTTGTTCTGTGCCTCAATTTACAGGCTACACTACCTGTGGGACGCCTAGCCTGTGGACTGTGTCACTGTAAGTTGAGGTCCCTTTAAGACCACACGATTGATTGAAATTTACATCTCTTGAGCTGGGGACTGACAGTTGGTGACCTGCCTTGCTGTTTTGCTGCCTGTGCTGGGATAGCCTAGTTCTCCCTACAGAGGACTACCGAGTGGCTCTCAAGACTTGAAGGACTGCCAGTGTCTCACAACTCTCTCACGGGAGTGAGTTGCACTGAGTCATTTGTACTGCTTTATAATTTAACTGCTCATTTCTTGTATTATATATCTATCTGTTTATAATTTAACAGTTCATTTCTTGTGTTATATATCTATCTGTTTATAATTTGACAGTTCATTTCTTGTGTTATATATATACATACATACATATACACACACAAAATTATCAGCAATCTGGTTTTATCTCTCTAGAGAACCCACTCTAACACACTGGCTGTTTTCAGAATCACATGGCTGGGCTTTCTTCCTAGTCTGTCTTGGTGTGGAAGTTCCACTGAAGCCTAGTAAGTGTCATATAACATGCAAAGCTGCACTGACAGATGCTACTAGCCTACACGTGAGACACACTGGGCAATAATCAAACTCGAATCTCCTGTACAAAAAGCCAAAACTCTACTACTGACCCAGTAATATTTCTAACCCAGTAATATCTCCTAACTCTATTGTTGCGATGTGCTTTATTCTGACCCATTGTGACCCTGTCGGATAAAATTGAGGGTTTTCTAGGCTGTGATATTTACAGGAGTAAATCACCTGTTCTTTCCTCCCTTAAAGCTTCTAGTGGGTTCGAACAGCAGACCTTATGGTTGGCAGCCAGACTTAACCACAAGGGCTTCTCAAATATTGTGGAGCATTCTAGTGCATTGTTGGTGCTGCCGAGATGGTCCTGACTCACAGAGACTCTACGCCCAACACAATGAAAACCTGCGCAGTCCGGTACCGTTTCACATCATTTAAACAAAACTAAAAAAATATGGAGCTAATGTCTCTTGACATAACCTCCATCTAGGTCTATATACATGTCCAGAGCCAGTATTAGCACCTTCCTAACCTTTCCTTGGGGAGCTCTGTGCTTTGTGATTCACACCACCTGGAAACAACAGTTTTAGCAGCCTTCAGGGACTCAAACTGTGCTGCTTTTTAATGTTCTTTGAGTCGTGGGAACAAAAAGAGGCCTGAAGGGGCAAGGTAAGGGCTTTGGAGTGGGTGGGTGGGTGGGAGGGGGCAGGTAAGTTTTCGTAAGGAAGAATGAACAGGTGCACTGTTCATTGAAGAATGAATGAACAGGTGCACTGTGATGGGGAAACTGATTCCTCTTTTCAATTGCCCTGGTCTTTTTCTCACCAATGTAGTTTTCAAGTTTTTAAAAAAGTTCTTCATAATAACCACCTGTGATTTTTCTATGTTCCGTGACTTTGGTGGTCACTCCTCCGCCCTCCACAAAGGATGTAAACTACCCTGCTGAGAAAATGAAACCCACAAGTACGCTGGAATAGGCCCCAAGATACCGGAAAGCAAAAGGCCAAGGCAGTTTGAGCGAAGGTTGGAGTTACGCTGCCCTAAGTACAGGGATGCTTGGGTCAGCAGCAACTAGACGAGGTAAGGGTGGAACCCTCCTCCCAACACTTCTACAGAGGGCATAGCCCTGCTGACATTTAATGCAATCCAGAACAAGGAGCCCTGGGGGCACTGTGGGTTAAGTGCTAAGCAAGGTTGCAGGTTCAAACCTATCAACTGCTCCATGAGAGAACAATGAGGCTGTCCCCAAGAAGATTTTCAGGGGTCCTCAAACTTTTTAAACAGGGGGCCAGTACATTGTCCCTCAGAACCGTTGGAGGGACGGACTATAGTTAAAAAAAAAACAACTATGAACAAATTCCTATGCACACTGCGCATATCTTATTTTGAAGTAAAAAAACAAATGGGGCAAAAACACTCGGTGGGCCAGGTAAATGTCCTTAGCAAGCTGCATGTGGCCCGCGGGCCGTAGTTTGAGGACCCCTGAGAGTTTCTGCTCTCTCCTTTCAGGTCACTGTGTGTAGAAACACTCGGTGGCAGTGGGTTAAGATGGCTAGGTGAGCCTCCCGAACTGCTGGTTTGAAGCCACCCAGTGGGTGGCACTATGTTATGACAACCCTTGGAAACTAATACAAGTCGTGAATAGTAGGGCACTGCATACATTGAAATTGCATCGGTGAGAAAACGATTTTTAAAAGGGATTTGAGTTTCATTTTACTGCATCCGTCTGCTTTCCTACCGTAGTGGCTTGTACGTTGCCGTGGTGCAGGAAGCTGGGTCACTAGGATTTCAAATATCAGCAGGGTCACCCATGGTGGACAGGATTAGCAGAGTTCACAGAGTAAGACAGATTAGGGGGAAAGCATAGTAAATCTACTAATGAAAATCAGTCAATGAAGACCCCGTGGTTCACAAATATTTGCCGAATATAGTGCTGGAAGATGAGTCCTTCAGGTTGGTGTGCTCAATGGCTCTAACGATAAAGCTCACCAGCTCAAATAGTCAGAGCATATCAGTCGTCATGATCGTGGCACAGACTGCTTCTCTTGTGCGTGCAATCACTGTGCGTCGGACGTAACTCAACAATGACGAACTAACAACAACAACAACAACAACATTTGGACTTGGATTTCTACTGGATATAATATTCAGCCTTCAGATATAAAAGCCCTATGGCTGATCTGGGTTCACGTGTGAGGCTGAAAATCTCTATGAGCTGCAGCTCCTGGGCTGTCCTGGGCGAGGCTGGGGTTTATTGGAAAATGTGAATGATTAGCCATGGGGTTTTACAAACTTCCATTGTTCTATGAGCAAACAGGTAATTGGTCTTCAAACCTCCTTTGCCAGCCCCAGGTTCAAGCATAATAGACCTATATTTCAGAATTCTCTACATATTATTCTTACATAATTCTACATAAAAATTCTCTACATATTATTCTTTGCACATATTTTAACTATAATAGCTATTCATTAGATCAAGAGACCTTTGCTTTTCTATGAGTCATAGTTTAGTGGATATAGAAAAAGATATTCGTTCTACATAATTGCTACTTTATTGTATCAGTTCTTTTTTATTTTTACCTAAATTACATTCTGACCTTTTGAACATGGGATAGAAATTTTAAAAGTTTTATTGGCTATCTTCTGAAAAGTGTCTTGATTTATAAAGGATCTCATTTTTAATATGTACATAGACTTTAAAGGGGAGATTAGCTATACATAAACACAAATGATACTTTCAGGGGGTAGTACAATAAAACCATCATTCTGGCCATAGGAAGTCTATGAATGAGAATCGCCCAAAACACCAAACCAAACTCACTGCCATCGAGTCAATGCAGACTCACTCACCGTGACCCTCAGGACAGGAGCAAACTGCTGCTGTCGGTTTCTGAGACGGAACCTCTTTCTGGGAGTAGAAAGTCTGGTCTTTCTCCTACAGAGTGACTGGTGATTTCGAACTGCTGACCTTGCAGGTTGCAATCCAATGTATAACCACTACACCACCAGGCCTCAAGGCTGCTGAAGAGTAGAGGAGGGAGATGGCAGGGGAAAGATGGGAGCCAGAATGCGGCCTGTCTCCCTAGAGTGGCATTTTGCTCTCATGATTAAGTTGAGGAACAATGAGTCTTGGGTACTAGAGAGACCTCAGGGTGCAATGGAAAGCATGCTATTATCAAATGTCAATGTGTACGGTATGGATGGTGTCTGCGTAGTGCAAACAGTTAACACGCTCAGCTGCTATCTGAACGTTTAGAGGTTAGACTCAGACTAGAGGCGTCTCAGAAGAAAAGCTTGGCGATCTTCGGAAAAAGCATGCATTGAGAAGCCTGGGGAGCTTAGATCTCAGACACGCACGCGTCTCCCTGCGTTGGGACTGACTTGGAGACAACTGGTAGGCAGGTGGGGTGCGGATAGGATGTGAGAGGAAGAGATGAGGTCAAGGTTGACTGGAGTTCTGACTGACGCCTTTCATAGAAGAGCAGGACTCCCAAGGGCGTTCAAGGCTGGGGGAGAAGGGATGGAAGACGGAAGGAACAGCCAAAGGGGCACTTGCCTTTTCCATGTGCATCCTGGGTTAAGGAGGAAAAAATATTACTCAAGGTGTCCACGGTCTGAAAGAGACCTTTCAGTATTGTTTCCTGAAGAGCTTTCACTTAGATTTGCAGCAGAAACGCCATAGATGGCTCAGCAGCTGCCCACCGGGGTCAGGTGATGAGGCTTTAGTAAGGCAGCAGTAAAGAGCGGCAGTCTTCTGTCGCAGGGGCCAAGTCCACGCAGGAGTCCATACGAAGTCACTAGTGTGTGGGAAGTCAGGCTCTGAAACTCTCTTTTTATAAAACATGAGGCCAGGAGGGGATCCTTCCATAGTATTTGCTTCACAGATTTGGTCTTCCAGTGCGATAGTCAGCCACGTCTGCCAGTGGTTTCTAATCAATCCTTCCTGGGGGAAGACTGGGGGTTCTACTTCACTCAAAGTGCCTTGCCCTTTTGCTTTCCAGTATGTTGGGGCCTATCCTACTTCTCAGCAGGATCGATTACATCCTTTGTGGAGGGCAGAGGAGTGACCACCAAAGTTTCAGACCCCGTAGACGTTTACTGCTAATTTTTTGGCAAAAGGGAGGCGGCCCCGGAAAGATGCCACATGTTTCTTTTCAAAAAAATTTTAAAGCATTTTATTGGGGGCTCATACAACTCTTAGCACAACCCATACATACATCAATTGTATAAAGCATATTTGTACATTCGTTACCCTCATCATTCTCAAAACATTTGCTCTCCACAAAAGCCCCTAGCATCAGCTCCTCATTTTCCCCTCCCTCCCGCTACCCCTGCCTCATGAACCCTTGATAATTTATAAATTATTATTTTGTCATATCTTGCCCTGTCTGCTGTCTCCCCTCACCCACTCGTCTGCCGTCCATCCCTCAAGGAGGAGGTCATATGTAGATCCTTGTAATTGGTTCCCCCTTTCAACCCACCCTCCCAGCCCCGTCACTCACACCACTGGTCCTGAAGGGATCATCTGTCCTGGATTCCCTGTGTTTCCAGTTCCTATCTGTACTAGTGTACATCCTCTGGTCTAGCCAGATTTGTAAGGTAGAATTGGGATCATGATAGTGGGGGAGGAGGAAGCATTTAGAAACTAGAGGGAAGTTGTATGTTTCATCATTGCTACCCTGCACCCTGACTGGTTTGTCTCCTCCCCGTGACCCTTCCATAAGGGATGTCCAGTTGCCTACAGATGGGCTTTGGGTCCCTACCCCGCACTCTCCCTCATTGACAATGATATGATTTTTTTGTTCTTTGATGCTTGATACTTAGTGATCACACAGGCTGGTGTGCTTCTTCCGTGTGGGCTTTATTGCCTCTGAGCTAGATGACAACTTGTTTACCTTCAAGTCTTTAAGACCCTAGATGCTATATCTTTTGATAGCCGGGCTCCATCAGCTTTCTTCACCACATATGTTTCTTTTTCTTTTGCAAACAGCTCAGGACTCCAACTTGTTGACCTTCTCTGTGCTGAAAAGTGGCTGTCAGAGTGTGCTGCCTCACAGTAATAGGTGAACTTAATTTTTCTTTTGTGGCCAATATAACCTACCAGTATGGGGGAAATTTTCATTTTCCTTTTTAAAGAATTGCATGCAACGGAGAGAGTGTTTTGAAAACAAGTCTTGGGAAGTGTTTTTATCGTGATGTGACTTTTTGTTGTTGAGGAAAATGATTTCAGCGAATCCCTTGAAGAAAGGTCTTCCTATTTCCAGGCTGTAGAAACGTGGGAGCAGGATTTGCTAGCCAATTCAAAGACGCTTAAATAAAAAGGCATGGGAGCATTTTGAACCCATGGGTTGAAAGTATATATATATATAAAAAACAGCACCTTTTGATCAGTAAATAACAACCACTGATTAATATCAGGAAACGTGAAATTTATTAGATGCATTTCAGCAAGCCTTGGCGTGCTTCATGGAAGGGATAGAAGACTGAAGATTTAGGGCCCACCCATTGACTTTCCTACCTGGTTAACACAGCCCTTAAAGCTGTGCAGAGGTCTGAGCAGATTTAGATGCAGGCCTGTAAATTGCTAAATCTCACAGTGTCAATCAAAAATGTTAAAAGTATACGAGTGCCTATTGGACCACCTTAAAACACAACAACACAAAAAAGCTCACTGCCCCCGAGTCGATTCTGAATCATGGAGACCCTATAGAAAATCACATTACCCTCCTTAACATATTAGTAATAATTTGCTTTTAGGAAGAGAAAAATTTTAATATTTCAAATATTTGCATATGGTTTTGTATCTTCAACAAGTAATCCATTATATGAATTCTAAAAATACAAGCACACAAGCTCACTGCTATTGAGTCCGTTTTGACTCACAGAGCCCCTACAGACAGAGTAGAACTGCCCTTTTGGGCTTCTGAGGCTGTAATTCTTTCAGGAGTAGAAAGTCTCCTCTTTATCCCTAAGAGTATCTAATGTGTTTGAACTGCTAACCTTATGGTTAGCAGGCCAATGCGGAACCCACTGTGCCACCAGGACACCTTAAATATTAACTCAGCCTGTATGCACATGATTTATAAGGAGCTGGTGTGTGTGTGCTTATGTATACTTTACAAGTAAAATATATGCATACATACTTTCAGAGTGAACCTGCTAAACAAATTGCTGTCAAGCGGGTCCCAACTCACAGAGACCCGATGTGTGTCCGCATAGACGCGTGTTCTGGGATGTTCTGAGGGGTTCTTGTTAGGTGCCGGCAGGTTGGTTCTGACTCACAGGGGCCCTGTGTCCAGCAGAACCAGACACTGCCCGGGTCTGCGCTGCCCCCAGAACTGTCTGTACGCTTGAATTCATGGTTGCCGTCGCTGTGCCAGTTCGTCTTGTCAAGCATCTTCCTCTTTTTTGCTGCCCCTGTTTTCCCAAGGCTGATGTCCTTCCCCAGGAATTGGTCTCTCTCACACGACAGCATGTATGAGGAAGCCTCAGCATCTTGCCCTCAGGAGCATTCTGGCTGTACTTCTAAGACCGATGTGTTGACCTTTCAGCCATCTATGCCCCTTTCAATACTTTTCCAGCACCATCATCCAAATGCACTATTTTTCCTTCAGTCTTCCGTATTCAATGTCTCACTTTTACATGCAGATGAGACAAGTGAATATACCATGGCTTGAGTCTAGTGTCCCTTCGTCCTCAGAGTAACATTCTTGCTGTGCAATACTTTATAGGGGGTCTCGTGCAGCAGACTTACCCAAAGCAACTCATCTTTGGATCATTTGACTACTGCTTCCATAAACATGGATTGTGGACTCAAGCCAGATGAACACCTTGACAACTTGAATCTTTTCTCTGTTTATCATGATGTTACCTACTGGTCCAGTTGTGAGGATTTGGGGCTTTTTCACTCTGAATTGTAATCCATCCTAAAGGCTGCAGTCCTTGATCTTCATCAGCAAGTGCTCCAAGGCCTCCCTTTTAGCAATTAAAACACAGTCCCTTAGAAAAGTCAGATAATAGAATTCCAGAGCTGGAAGGTAGACGAATAAGGGGACTTTTAGAACAGTGGTTCTCAACTGTCCTAATGTGCGACCCTTTCAGACAGGGCCTCATGTGGTGGGGACCCCCAACCATAAAATTATTTTCATTGCTATTTCATAACTGTCATTTTGCTACTGTTATGAATCAGGCAGCCCCTGTGAAAGGGTGTTCGACCCCCAAAGGGGTCGCCACTCATAGGTTGAGAACTGCTGTTTTAGAGGATTAGGCGAAATGTTTTTTGTTCTTTTTTTTATAGGAGCTGCCTGGCATAAATTAGTAGAGTGTACTTTCAGAAAGTCATGGTGATTATTAGAAGGGACATTAGAAATCATCTGATCCATTATCCAAATAGTCCAGATGAGGAAATGGAGACAAGAATGGAGAACAGAGCGACTCCTGTGTCAGAATGAGTTCCTGAGGAGCCACGACTGGACTCCACTTGAGAGCTCTTTTGAAATTCATATTGGGTTTGATGAGAGTGGCTGAAGAATGATCTCCTGTAGTGGCATTTCTGCCATCTTTTCCGGAAGTCACCTCCTAGGGCATGGCAGAGAGAGCTATGACATCAGCACGCAAGCGTTGTCGGTGGAAGTTACTCTCGTGGAGTTGCGATAGAGTTGATGCCGGTGCGTGAGTGCCTTTCGACTAATGATACAACTCTTTCATCACTGTGGGACTTTGACGAAATGTATGAATCATCTCCCCAGAAAATGTACATCTGAATGAGCATAGGAAATGTCACCTCGAAATCCAGAGGATCGTGAACGTCTTTCCACTTACGTATTTGTCGATTCCTCTTTACAGTCTAGCTCTAAAACTCTATATGTTGATAGAGTTATAGGAGGGAATTTCATCAGTTACATTTCATTATTTACTCTCTTACCTCAGTCTGGCCTATCTATAACTTGTTCTTCCTTTCATTTTATTTTGTGGCATTGAGAGTGAAGCAAAATTTAAGCGTGTTTTTTAATTGTCTACCTGGGTTAGTAAATTCAACCAACGCCTGGACCAGGAATTCAGAAAGTATGTAATGCTCACATAAGCAGTTTTACAACTTGATCGCTGCTTTCTCTGATCCACATCATTAATCCTTAAAAATATGTCTTCCTGGGATCTGGAAATTGGACTTCATGGACAAATTTGGTAAAGTTGAAACAAGCAACCTTCTTTCAGAGACCACCCGTTCTGGAAGATGTGTGGTACTGAGTAATTTTTATAAGTAATTTAACACTTTTCAGTTGCTACAGAGTGCCAGAGACAGTGCTGGGGCATTTATTGAATGGTACCATTATTCCATATAAAATTGACCCCTGGTTCCACGCTACTCTGTTAGTGTTCCAGTTGAAGACATTAAAACTCAGAGAATTTAAATAGTTAAAGGATGAGTAAGGTGCTCATATGGCTAGATTACAAATCCGGCTTTATCCCTGACAGTGTGGGCCTTCCAATCCATGATGGAACATTCTCCTTGAGTTTCTCTATCTGTAAATTGTGCGGAACTGTTGGCACCAGTTTTGTAGATTTACACAGATGAGTGATTAGGGAGGGACGTTTTGACTCTGGCATGATGATACCATCTGTCCCCTAGCACCGGAGCAAGCACACATGCGAGTTTTATTTCTTAGTCAGCAAAGTTCTTCGCCAGTCCTCCACCCTCTGACTGAAGCTGGAGGTGTGATGTCCTTTGAAGGAGTGAAGGTTTGTAGCTTCGAGAACATGTAATTTGAACCAGCTCTCAGAGCAACTCATGGAAATATCATTGTAAGTTCAACCCCAAATACAGAAGATCATTTGGAAACCCTGTTCAGAACAGGGCCTGCCAGAATACTTGGAAATTTCAGACGCCTGCGTAGTCTGCCTTGAGTGCTGTCACCCCCCAGCCTCCAACCTCACAAGCACTTTGTCATTTGCCAACAAAGCTGAATGAAAACACTGATGATCTGAACAGGAAACGTTTTAATCTCAAACGTCTGTTTCCTAGTATTAGCCTTTTTATTATTATTATGAGTTAAAGAAAGTTTACGTGGATGGGTCTGTGCATTTGTTTCTCTGTTTGGGTGAGCCTCTGGGTAGAAGCTATCAGTGACTGCATTATCAGGTCTTCTCTCTCTCATGAGGGCACGTTGCTGGAGACGGTCTTAATCAGGAGGATGAAGGAAGCAAAGACTCATAAAGGAAGCTTTTGAAGAGCTCCAAGTACTAGAAACCTATGGAATTCCTATAGAAAGCTTTCTGCAGGTAGTTTCCAGCGAATTAAAGTCTGACATAGCAAATAAATTGAGGTCGTACCACAGTCAATGGTACTAGCCTGAGCCAGGGTAACTACAGCGCAATCAATGTCCTGGAAGCGTGACTGTAAAAGACGAAGGGCCACTTTATAAATCAGGAGAAAGATGGGGCTTTCTACTACTCCGGTAAAGAGTCACAGTCTCAGAAAACCAAAAGGGCAGTTGTACCCATCTTATAGGGTCGCTCTGAGCCGTAGAAGGAGCCCTGGTGGTGTAGGGATTACGAGTTTGGCTGCAATCCTCAAGGTGCTCAGTTTGAAACCACCAGCGGCTCCGTGCGAGAAAGACTATGCTTTCTACTCCTGTAAACAGTTAGTCTCAGAAACCCACAGGGGGTCCCTATGAGTCAGTGAGTTTTTGAGTTTTTAATGAGTTGTAATCAACTCAATGGCATTGCGTTTTTGTTGTTCTTCCCTGTATAAATAAGGAGCTCTTGTGGTGCTGTGGGGTATGTATTGGGCTGCTAACCACACGGTGAGCAGTTCAAACCCACTAGTGTCTCTGTGGAAGAAAATGAGACTATTTGCTCCTGTAAAGATTTGCAGTCTCAGATACCCCAATGAACTGTTTTACTCAGTCCTATCCGGTTGCAATGAACTCGAGGGCAGGGGGTGTCCTAGAGCCAGCTTTTATTAATTCATCAATACTGCCAAGGTTGACTAACCCACAAGGTAATATTTCCCTCCATCCAGGGAACTCAATATTGGTAAATTACTCCCCTGTCCCATTAAAATCTTTTGACGATTTCTTATGGGAATCAAGAAGTATTGCTGTGAAATCCTGGAAACCTTTATGAGCCAAAATATCAAAATATGAAGCTATTTTTCCTGACCTGTCTCCCTTCTAGGCCTATACACTTCTGAAGGTAGTGTTTGCCTGTCTCTAAGCCTATAGTCTT
>NW_022111377.1:6855168-6856478 GCF_000313985.2 Echinops telfairi
TTACTACTGTAAATATTTTAATGTCTTCAGAATTCACAATATGTTCCTTTACAGTTGATAGTTTTTGTCTTTTTTAAAATTAAAAGATCATTCTATTGGGGGCTCTCACAACTCTTATCACAATCCAAACATCAGTTGTATCAGCGTATTTGTACATATGTTGCCCTCCTCCTTCTCCAGACAGTTACGTTCTGTTGAGCCCCTGGTATCAGCTCCTCTATGTTGCTGTGTGGCTGTTGTCAGATACTGATTCATGATGCCCCAGGATGCAGAGGAGACCTGTTCCGTAAGTTTTCAAGGCAGGGACCTGATGGAAACTGATTGCTAATCCTGTCTTCCAAGGTGCACCTCCATGGGTTTGAAATGTCAGCATTTTGGCTCTTGGTCAAGTGCTTAACTATTTGTGCCACCCAGGGCCTCCAAAGAGATCTTGTGCTATCCTCAAATTATAAAGGTCTTATTCGCCTTTTTTTGTTGCAGATTTTTTATAGTTTTGCATTTTTAATCCACTGGGAACCAACTTTGTCCACCTGATACACATGCGGCTCTTATGGAACAGCCACCCTTCCCCCGCTGCTCTCTGTTGGCACTCCTTGGGAAGTTGTTTATAAACATGCTGTTTGCTACTGAAGGCTTCTTTTTTTCACCCTATTTGGTTATCTCTTCCTGCTCCAATCCTTCAGTCTCAATTACCATGGCTTTATCTTGCTAGTTTGTTGCTCCTTTCTTTTTCTTTCAAATGATCTTGACTCAATACCCTTTAATATTCATTTTAATTGAAGTTTTTCAAGTTCTTTAAAACCTTGTTGGCATTTTTTTGCACTTAACTTGAATATGTCAATAAGTGGTAAATTATCATTTGGTGATTTGTTTTCTTTCCTCCTATCAGTCTGTAATTTTCTATTAATTGAAGTTTCTCTTTTATGTCCTATACTGATACTCGATGATTTTTTTTCCATAAGCATCTTGTTACATTTATTCTGAGATGCTTGTCCATATCTATTGTGAATGGAGTCTTTCAAAAATATTTGTTCTTCATTGATTATATGAGGATTATAGTAGAGGTACAATACCTGTTGTAGAGAAAACCAAAACTTGCTGTCATCAACTTGATTTTGACCCTGAGCTCCTCCACAGGACAGAGTAGACCTGCCCTGTGGGTTTCTGAGACTGTAGCTCTTTATGGGAGTAGGAAGGCTCATCTTTCTCCTGAGGAGTGACTTGCTGACTTAGTTTCAAACTGCTGACCTTATGATTAGCGGTCCAATGCATAATCACTATGCCACCGTGCTCCTCAATATTGTAGTGCA
>NW_022111377.1:6858169-6858956 GCF_000313985.2 Echinops telfairi
GGTCAGAGAAAAATAGTCCTGTTGGTTATTTGTTTGTTTGCTAACCTTGATGGAGTTCTCAGGAGAGGAAGCTACAATCAATGTCATATGGTTCTAGAAGAGTTGCTTCTACTAGGATCACTGCTGTTGCTATTTCTTTAGGCTCTTCGTGGCAATGCTATGCAATCCTGCTTGCACATTGAAACTTGATGGACATAAGTGGTTCTTGTTCAATTATGGACGTAATCCCACGACTAGAAAAGAGTCTTGGGACAAATGAGCCACAGGTAGCTGCGGCTGGAGCAGAATTCAGAATCCATTTCGGTACTTTTTGACCGTGTCTCTCTGAGAGATGCTGGATGGAGGCGATGGCAGCCAGCCGGCAATCACCCTGGTACAGAATTAGCCACCCAGGTGAGTGATGAGAGTACGGCCAGTAGGGTTGACCAAACTTCTCCAACAATCCACTCCAGGATTCCTGAGTAATCTACCCCATCCCATCGGCCTGACAATTTGCTGGAAGGCGATGAGACTTACTGGCGACAGCTTTGATAAGGTTCCTATGCAGACATTTTTCAAACGCAATAGAGACAAATGTAGGCCCATTTGGAGAAATGATGGTGTCTGACAATCTAGGTATTACACATAGTTGGTGGGAAGTGGCGATTTTCACAGTTGAGGCCTGTCTGGGAGTGTGGAGCAAGGAGCATTTCAAAGCCATTGTGAGCATTTCAAAGAGCTTACCACATCAGCAAGCTTTTGCTTTGACTCAGCAATGTCAGTGTGGATTTGTAGGTAACATTTGTTG
>NW_022111377.1:6862414-6872751 GCF_000313985.2 Echinops telfairi
GGTGAATAAACAAATGTGGTGAAGAAAGCTGATGGTGCCCGGCTATCAAAAGTTATAGCGTCTGGGGTCTTAAAAGGCTGTTTTTTCTGAGTTAGAGCAACAAACCTTTCATCCAAGGTACACTCAAATTGCCAAGCTTTCAATTAAAAGCCAAGCACTTCAACTGACCGCACAACCCAGTAACTAAAGAAAACCGCAATGCCACTGTTGTTGGGTGCTCCAGCGTTCCTTCCGACCCATAGCCACCTCATGGACGACAGACTAAACCATAGCCTGGCCCTGCGCCATCCTCACAATTGTTCTTATGTTGCAGCCCAGTGTCAATCCATCTTGTCCAAGGTCTTCCTTTTTGGCTGGCCCTCGCTTTTAGGAAGCATGGTCTTTTCCAGGGGCTGGTCTCTCCTGATAACATGTCCAATGTAAGTGAGACAAAATCTCACCATCCTTGCCTCTAAGGAGCATTCTGGTTGTACTTCTTCCACGATGGAGTAATTTGGGTTTTTTTGGTAGTCCATGGGACTCTTACTTATTTATGTAATCATTTTATTGGGGGCTCATGCAACTCTTATCACAGTTAGCCAGCACCATAATTCAAATGCATTAATTTTTCTTTGGTCGTCTTTTCTCATTGTTTAACTTTCAAATGCATATGAGACAATTGAAAGTATCATGTCTTGGGTCAACATGCACCTTATTCCTCAATTTAACTTCTTTGCTTTTCAGCATGTTAAAGAGGTCTTGTGCGGCAGATTAACTTAATGCAATGTGCCATTCATCTCTGGACTGAGCATTGAGTATGGATCCAAGCAGATGACATCTTGGACAACTTTAAGCTTTTCTCCATTTCTTGGGATGTTCCTGGTCCAGTTGTAGGGTTTTGGTCTTCTTTATATGAGTTGTCATCCATCTCAAAGGCCGCAGTGCTTGATCTTCATCAGCAAGTGCTTCAAATCCTCTTCACTTTCAGCAAGCAAGTTTGTGTCATCTGCATAGTGCAGGTTGTTCACACGCCTTCCTCCGATCTTGATGCCACGCTCTTCTTCATAGAATCCAGCTTGTCCATGATTTGCTCAGCACACAGATTGAATAATTATGGTGAGAAGATACCACCCTGATGCCCGCCTTTCCTGATTGTAAGCCATGCAATAGTCTGTCGTTCTCTTCCCACAGCTCCCTCTTGATCCATGTGCAGGTTCTGCGTGAGTAAAATGAAGTGTTCTGGAATCCCCATTCTTCTCAAGACGATTTATAGTTTGCTGTGATCCACATCGTTGCAAGTCCTTGTATAGTCAATGAAACACAAATAGACATCTTTTTGGTGTGCTCTGCTTTCAGTCTGATGTCAACAATGATGTGCCTTGTTCCACCCCTTCTTTTGAATCTGATCTGTATTGCTGCCACTGTTTTTGGATGATCTTCAGCAAAATTTACTTGCATGGAATATCAATGATATCGTTCTCTAATGCCCACTTGGCATTGGGCTCAGATTTAATTGCTAAAATTGAACTTGTCCTTGGTCTCTTTTCATAGATGTAGTCAGTTGGACATCTGTACATTCCATTTGGAGAAGTCTATGTGTATTTTGTGTTGTTGAAAAGGGTTTTTATAATGAAGACATGTGGCCAGGCAAAATTATATCGTGTGACCTCCAGCTTCCTTTCTATCAACAAGACCATGTTTATCAACTACTGTTCCTTTCTCTTTGCTTCAAACTTTTCCATCCCAACCGCCAATCAATGCATCTTAATCGCAAGTTTGATGAAATTCAGATAGAAGACTTTGGTACAATTCTTCAAATTCTGCATCACTAGCTTCGGTGGTTAAATGTTGGGTGATAATCCATACTGTCCGTCAGAATTGGAAACCACCAATCATTTTGGGGGAGAAAGATGAGGCTTTCTACTCCTGTAAAGAGTTGTGGTCTTGGAAAGTCACGGGACAGTTGGACCTTGTCCGATAAGGTGGCTGTGATCAGCATTGACTCCATGGCAGTGAGGCCTTTTTATTTTCTTCCGAGTTTTAGTGGTTTGTGCATAAATATGAAAAATAGTTGTGTTGATTGGATTTCCTTGTACGTGGATAGATATCATCCTTCAGACAGCAATGTACTCCAAGATAGGTCTTGAAATGTCCTGTTTTGACAATGAGCGCAATGACATTCCTTTTGGTTCTGTCGTTCCTAACATAGTAAACCATGATTTTCTGATTCAAAATGGTCAATACCAGTCAATTTCAGATACTTTTTAATGACTTCAAATTTTCTTAGATTCATACTATGTACATTCTGAGCTCCAGTAGCTGTTTCCAGCTATTTCTTCTCATTTTGGGTACAATGCTGTCCACCAGTGAAGAGCCAAAGACTTGACTCCTGCACGCTTTACTCCATCTGAGTCATTATGGTCGACACTTCTGTGAAAAGGCAAGTTTTCCTTAGTCTTTGTTTGAGTGTCTTCTGACCCGAGGGCTCACCTTCTGGCACTTTCTCTGCTAATGCTCATTAGTCCTCAATAGCTGACATGGTTTAGTACTATCCATAGGGTTTTCAGTGGCTAACGTCTCTGAAATGGACAGCCATTCCTTCTTGGCAGTCTGTTACTTGTCTGGAATCTCTGCTGAAACCTGTTCACTTCGGGTGACCCAGCCAGTGACCTAGCTTTCAGCATCACAGTCACACACAAGCCACCACAGTACGACACACTGACAGATTCAAAGTGGAAAACCATGGTCCCTAAATATGAGACCTCGCTTCTTTCATAGCACACAACAATTCTTCACTGATCTATTTCTAAATGAGAAAAGGGAATGGATTTTCATAAATTCATTCAGTATATGAATCTGACCTTTATTCCAAGACTCTATTCTCCTGTCTTATTAAGTGCTTGAGTTTTAATTTCTTTACTTCACCAAAATATGAAGTAGCAAACTTCCAACAATACTCCAATTTGGACTTCTACCCTTCAATAAAATCCTGTAGTCTGGCGACACCTGTCCCTTCCTGAGAGCTTTCTATAGACAGAGGCCTGGAGGGTAGAGAATGACCACAAGGATAGCATCTTCCATCGTGGCCACAAAACAATAGCGAACACTCTTCCTTTGTGCCTGGCACAGTTCGATATGCTTTATAATGTTTTCACTATTAGCTGCTGTTGAGTGGACAACAACTCATGGTCACACTATGTGCAGCAGAACCGAGACACGTGGCCCAATCCTGCTTCAGTCTATTGCTGTGGCCACAGTTTATTTTGAGTGTCTCCCAACCTAGGGGACACATCTTCCAGCGCTATGTCGATGGGTCACATTTCAGAAGATCACCAGGCCTTTCTTCCGAGTGTGTCTTGGTATGGAACTTCCAGCACAACGTCCATCATGTGTGAAAGACCAGTGGCTTAGCTCCCAGCATCATAGCCACCCATAGGGGGCCACACGGACAGACGGGTGCTTTACATCAATTGCTTTCATTGTTAGGGGTGGTCGAGTAGGTTCCAAATCATAGTGACCTTGTCTGTGTACAACAAAATGAAGCCCTGTCCGGTTCTGGATCATCCTCATGGCCGTAATTGGCTGGAGCCCATCATCACAGCGAGTGTCCATCCATCTGGCTGAGGGGCTTCCTATTTTTTAACGCCCTTCTGCTTTCACAAGCATGGTGTCCTTTTCCAGGGACCTGAATTCCACAGATAAATTCAGACAAAACCCCACTGAGGTGCCGTCTAGTCACTATCCTTATTTTCCCAAAGGGGAAATGGAAGCGTAGCTTTTTAGGCCCGAGCACCCTGTGTTCGCCTCTGAATGGCCTGTGTTCTAGTACCAATTCTGTGGCCTGCTTTGGTTTTGAGTCTATTCCCATAGCTAATGACTGGAGCTCAATTCTGGAGATGAAACTGGAAAAGAATGCTCTCTAACTTCTTTCGCTCCTTGCGTCTCCTTCCTCTAAGAAGCCCTTAACAGATACCTTTTGCTATTATTTACTAAGCATGCTTTTTTTAATTCAGATTTTCTTGTATTTGATTTAGGCTTTAGAGGCTGTGCACTTTCTTTGGAAATTACTCTTTCCGTCATTTCTATGTTAACAACCAACCAACACAGTCTGTACAAAGATTCATCTGGCAAGCCGAGGGATGTGTATGCATTATGCTGAAGTTGAGAAATGGGCCCCTTTCATTTTCTTCTCCATGCCGGTTACTTATTACAAGTAGATTTCCCTGTGTGGAAATTAGTTTCAATATTTATTTTGAACCTGACATTTTATTATGGTGTTCAGAAATCTGCAGTCTACTCTCGCTTCTTGTCTCTGGTATGTGGGCACACAGCTCTGCCTGCCAACATGCCAATGGAAAGAAATCTCTCCCAAACACACATTCAAAAGCAAGCCCAAACAAAAACACTTCAAATGGTTTTAGAAGAATATTAAATCTCAATAAGAACTGGGTCAATACATTTGCATGGCATGGAGCATTTCCCTCATTGGCAGAATGATTCCAGGGTATTTATAAAACAAATTGTCTTTGAGTTGATTCTGAATCACAGTGACCCTGTAGAGTAGAATTGCTCCTTAGGGTTTCTGAGACTGAAAAAGTTTCTGGAAGTAGGCAGCCTTGCCGATCTCCTACAGAACAGCTGCAGGGGAGGGGGACTGGGGTTGAATGGTCAATCTTGTGGTTAGCAGCCCAATGCTTAAGCCTCTGTGCTACCAGGGATCCTAGAGCATTGAGGAAATGGTATAGGGCCATGTCTGACCTCCTCTTGCTACATAAAGAGGAGAAAGAATCCAACCCAACAGGCAGAAGTCAAACATCCCTCCATCCCCTATCCTCCTGTACTGTACACTATACCAGCCCTCCCTCCCATGGCCCTTGACTTCTCTGCTGGGTTCAGTAATCCATGGCAATGGCCACACCAAACTCAATACTCATGATGACGGGGATTTATTAGAGAAGTTTATTAGAGAAGTAGGAGCTCTGGTGGCCTAGTGGTTACAAGATCAGCAGTTCGAAACCAAGAGCCAATCTGTGGGTGAAAGATGGGGCTTTCTACTTCTGTAAAAAGTTGCAGATTGGGAAACCCAGAGGGGAGGTTCTACCTTGTCCTAAGGGGTGCTGCGTCAGTAACTAATGGAGTCAGCATGGATTCAGGCAGGCAGAGAGATCAGAGTAGTTAACAAATTCCCACAAGGTCGGATCATAAGCATTAAAGACACAGTCTGAGTCAGCAGTAGTGCTGCTTCTTGGGCACGTCTCTCTCATCTTTGACCTCACTGCCATGCAATCCCCTGGCCTCTGCCCTGCTCCAAACAGTGTCACAAAGCTCGTTTAGAACTGATAAATGCCCAGAGGGCACCCCACTCTGAAAACCAGCCTCTCGTTCAGAGGCCCTCAGCTTTACTTGTTATGTGGTCCGGGAAGCCAGCGGCACGGTCTCATGGTCTCTGTGCCACAGCCTCTGGTGCCTCTGCTACCGCTGCCAGTTCAAACCAGGCCACCGCCACCTCACACAGGGGTGGGTCAGGGGCTCCGATGGTGGCTCATCTCTGTTGATGGTTGTGGGATTTTCTGTTCTTGCTTCTGAGATGGCTCACGTATGGACAGCAGAATGGTGAAACTGACCACCCCCTAAATTAGAGGCTTCTACACCCACCCCATCATTTGGGGGGAGTCACAAAGACTCAAAAGAAGAAGAGCCAGCCAGACCACAGCAGGTATTTCTGAGATTGAGAATTAAGGGTGGTCATCCTCAGAAGTTGTGGACACTTTCTGTTCTCCTCGAGGAATAATAAATGTCTGTTACCTCATCAAACACTGGTCTACTGCCTAGAACATCATTAGAGCCTCTGGGTCCACTATCTCTGAACAGGCAGACTTGAATTTTTTTGTTACCTTCTCAACAAATGGCAAAGACAAAGGTCCAAGAGGGGTAACTTGAGCCAAAAGCTTCCTGTGAGGAAAAAATGAAAAGCTAAAACAGAGGCTCTAATGATGTTCAGTGCAATCCTATTTCTCAGCATATATATTTTCATGTGATTGTGAATAATTCATTTGCTGTTAAATGCTTAGTTTCCCATGTTCTTTTTAGGGATAAATGACCAAGAATAAATGCCATTGTAATCTTGTGTTTAGAATGTTTAAAATAGTGCTAATTTCAAATAATTTGTTTTGTTGTCCCCAAAGCATTCTAATGTGAGGATTCTTAAAAATGTGAAATTCATGGTAAATAGTCAAGAAAATGATATATTTTTCAATATAAAAGATTTCGGGTTCAAGATGGTCTTGCAGTTGCCTGTGCTTGTGGAATGACTATGTAAAGCATAATCCCCTACATTGATTGAGCATTTGTGGGTGTCAATAAGCACTTTCCACCTGACTTTATCCTAATTGATTTGTACAATATCCCTAGGATGTTGATACTATTATAACTCCCGCTTTATAGGTGAGAAAAATGAAGCCTAGAGAGGTTAAGGTCACACAGCTCAATCGTGGTTGCACGTTGATGAGAATTTTAGTCTTTGAACATCACCACTACATTGACCTGTATTTGTATAAGAATCCGGAGAGTTTGACATCTCTTCCATTGGTCTCAGTTCCAAAATTTAAGGGAATATTTTCTCCCCTTCCCTTACAAATCAGACTTCTCTTCTCCTAGGAGCCACTGTCTCCCCAACATGGCAAGGGCCTCCCCCCGCCCACCCTGAAGCATCCATTCCAATCTCCTTCCCATTGTACTGTGTGTCCATTTTGCCCATCTTCTTACACCCAGGGGTGTCTTTCCACTTTGAATCTGACACTGGTGGAGAATAAGAAACTTCAGTGAACCGCTTTGTATTGAAAGAACCTCCGTGCGCAGGTTTCAGTTCAACCTTTACAGAAGAGAAATGAGAATGATGAGCTTCAGAAGTACATGTTCCCCTAGTATACAGGATACCCCACTTCATCGTGCTTGACTGTATTGCACTTTGCACATATTACGGACTTTTAAAAATTGAAGGTCAGTGGCAAACCCGTCACTAGTATTTTTCCAGCAGTGCTTGCTCACGTTGTGTCTCTGTGTCACATGTTGGTAGTTCTCCCAATATTTCAAGCTTTCTCATAATACTATTGTAACTTACTAGACTATAAAAAATCAAATACACGGTCATAGAATTGAGTCTGATTCACGAGAAAAGCAAAACCAATCCCCAAACCTCACTGTCATCAGTCAATTCCAACTCACAGCGACCCTGCACGACAGAGCAGACTTGACCCTGTGGGTTTCCGAGGTGTAGATCTTTATGGGAATAGAATGCCTTATCTTTCTGCTGCTAGGAATCTGAATCCAGGTGATGGCAGCGAGGGAGTCATTGCACAACTTGTACTTCCTCTCACATAGTTCCTGTCACTTGGCTCTATTCTGGCTCTTTAGCCGACCTGGGTTCTGAGTCATAAACACCCTTTATAGGGTCCCTGAGGTTAAAAATCTTCATGCGAGCTTAGAGTTTTCATTTTCTCCCACAGGGCAGCTGGTGTGTTCGAACCTCCTCCTTTGTGGCTATCGCACAGTGCCACCAAGACTCCAGTCAAGTGCAACCACAACTGTGACATACACTGGAATCCCCAAAGTTCATGGGACTCCGTTTATTGCAATATTCGGATGACCATGGTGATCCAGAACCAAGCCCCCCGGATCTGAGGTATGCCTGCATCATAACCCCCTAGTTGCCGTGGAGTGGATCCTGATTTCTGTAGACCTCCCTCATGTGCGTCGGTGTGGGCTTGTTTTCTTCCGGGTTATCAGTCAATGGTGTTTTTAAAGCACAGACCCGCCATGTGTCTGAGTGCCCTCAAACCTACAATGTTCACTTCGCAGCTGAGTGCCTTGCTTGCCCCATCCAGAGACAGTTTTTAGTGGGGCACGTCCTCCACAAACCCACCTTAGCGTTTACTCATCGGTGCTACTGCTCGGACACCGCTCTTAGGAGTGAGTCATGGCAGCTAGATGGCGGGCGTCTTCCTCCGAGGCTGCAGCTATGGTGCCTTCAGGATGACTAGTGGGAGGCGCACCCCCCACACACTGTGTTTATGACCATTAGATGAAGGCTTTGCTGCTTTGGGAGCCAGAGGTTTAGATTTGCATTGCTGATGCCGGGTCGTAAATTCAGTTCTGCCTGGAGAGTCAGGATCCCGAAAGTACCTTGCTACGAGAATGGAGGTTATCTTATACATTTATGTGACACTCAGATTATACTTAAGAATTTTTGACGGTGAAAGTCTGCCAAGTGCTCTCCGAAGAAAGATTTATATTGCACTGACTTGAACTTGGAACCAAGATCGCTCTTGAAGGAGCTCAAAGGAACCTCCATGAACAGCTTATGCAGCCCCTGCCTTTTACAGAGAAGAACTGAAGCCAGCTATTATAAACGGTATTTATGCAGGGAAAGAAGCATTATTATCTTTGTCGGAGTCTGGGAGAAAGACTAGACTTTCTTGTGAAGAGTGACATTCTCCGAAAGCCACAGGGGCAATTCGCTGTCCCACAGGGTCACTTTGAGTTGGCATTGACCTGATGGCAGTGATCGGGATCGGGATCATGCCATAGTTTTGAAACCCAGGAACTCTTATTACTAGGCCAATATCAACAACTCCTTCCTCACTTGGGAACTGAGCATGCCTGGCAGAATTCATTCATTCATTCATTCATTCATTTTTTTCATTATCCACAAACTGACTGATTCAAGTTAGAAAATCTAGACAGGTTTTACTCCCTGTTCTCCATCATGCCATATGTCTTGTTACTAAATATTGACAATTCCTTCTCTTAAACATCTTTCAAATCAATACCTGCCTATCATCCCTGCCATTATCTTATTTCAGACCCTAATTACTTTCTAACCAGACTTGCAATAGCCAACTCTAAAAATGGCATGCTTTTCAGTTATGTAACAAAATGCACCGAGTAGCTTCCCTGAGCTCATAATGCCTGGAGACCCACGGTGAGTAAGACCTGGGTCCACATGAGCTTGCAGTCAAGTAGAGGCAGTGGCTCTTCGGGAGCTAAGCATAGGGTGCCCGGGGATGGCTGAAAACTGCTTCTTGGAATTCAGGAAAGATAAACCCCTCAGGAACATACTGGGAGTAGAGCTATCATGAGGGTAGGGGCATGGTCAGAGAGAGGGGAGGGTGAAAAGGGGGAACCCATCACAAGATTGGATATATAGCCTCTTCACAAAGGGCACGAATAATAGAAATGTGGGTGAAGGAAGACAATGGACAGTGTAAGATATGGAATAATAATAACAATACATAGTTGATCAAGGATTCACGAGGGTGGAAGGTAGGAGGGTAGGGGAGAGAGGGGAAAAGAAAGGAGCTTATACCAAGGGCTCAAGTAGAAAATGGTTTGGAAATGATGATGGCAACATATGTACAAATATGCTTGATACAATTGCTATATGGAATGTTATGAGCTGTAAGAGCCCCCAATAAAGTGGCTTAAAGAATTACAGTCTAGAAAGCTCAGAGGGAAAGTCTTGCTTTGTCCCATTGGGGCCGCTATGAGTGGGAATTGACTTGACAGCCCCCAACAACAACTTCTCTTGACTTCAGGGAACGCACAGATGAGCCCCTGTAAATCGCATCTCCCTGAAGGACAGAACGTTTTCGTCAGCATCTGGTCCAGGTCCTGTGTCGTTTTTTGAGAAACTAGTGGCGAGGCCAGGTTAGGCCAATCTTGCAATGGGCAGCTTAGTTAACTTCCACTTAACATACACACAGGATGCGTATCCATCCTAGGTGCTAATAGCATTAAAGAGATGATCTCCACTTCCATGATCCTTTGGATCCCAAACTCAGACCCACTGCCCTGGGAGTGCAAACTGGGAGTTTCTGAGACTGTAACTCTTTGTGTGTGTGTGTAACTCTTTACTGCAATTGAAAGCCTCATCTTTCTCCCACGGAGTGCCTGCTGGTTTTGATCTGTTGACCTTAAGGTTAGTGAGTGCCAATTAAAATTTCCCTGGGATCTACCTGCATCTTGAAGAACCCTGGACCCTCTTAAGGTCTTGGTGAATTCTGACCAGACTATTTTCTGCAGCTTCCGATACAGAGGTCTGAACATCTCTTATTGAAACATCTACTCTACTGTTTCTTACTGGTGAAAAGGAACATGCATCTGTGATGAGATCCACACTTAGAGTTACAGCATTATGGATATTCTATGCGAATAGAAGCATGTAATGACTCATTAGTAGAATTATTCAATACACGAAATAGCCTTCCTCTGGGCACGGTCTTTACAAAACAAGCACCGCTTCTTTTTGAATGGGATGTTCGAGAGGACAGCAGAGTTCTTGCTGACAGGTGTTTTTTTTT
>NW_022111377.1:6872851-6874979 GCF_000313985.2 Echinops telfairi
GGGGGGGTGATTTATTTACTTAAATTTCATGTGTCAAATTCTTATAAAATACTGTAGAAATTTGTCTTTAGGACACCAATATTAGACTGGGACATTTTGTTTTCATCTGGATTTATTTGAAGTTCATTTAGTCATTCTGCTTATAAATACATCTAAGCTGCCAAACTGGAAAACTGCTTCTGCCATGAGAATTTAGAAGTTAACTTCCCACCACATTTTTATCTTAAATTGGTACTGGGAGTGGGGGTAATTTATTTAGCAGATACTTTAAAGTTAGGCAAAGATTATTGTCAGTCAAAATATTGTGCAAGAAAGTTTGTTATGTGGCAGCCTGGGGCTGCACTTAACTCATGACGACAAAAGCACGTTGGCACTGAACAACTTGTAATATCAGATTACAAAATCTGGGCTAAGTCAAAATATTTAAGGTTAACAGGATCTTTTTAATAGTTAGTCTTTGGGCTTAAGGAGGGAAAAGTTACGAATATACTCATGTATAAGCCGAGTTTTTCCGTACATTTTTAACATAGTTTTTGTGAAAAAATTAGGTGCCTTGGCTGATATTTGGGTCAGCTTATACTCGAGTATATATGGTATGTGCTACATTTCACATCTCTTAAAAATAGTGTTTTAGCAGCTTAAACTTTTTCATTATAAGACATCTTACCCTACAATTTTCTTTGAAATGTAACTTTCATCCAGATTAATTAGAATATACATACACTGGCACGTTAGCACAAAGGCAAACTTTAAAAATTTTTTTGAACTTTTAAAATTAGGCTGTAGTATAAAAAGTCTATGGTCTTACATTCAGCAAATCATACTAAAATAGTCTTTTGTAGCATAAAAGCCAACAGAACTTTACACCTGCCACAAGTTTATCACATTATTTACATGGCTCTTACTTTTCTAGATACTTAAAACTCCTATTTTACAACCCTCCACTTGCAGCAAGCTTTGCAGGATGGTTCTTAGGCCAGATCACTGTCAATAGCTCGTGCAGTGCTAGAATACAAGTGTATTTTGAAAGCTATTCAGCAGTCAGTTAATACTGTGTGGAAAATATTTTTGGTGCAATTGCTAATAGACACCCTTCTACACATTAAGAAGCAGGGCTCTTGGTGTGTACTATGCCTGTTAAGTAAGGCCCTAGTGCCATTTCACATTCACCACTAATTGCTAAAATAGAACTATACACGAAGAAAAAAAATTCACATTGTCTTCTAGCAATATATCAAGTTGGCCTATTACTGGTCAAATGTTTCTAGAACACTAAACCTTCAAGGTTTTCAACCCTAGTTTGTTGAAGCTAGATGCTTATAATCTCATCCACTTGTTTTCAACAACTAAATCTACTGATCCATGAATGATAAATTAATATTTTCTCTAATAAAAAAATAGAAAGGCTTGATTCATCACTTCCAAACTCTGAACTGGAATGGTTTCACAATTAAGGGTTGTCAAATGAAAACATAATCATCAAGTAAATATTGTCATAAGTTGCACTGATAAAATCATTATACCACAGTGCACATAAAATGAGTCTAATCGTTTTCTATATTAGTTTTACAGAAATTGATTAATTTTCTAGTGAATTTGTTTCAGACCCACTCTTTTTTAGGATGATACTTAAATGTAAACATGAGTACTTATTTTATACCTGTACTTTAAGTAAGGTTTTCAGTTGAAATGTCATCATTTCTTTATCAGAAGGATTAAAGGAAACAGGAACCCAGTGGCTTGGGGTTGGAGGGAGAACACTTGGGGATGGAGGCTCATTAAATTTGGCTCCTGCATAGTTCTGGTTTGTTTGAGACTTCAAAAGTAGGTTGGGGGTTGATAAGCTAGAGTTCCGGTTTTGATGATTTGGAAAATGTACTTCGTTCTTCCCTCCACTTGGCATGGGCTGCCATGCAACTGCTGATGGAGTATAGCTATGTCCTCTCTCTTTTCTCTTCCAAGCAGTCTACATCTGGGAATTCCGATCCTTGGTCTTCTGCCTTTTAAGCTGTTGCTGGTTCTTGCTAACATTTCTAGATTGGGGGGCTGCAATGTTCAACCTCTCTCCACCACCCCTTTCAGCTTCTCTGTCACCTTTCAGTCTGCTTTTCAGATTGTAGGATTTCCA
>NW_022111377.1:6875719-6877552 GCF_000313985.2 Echinops telfairi
GTGTCATGTAGTTGATTCTGACTCATAGTGACCCTCTGTTTTATAGAACAGAACCGTGCTCTGCAGGTGTTTCAAGCCGACCACTGGCCATGTCTTCTGCATGTATTTACCAGGGGTCCTCACACTTTTTATTTATTTATTTTCCTCACACTTTTTAAACGGGGCCAGTTCACTGTCCCTCAGACCCATTGGAGGGCTGGACTATAATTAAAAAAAAAAAACTATGAACAAATTCCTATGCACACTGCACATATCTTATTTTGAAGTAAAAAGAAAAACGGGGCAAAAACACCTGGTGTGCCGGATAAATATCCTCGGCGGGCCGCATGTAGCCCCCTGGCCGTAGTTTGAGGACGGCCTGAAACCATCAGTTGTTTAGTCAGTGGTCTAGAGCTTAACCATTTGTGTCACCCAGACCCTATCTACTTCTTTCTTTTATCTCTTCACCTTAAACTGAGCTCCTGCTCCAGAGATGAGAGAAGAACCGTGTGGAATGAAGTCCTTTCTGAAGATCCTCGAGGGAGGGTCTGCGCAGTCTGGGGGTGCTTCCTGTTCGCTAACTAGTCATGACAAGACTCAAAAGACAAACACTACGAAAGAGTGGGCGCCTTCCATGAACTCTCATTATACTGTCAATTACTAATCTCTGATTGTGCTCTGAAAGCACAGTTTGACAGGGAAGCTAGAGAAAAGGGTAGTAAAACACGGCAATGGGAGAGGCCACCATGAAGATTCGAAAGAACTAGGAGATTGGAATCATCAAAGAGAAGACTTGCTTACTTTGCAATCCCCCCACCCACCAACCCCCACCCTTGGTCCTATTTTAGACCGCCTTACCATAAATAAATAGAACACTTGGATGTGAACCTGGAAGAAGAATCTGTCTTACCACTTAACGCTTTGGAATTCTTAGAATGGCCCTTTGAAGGAACTAACTCTAAAGGGTGGTTTCTCAGGACAACCCAAAGGTAACTGAACGTCTTTGGAACGCGGTTCAAGGGCAGAAACAAGCACCTTGACTTTATCAAAGATGCATCAGGAATGGACCTGATCATGGTAATGATAAGCGTGAGACCTGAGTGTAGATCGTGAGAGGCCAAAGCATCGGAACTTTGAAGAGAAATTATTTATTATTAGCTAATAATGACTAGTAACCCAAAGATTGCCGGTCTGACCCCACCCAGTGGCTCACTGGAAGCCAGGCCTGGTGACCTGCTTCTGAAAGGTCACGGCCATTGAAGATCCTGAGGAGCCTAGTTCTCCATGTGCACATACAAGGCTGCCACGAGCTAGAATGGTCTCAGTGGCAACTGGCTCTTTTTTTGGTTTGGCATGAAGAAAACTAGAAATGTAAGAAATTCTGCGAGGTGCTTAATGACGTTAGAGAGCCCGTCTCACTCTCAGGACAAAAGTTAGGCCATACGAACCATTTCCTTCGAGCTATGATAAGGTTTCTGGGCGGTAGCTTTGGTTGTTTGTGTTACAGAGCACTGCCCTTCGAGATAGGGGTGAGGGAGAATATGGTTCTTGCTTGCTGTGTGCTCTCAGGAGTTGATGTAAATGAATGAGAGGCCTAGAGAGCTACCTAATCCAGAAGGGAAGGGATGGGTCTTGGTAGGACCTGCAGGCTGTAGGACGGGGTGCTCATTCCCTGTGAACGTCCCGTGGTAACTCTTGCAATTTAGAGCAAACAATAATACTTTTTCCTGACATTGAGCAAATTTTGAGATCCGGGAGTCTCAGTGTGAGGAGGAAAAGTAGAGGGCACAGAGTGAGGAAAAGAGTTTGCCGCCTGCCCCACCTGTCAGTGTTACCTTCAGGGCAAAGGCTTCA
>NW_022111377.1:6879633-6881116 GCF_000313985.2 Echinops telfairi
TTCCTTTGACTTTCCTCTTGTCCCACTATCATGCTCAGTCTTCATTTGGGTTTCAGTAATTTCTCTTGGTTACATTACCCTTGATCACGCCCTACCAAGCCACAGCCAACCTACCAGTTCACAGTCGAGTGTGCATTTGCCAGTAGAGAGTCTTTCCTATCCTATCCTAGGAACCCTGTTTATGAAGTGGTTACACATCGGGCTGCTAACTGCAAGGTCAGCAGTTCAAAACCACCAGTCACTCTGCAGGAGAAAGATGGAGCTTTCTTCTTCCATTAAGAAACCTGGAAACTTACAGGGCAGTCCCACCATCCTGTCGGGTCACTGTGAGATGATGTTTACTAGATCCCAGTGAGTGGTTCCTTTCTAAGTGTGTGTCTATTTCACCTATGTGTGTACCAACACTCCAATCTCAATTCACCCATTTAATACCCACGAGACTCCCCCCCAAAGGATTTATGTGTTTTCACTGTCTTATAGCACACTTTAATTGCCTGTGAAGTCTGATGGGACCCAAAACTCACCGAAGGTCTCTTCATTATTCAGTGAGACTGGGGTAGAATATGAGACTTTCTCTAAGTAATTCCCTTGCACACCAACATGAACAGAGACCCACAGGGAGACTCTATCTAAATAAACTCACTGCTGTGGAGTCCACTCCGGCTCATAGAGACCCTTCAGGACAGGGTAGAACTGTCCCATGGGTTTCCAGGACTGTCACCCTCTATGGGAGTAGAAAGCTTCATCTTTCTCCTGCTGAGCGGTTGGTGGGTTAAAACTGCTGACCTGTGTTTATTAGGCCCATGCATAGCCCACTAACCACCAGGGCTTTCCTCTATCTAAATAGGGGAAAGAAAATAACTTTTTCTGAGTTCCAAATGTGCTTTCAATCATATCACTTCATAGAATCTCTGTAACATCACTGAGAAAAAGATTTTACTATCCTAATTTTACAAGTCAGGAAAACCAAACATCTCAGTTACTATCTGAGGGTAACTCTGGTTATTACTAATAATCAGGGGCCAAATGGAGCCTCCAGTTCAGTCTACTTGAGTGCAAAGTCAATGATTGCTCTATTGCTCGTTACATGAGGCTGGCTGTCTTCTAAATGGGGCTTCTATCATTCTGAGACACTGTTTTTCTCTATGATTAAATGTCAGCCCTGGGGGTGCAGTGGTTATGTGTTAGGCTGCTAACTGCAAGGCCAACCGTTTGAAACCACAAGTCACTCCTTGGGAGAAAGACAAAGCTTTCTACTCCTTTTAGGAATTACAGTCTCAGAAAAGTCCAGGGGCAGTTCTAACTTGTTACAGAGTCCCTATGAGTCGGCATCGACGCTAAGGGACTGAGTTTGGTTTGGATTATTTTGGGGAGTCTAGATCTTTATCTCAAATTTAGATGTAATGATTCTGAGGTATTTTAAACCACTCCCTAATAGAATCAGAAACAAGTTCCTGTCTTTCTTTTCTTTTGAAAAAGATAA
>NW_022111377.1:6882680-6884539 GCF_000313985.2 Echinops telfairi
CCTCCTCCTCCTCCTCTTCCTCCTCCTCCTCCTCCTCTTCCTCTTCCTGCTCTTCCTCCTTCTCCTCCTCCTTCTGTAACCAACAAATAGAAACTGCATTTATTGGGTAAGGATTAGTAGCTTTGGCTACAGAGTGATAGTTGCCTGTCGGATGCAGAAAATCTCAGCTTTCAGAAGAATCGACATTGAACTCAATCACCCTTTGAGAGAAGACATCTCAGCTCACATTGTTTCATCCACTAGAAGAATGTTGGTGACAATCACCATATGAGTGAAGAAGTTGTTTTTTTCAGTCATGAACCCAAATTCCTGCACCTGCTGCTACCACTGGTTTGTCTGGATTCAAATCTAGGCCAACAAGTTGTTTTGATTCTGAATGATCAGCCCAAACTCTTCATAACATTTCCTGTGGGTCAAAACCAGAATTCTGAGCAAGAATGGGTAAGATACAGATTGGTTCAACAACTTCTTTTGTTAAACCTGACCCTGCTTTTCGGTCTCAAAAAGGCCATGGAGGATGATTTGAATATATGTAAACATTGCCATTAGAGGACAGAGAGTGAGAGAATTTGAATCATGACTCAATTAACATACATAAAGAACAAAGGACGAACTGACAGCTTATAAAATAGAATATAATACAAATAGGTACACATATTCGAAATCTACTTTGTGGGGAGGGTAGAGGTCTGGGAGAGTGGTGTATTTACTTGGTTTGTTTACTGAAGTTCATCTATGTCTTCCTGCTGTACACATTTGATCTTACCCAATATGTGAGATGGGAGGCAGTCGCTCAGAATCTGACTACCGAGATTGGCTGTACTCCAGAGGCCATCCTCCATAACTGGAACAGGTGACTGGCTGAGAAGGCCCTAGGGAAGTGAAAGAGACCAGGCCTTCAAAGGCTGAGCCCTGTATTTCCCTCACCCTCGTGACATCGGAACTAGGGTTTCACATTGCTGGGATTGGCAACCAGATTATCGCTGTTTGGGGAAAGCTCAAGTGACTATTGTTGTGTAGACAGCAGCTGAAAGGAGACCTCTGACCCATGCTGCTTTCAGGAACCACACTTGATCATTTATTTTTGGGATTCCATGAAGAGTCTGTGTTCCTAACTATAAAAGGCCCTTATATATCAGAAATCAATAAACACACGAACACACTCTTCCCATATGCCACTAGCTTGGGAGCTTGAGAAATCTTTTCCAAGGTCCCCTGGCCTGTATGAGAATCACTAGGGGAAAAC
The DNA here is from genome assembly GCF_000313985.2 of Echinops telfairi. Lineage (NCBI taxonomy): Eukaryota > Metazoa > Chordata > Mammalia > Afrosoricida > Tenrecidae > Echinops > Echinops telfairi. The sequence goes on from NW_022111377.1 coordinate 6,883,927, forward strand.
ATTTATGGGAGTCTGCAGCCTGCTGATGGTCATGAGAAGATAATAGTTTAATGACCAACGAATAGGGGCAGACCTGATTTGATGTAAACAGTTATTTAACAGCTGCAATGTCAATATGCAGATTTGGGGGATGGGCATGAAAGGTCATTCTGTGTGTTGGTGATTCAAAAAGAACTCCAGTGCAAGTGAAATAAAATGCAATTTTGCAAACAAGTAGCCAAATATATTAGTCTGGGTACTTTAGAGAAACAAATCCACAGAAACCCATGTATAAAAGAGAGTTTTATATAAAGGTTAAGTGTACATCAAGAAAACATCCTAACCCAGTGCTGCCCAAGCCCACAAGTCCAACATTAACCCATATGTCTGCCACCAATCCGCAAAGCCCTCCTCTATTTCACAAAACACACACAATGATGCTGACTGCAGGAGGAAAGCCCAATCAGTGAATGTGTTAGCATCTCAGCACCAGCAGGGCTCTCCACATGGCTGCTCCAGCACCCAGGGCTGCATCAGGGTAGGTTCATACTGCTTCTCCTTAGGGATGTCTTGTAGGAGGTGATCCTTGCCAGCTGAATCAGGGAACTGGCTAAGGCAGCTGCACCCTGGTCCG
>NW_022111377.1:6885207-6891207 GCF_000313985.2 Echinops telfairi
TCTGGAAGAAAATTCAATAAAGTATTTTTATTCTAGAGCCTTTGAATGCTTATGCTAAAAAATATTCACCCATTCTATCAAATGAAAATTGACTTGGCAATAAGGTGTTTCAACTCTGCCTAATTTATTTCTTTTTAGTTCCTTGCCTGGCACTGAGAGTGGCCAGTTAGTGCGAAGGCTAAAAATGAGTATTTGGTTGTAAGTTTTATTGTCATCTTGTAGGCTGGATGCTTTGAAGATTTGAATTTTTCTGCTGGTTCTTAATCGTCAGGTTCAGTTAATGATTTAAAGCCCCTGAGCTATTCTGGCAGACTAAAAGGAGCAAAGCATGCCCAGGGATTCCGTAATTCCCACCTCTTTGTGGGGGTGAAACCATTGGTAAGGGAGAGTGCAGAAACCTTGAACTGACAGCCGGCAAATTAAAGAGGGAAATCTCCACGAAGCTTCTTTTTAGATTGAACCTGAGTACCCAGGAACCCAGGCAGGGTTGAAATATTTGTTTGTAATTGTCTAGGGGCATGGAGATGTGCTGGTTCCAGCAAGAAGGGCAATATACTTCGCAGACATTATCTCATTCTGTCATGGACCGTGTTGGATATTATTTCTATTTGTCAAGGGACTGAGCAAGGTACATGAAGGCCAAGTGGCCTAATCTAGGACACGGGCGTCTGGTCTCCAGTAATAAAACTATGTCAAGGATTGGGAGGGTGCTCCCAGCAATTCAGGTAAAGGGATGATTCTATAGTACGTGGAGCAAAATTCATTTTTGGGGGTGTCTTTCTGTTTGTTCTTTCTCTTAGGTGGTGGTGTTTATGGATGTAAGCTATTCGTTCATGGGGGAGTCTGTGAATGTAGTTTATATAAATGTAGTTTCTTTGCATTTAAGAGAATGTGAGGACCCCCTGGGCATGATTATATTATGCACTTGTGAAACAAACAAGCACACTCGGCACGCCTTTTATTATTTTAAATCCCTACTTCATATACTAGACTAGAGTCTAGTCTGTCAATCGAGCCGCTGGGGACTGCCATGTATTGAGTATCTTCTATGAAAATGTTAAGATGTTTATCTACTTAGACTAACAAAATATATTATCAATATTATTATAGGCATGTAAGAAGGCAGAGTAGTAGACAATGGGAAATCCAATAATCTTTTATGCCTTTTCACGTGTTGATCCTTTTGCCCTGAAGAGCTTCCCTCTTCTGAAGATATTAAAACCATTGTGTCTTTCAAGGCCCATTCCTGAAGCAATTCCTCCAACGAAAGCGTTTCAAGTGACCTCATCCTCTCTGGAATTCCCAAAGGGTTTTTTAGCTCTCATCTTATATTGTGCTGTGTAATATAATGGTTTGTTTGTCTTCCCTTTCTAATTGTAAGTTTCTAAGTGGCAGTTGCTATATATTAATTTCTTTTCTCTCCTGACAGAATGAATCATGAGTAGTATAGGTCCTTATCTTAGTTAGCTGGTGCTGATATAACAGAATTACCACAGGGGAGTATCTTTAGCAAATGAAATTGTCCTTTCTCACGGTTCAGGAAGCTCGACGTTTGAGTCCAGGGTGTTGGCTGTGCAGGCTTCCTCACGTCAGCTCTGGAGGAAGGTCTGGGTCTCTTCTGAGCTTCAGCTCTTGAATGATCTTTGTGTGTTTTCGCATCTCCCCCTTTTCTCTGCTCAATTATTTAATCGTTTCAGAACTCAAAATACACCTTGTGCGAATCCTGTCTCATTACCCTCACAGAAAACTCATTCCTAAATGGGCTAAAAACCATAGAACTGGAGGTTAGGATTCAAAACACATTATTGTGAGGGTACACAATTCAATTCATAGCACCAAACCCTTGAGCATCCCCAATTCCCACCGTTGCCACATCCAAAACACATTCACTCTGTCACACCATGGAAGTCATAGATCAACGCCATATCCGAAATCTCATCTTCGGAATCATCTCAATCATATATGAGCGAGGCTTTCTTTGTACTCCAGCCTGGGGACAAAATTCTTCTTCGTTTGTGAATGTGTGAAATCTAGAATACAAGTTATCTACTTCTAAAATACCATGGTAGAACAGGTGAGATATAAGCATGTCCTTTACAAATGGGAGAATTTGGAGGGAAAGAAGGGTTAAGAAGCACCACGTGTGGTAGTTACATAATCTGGTGTCAATTTGGGACTTGAGAGGATTATGAGTGAAGGGGTGGAGTCTAGTCTGTCAATCGGGTCATAGTCAATGGGGCCTCTGTGTGGGCATGGCCTTCTCCTGAGGATTCTGGGAACTCCTGTCTTCCTCCTTGGAGGTGGGAGACATTCTCTTTTGGCTCACTCTCTTGGAGACGCTCTACTGACAAGACACATGGCACTACGCTGATAGACTCCGTGCCCTGGGAGCTGGAGAAGCCACACGGACCTACCCTGGTGCAACCAGACCTCTGGAGCCAGAGAAGCCACGTAGAGACCCCTGCCAGCACCGAGATGCTTTCAATGCCCCTGGATCCACAAGACTTCCAACCCAATGGCCTGTGATCCTCCTGCATTCAGCATCATTGCATGTATTTATGAGTCTGAAGAGGACTTTATAGATTGGTATCGGTCTTATGGGCTAATATTGGACTTATGGACTTGATCTGGACTGGACTGGGACATTTTCTCAATGTTCTATTGCTCTTGTATATACATATGCGTGTTTATGAATTTGTTTTTCTAGTCTACCCAGACTAACACACCAAGTAAGCCCCAAACCCAGCAGAATACATTTTATTGGCTCTCAAAGGCTTGAAAATCATTCTCTGTTCTTGTAGACCATCTGGGCCATGACTCCGTCCTCCAGATTCTGTGTGTTGGCCACATGCTCTGGATTCTGGAAGAAGATCCCTGGTCTGGGATTTAGCTTCGTCTTCTAGGCTCGCAGGGATGGCAGTGTTACTGCCTGGGCTTTCTGAGGTGCCATTCTCCTAGCCCAGCTAAGTGGCAGTATCACTCCTTTGGTCCTGGCAAAGCCTTATTCTTTTTCCCCCTCGAGCATGGCCCATCACTCGCAACTTAACTAAAAAGATCTAGCTTAGACCCAGCACATTTCAACCAATGTTAACCACTTTGAACTAGACCCTAGCCCATAATTCAGTAATCCAAATTAATTTACTATCTTCAATCAAAACATTTACATATTTTCTTAAGTATAGGAGGTAGAAATTTTAATGAGTTGAGCAGGAGAGATAGTCCAAAGGGGAAAATGAACGACTAAACTCAAAATACAACAGAGCAAGAGTTTAAGCCTCCTACCTTTGGAATAATGAATTAACTGGAACATAGATGACACAGTGAACTTTAGCCAAATTTCCCTAGACGAGCTACCTGGGAGCAGTTACAAAGAACCAACTCATCTGTGTCACAAAATAGTGCGAAGACTGTCACAGGTAGAGGTGACAAGCAGGTGGAGCCTAGTGTTAGCTGGCTGTCCAGTAATAGAGGGTAGTTGAGTCTACATTTTACCTAAAGACCTGCACATTCTAATGGAAGCTTTAGACATAGTTAAAAGAGGGACAACTCTTTATAACACAAGGAACCTTAAAGGGTAAGCCCTAAGGAACTGATAGCGGGAAAGCAGCCACAATCCTTTCAGCTTGAGGGTCCCACTTCTCTGTCCCGTCTTATCAGCAGCCCTGAACTCTGCAATTGAGTTGACAAAGACTTGACACGTTGAAAGCGAGGCTGATGTGGCTCCACACTTTGGGATTCAGGAAACTGGCCCCACTCTTTGAAACCAAGAAGGCACTTTCCAAGGGTTCTGCTGATTTCTGAGCGACTTCTGGGTTGGCTCTTTTTTTTTCTTTTTCTTGGAAGACAACAGATGCCGTTCCCATGGCCTATCTGCCTGTAGAATTCAAAAAGGCAGGCGGCATTTTCCCTTTTTATCTTTCTCTATCCACTTCAGTCGAAAGAAATGGGTTTTACACTGCACCCTGGCTGGCTCATCTCCTCCCCGCAACCCTTTTTTAAGGGGATGTCCAGTTGCCTACAGATGGGCAGTATAGCAGTGATGAAACATACAACTTTCCTCTAGTTCCTAAATGCTTCTTCCCCCACCTACTATCATGATCCCAATCCTGCCGTACAAATCCGGCTAGACCAGAGGATGTACACTGGTACAGATAGGAACTGGAAACACGGGGAGTCCAGGGCGGATGATCCCTTCAGGACCAGTGGTGTGAGTGGCGATACCGGGAGGGTAGAGGGAGAGTAGGTTGGAAAGAGGGAACTGATTACAAGGATCTATATGTGACCTCGCTGGGGGACGGACAACAGAAGAGTGGGTGAAGGGAGATGTCGGACAGGGTAAGATATGACAAAATAATAATGTATTAATTATCAAGGGTTTATGAGGAAGGGGGGAGCGGGGAGGGAGGAGAAAAAATGAGGAGCTGATACCAAGGGCTCAAGTAGAAAGCACATGTTTTGAGAACGATGAAGGCAACATTGTGCTTGACACGATGGATGGATTGTGATAAGAGTTGTATGATCCCCTAATAAAATGATTAAAAAAAAGAAAAGAAGGGCAACAGACTTCATTCTCTGCTCCTCTGATTGTTAATTAAAAAGAAAAGAAATGAGTTTTCTGCTGAGGTCGTTGGCTAACTCCATCTGTCATAGCTTCGTCTGTTTAATTAAAGATCGATTTCTCATGACGGTGAACATTTTAAGGCACATGTCTTTAGTTTGTAAAACAGAATTTTTCAAATCTTTCAGTTTGTCTTCATGTTGCAGGTTTTTTTTAAATCCATCACTTTCCCCCAATGCATCTCAACAGGAGAAACAGCATAAAGAAAACTACGCAGCTCCTTTAAGATTTTGCTTAGAAATTTCCCCAGCCAGACATCCAGGTTCAACACTTACAATTTCTTCTTTCCACCAAACATTTGCCCATAATTCAGAAAGTCCTGTGCCACTGCATAAAATGCAATGCTCTTCTTCTATTGTCCAATCACACGTTCATAATTTTCTTTTTAAGTCCTTATCGGAAGCACAATAAACACCCATATTTCTAGAAATTGTCTGCTACTGGGACCATATGCAATCTCTAAGACTGTTCTCGAAGGTTCTCTGCACTTTTTTCTAAGCCCTCACCAGCATGGCTTTTCACATTCATTATTCTACCAGCAGTTTCTTCAAGGAAACCCAGGCTTTTATTATTGGGCACTTTAAACTTTTCCAGCCTCTATTCATTACCCAACTCCAAAACCTCCTTTTATATTTCAGCGAGCTCTGAGCGCAACACTCCCTCTTCCTGCACCCAATAGGCGTAGTTCTCTAGTACTGCCAAGACAGAAATACCACAGATCGGTGGCTTTAGCAAATCGCAGCTAAGTTGCTCCGATTCGAAGGCTCTACATCCAAATTTAGGGTGTCTGCTGTAAGGAAGATTTTTCTCTCTTTCTCTCTCTCTCTCTGCTTTGAAGGAAGATCCTTGTGACTTTGGAACTTATGCTCCTGGACCATCTTTATGTCATGTGGCATTTCTGCCCCCCACCCCCCACATGCCTCCCCCACCTCTGCTCACTTATTTTAATCTCTTTATATCTCAAAAGAGATTGATTTAAGATATACACCCCGCGCCTCCGCTCGCTTATTTTAATCTCTTTAATATCTCAAAAGAGGTTGATTTAAGGTATACCGGTATCATTAATACTTCAAACACAGCCCAGTCCCAAATGGGATCAGAACCACAAGTATAGAGGTCAAAAATTACAGTGCACATTTTGGGGACACAATGCAATCTGTGACAGTACATGCTTCTTCATATTTTAATGAATTAAATGAAGTATCAGAGTTGGAAGGAACTATAGTTATCATCCTAGCCCAGCGTCTTGCTCAATGTGGAAGTGATGTTTATGGCCTCTCTGAGGAGACAGCTGTGTCTCTCTTCCACATGACATTGTGACCACTGGGAGAAGGTTTCCCAGGTGGTCCACACAGTTCCCAGACTCCCCTGTATCAATATAC
>NW_022111377.1:6891361-6905641 GCF_000313985.2 Echinops telfairi
CAATAGGCGTAGTTCTCTAGTACTGCCAAGACAGAAATACCACAGATCGGTGGCTTTAGCAAATCGCAGCTAAGTTGCTCCGATTCGAAGGCTCTACATCCAAATTTAGGGTGTCTGCTGTAAGGAAGATTTTTCTCTCTTTCTCTCTCTCTCTCTGCTTTGAAGGAAGATCCTTGTGACTTTGGAACTTATGCTCCTGGACCATCTTTATGTCATGTGGCATTTCTGCCCCCCACCCCCCACATGCCTCCCCCACCTCTGCTCACTTATTTTAATCTCTTTATATCTCAAAAGAGATTGATTTAAGATATACACCCCGCGCCTCCGCTCGCTTATTTTAATCTCTTTAATATCTCAAAAGAGGTTGATTTAAGGTATACCGGTATCATTAATACTTCAAACACAGCCCAGTCCCAAATGGGATCAGAACCACAAGTATAGAGGTCAAAAATTACAGTGCACATTTTGGGGACACAATGCAATCTGTGACAGTACATGCTTCTTCATATTTTAATGAATTAAATGAAGTATCAGAGTTGGAAGGAACTATAGTTATCATCCTAGCCCAGCGTCTTGCTCAATGTGGAAGTGATGTTTATGGCCTCTCTGAGGAGACAGCTGTGTCTCTCTTCCACATGACATTGTGACCACTGGGAGAAGGTTTCCCAGGTGGTCCACACAGTTCCCAGACTCCCCTGTATCAATATACCGTCAAGTGACTCGGTCTTGATATAACTCATGGTGCACAATACTACAGTAGTACTGCAAAATCCCCACAAAAAATCGTGTTTTTAAAGAAGTGCATTTTCTCCAATTCTTACCGCCTTTCACTGGCTGGAGGCAGAGGACTCCAAGACTTAGAGGACCAGGACACAGGTGGAAGAGCTGGAGCCCCCAAAGCAGCACACGGAAGAAAAGACGAGCTGACCAGGACCATCAACCTCAGACTCCTATGTAAGGTGACCAGACGTCCTGCTTTTGGCGGGACAGTCCCGGTTTTTGGAAAGAATGCACGACAAGCTAGGGAACAGTCTATTTGGTCCATATAGACCAAATTTTTAATCAAGAACCCCCCTCCTGCCCCCCGGTCAATGGTGTACCACTTTAAATCTGGTCACCTTACTCATATGTGAACAAGAAACTTCCATTGTGCTAGGCCAGCGACCTTTGAGGAGTTAATTTTTTCCCATCAGTTGCACTCTCTTCACTCCACGACATTGAATACTTGAGCCGATTGAGTTTACTGTTTCACTTCTAAATGTTATCAAGCCCTTCCTCACAGGAGTTGAAAGCTGCCTTCCTGTAACCTCAATCCTTGGACGATTGTTTTGCCTTTTAAACCCCCACACATCTCTTTTCTGATCATCAAGCTATCAAGATACCTTCACCAATATTTGACAACATACTCGTATCTCATATCAGTCCAGGAGTGATCTTTCTTATTTCCTCATTTGTTGCTGCAGTACACAGAAGCAAGTCATTGTATTTTGAGGGTCAGAGCATTCCACGAGTAAGCAGACGCCCTCCTATACAGTTGCTCTGTGACTTTCCCAGAGTCTCAGAAGCCATTCCAAACCTAAGTCGGCAAGAATCAACCTAACCTTCAAGACATCAAGAATCAACCTAACCTTTAACAGCAGCCAGAGGCTGCAAGATCCAAGCCTTCTTTTCCAAAAAAGAAATTACAAATATCTAATTGGTGGCATCCTGGCGTGGGGGTGGGGGACAGAGACGTCTCATCTTGACACATTTAGTGGATAGCTAAGAGAGTGGGATAGAGAAGTCCATCCATACACTAATACAATAAGCCATCACTTATCCATACAACAAATTATGCACCAAGTGATTAGCTCTTCTTTGGGAGATAAAGGTGAAATTGCAGCATACTCCACTGGGGGAGAGAAAATGGGCATAGGGAAAATGTGACTTTTATTTCTTGTGCCATCTATTATTTTTCCATGGCTGTAGATTGGGGTTTATTCCATTTCTTGGTTGTTTTCTTTTCTTCTTCTTTTAAAAAATCATTTTATTGGAGGCTCGTACAGCTCCTATCACAATCCATCGTGTCAAGCACACTTGTACATATGTTGTCATCATCAAGAAAATGATTCAAAACATTTTTTTTCTACGTGAGCCCTTGGTATCAGCTCCTCTTTCCCCCCACCCCCACCCTGCCGACTGTACCCCTCGCCCCTGTGGGTTTTCCGAGTACTTGCTGTCCCTCTAGGTTCATCAATCCAGGGTTTCATACACTGAAAAACAGGAAAAAAAACCATATAACTTCAAGAGGGTGACCTGCAATGACAATGCACCTCTAAGATAAACCCTAATAGGAACAAGAATAACAAAACAAAACGGAATGTCCGTCACAGGACTGCCGGAATAACAAATACAGCCTATAGGGTGTAGCAAGACCTTGTTTGTCGAGTAACCAATAGTATACCCCTCTTGGTACAGTTGTCTTCTGCTTCCTCAGACACCATGTATTTTCTGACTTAAGTCCCTAGGTTACAAGTGTGTCTGAGGTAGAGTCCGGTTTACCCAGTGGAGTTCCTGCATGGGAACTCATTCTATGAAGCCAGCATAATAACCCTTATGCCAAACCGGGCAAAGCCCCGACAAGGATAGAGAATTACAGATCAATATCTCATGAACATAAATGCAAAAATCCTCAACAAAAGCTTGGCCAACAGAATCCAAAAAGATATCAAAAAAATAATACATCATGACTAAGTGGGATTCATACCAGGGATGAGGGATGGTTTAATATTCAAAAGCAATTCACATAATCCACTACATTAATAAGAAAAAGGATAAGAACCATATGATCATATCAATTGATGCATAAAAAGCATTTGATAACATCCAACACCCATTCCTAATAAAGACTCTCAAGAAGAGGAGATTAGAAGGGAAAATCCTCAATACAATAATAGTCATATAAAAAGAACCAATAGCCAATGTTCTCAATGGAGGAACGGGTTCAGTAGTTTGCTGTTCCTTTCTATGATCTGGAAGAGTTTGTGTCGAATTGGTGTCATCTCTTCTCTGAATGCTAGAATTCTCCTGTGAAGCCAACTGGACCAGGGCTTTTTATAGTTGGGAATTTCTAGATGGTCTTATCTATTTCTTCTCTTGCTATGGGTCTGTTCAAGTTCTTCACATCCATATGCGTTAATTTGGGAAGAGAGTGATTTTCCAGGTATTTGTCTACGTCCTCCAAATTATTGAAATTGTTACAATACAGTCTTTCATAGTACTGAGTTATTCTTTTTATTTCTTTAGGGTCTGCTGTGACTTCCCCTCTTTTATCCCTAGTTCTAGATATTGATGTCTGTTCCTTTTTTCCTGTGGTAAGTTTGCTAGTGGTTTGTCGATTTTGCTGATTCTTTCAAAATATGAACTTTTTGCTTTGTTGACTTTTTCCATTGTTCTTTTGTTTTCCAGTTAATTTATTTCCACGTTAATTTTTCAATCACTTTGTTGGGGGCTCTGACACCTCTTATAACATTCTGCACATCAATTATATCAAGCATATTTGTACATATGTTGCCATCATTTTTTAAACATTTACTTTATATTTGAGCCCTTGATATCAGCTCTTTTTGTCCCTGCCCCCGATGACCTCTTGATAAATTATAAATTATTATTTTCATATCTTACACTGGTCTCTGTCTCCCTTCACCCACGTTTCTGTTGTTCATCCCTCTGTGTGTGAGTTATGCGTTGATAATTGTGATTGGTTTTCCCTTCTTCCCCTCCTTCCCCCACCTTCCCCCTACACTTCTTGTATTGCGACTCCCATTTCTGTTCCTGGGGCGTTTATCTGACCTGGATTCTTATCTGTACCAGTGTATATGCTCCGTCTAGCCAGAGCTGAAAGGCAGGACTGGGGCCATGATAGTGAGGGGTGAGAAAGCCTCAAACAATCAGAGGAATATTGTGTTTCAGCGGTGCTGTACTGTGCCCTGGTTGACTCTTCCCTTTATTGTGACCCTTCTGCGAGGGGATGTCCTATTGTCTACAGATGGGTTTGGGGCCTACCCCCTTGTTCTCAACAAGTTCTTTTGATGCTGTTTTGGGTCTTCTGGTGCCTGTTACCTGATACCTCATGATCTCATAGGAAGGTGTGCTTTTTCCATGTGGGTTTGTTGCCTCTCTGATAGATGACCACTTGTTTAACTTCAAGCCTTTAAGATCCCAGATGCGATACCTTTTGATAAGCCAGGCACCATCAGTTTTCTTCACCACATTTCCTTATGCTCCTAGTTAGTCTTCAGTGATCGTGTAGGGAGGGTGAGCACTACAGAATTCCAGGTTGTTGCAACAAAGTGTTCTTGCATGGAGGGAGGGGTTGAGCAGAGTCCCAAAGCCTGTCCACTCCTCAATGTATTGTCATATAAATATATGTGCATAAGCCAATACCTCTATTTTTATGAATTAATATACTTAGATGTGTACACAGCTATGTTTATACCTCTATCCATAGCTTTGCTTCCTAGCTCTTTCTCTGTTTCCTTTTACCTTCCTCCTGCCCCACCATCACGCTTCCACTCTAATTTTTATGATTCCTTTTCTTTTGCTGTTGGATGGATCATATGGTTGATTCTGTTCTGATTGCTGGACGTTCTGTGTTGAGTGCTGACCATGATTCTCTCCTATTTTTTTAGGTGTGCATTTACTGCAAGAAAGTGACCGCTGATGACTGCCTGTACTGCATCCCGTAAGTTTTGGCTTGTTGTGTTGTCATTCTCATTGGTTCCTAGGACCTTCCTAATTGCCTCCCTAATTTGAGTTATTTCCCTTTTTTTTTTTTTTTGAGAAGTGTGTTGTTGACACTCTAAGTGTTTTCCTTTTTGCCGTCGTTGTTCTTTTTATTGTTGATTTCCAGCTTTATGGTGCTGTGGTCAGAGAAGGTGGCTTGAATAATCTCTGTATTTGAATTTCCCTAAGCTTGCCTTATGTCCTAGTATGTGGTTTGTTTTAGAATATGAGCTGTGTGCATTGGAGAAGAATGTGTATTTTTTCATTTGGTTGGAGTACACTGAAAATATGCAGGACGTTGAATTGTTTGATTGCGTTTTTCAGCAATTCCGTTTCTTTATTGGATTTATTACATGTTTATCCATCTGTCTTTAAGACCAGTGTATTGAAATCACCTACTATAATTGTTGATCTGGTAATTTCTCTTTTCATCTATTTCATGATTTGGTTTATAAAATTTGAGGTATTTTGTTGGGCATATATATATTTATTATGTTTATGTTTATGGTTCTTGGTCTATTGATCCATTGAGCATTTTGTAATGCTCATTCTTATTTCTTGTTACATCATGTACCTGGAGGTCTATTTTGTCAGAGATTAGTATTGCCACCCCTGGGTTTTTTTATGGTCATTAGCTTGGCAAAATTTTCACTAGCCTGAGTCTATTTTTGACTCTGGGTCTATTTTTGTCTGTGAGTTTGAGATATATCTTGAAGGAAGAAGATTGATGGATTTTGTTGTCTAAACTTATCTGCTACTCTTTGTCTTTTGATTACTGTGTTTAGACCATCAACATTCAGTGTAATTAAATCTAAATGTAATTTAGATTTCCTTGAAATTGGAGAACTTTTGTTTTGTTTGGGGGGGGGGTGCTTTCATCTAATTTGTGTTTCCTCTGCTCTCTGAATGGTTACCGTCTCCTGGGATGAATTCTAGATGGCACTGCAGTTAAGCTCTCAGCTGCTAGCCCAGAGACCAGCAGTTAGAAGCCACCAGCTGCTCTGTCAGAGAAAGATGCAGCAGTCTGCTTGTGTAAAGATTTTAGCCTCCGGAACCCTGTGAGGGCAGTTCTACCATGTCCAGCAGAATCACTGAGTTTGAACCAATTCATGGCAATGCTTTTGGGTTTTGGTTTGGTATAGAGAACTGTGGAAACAAGAAATAAAACTCATAGTATGTTATTATTCTAGACAGTTACCTTAGTAATTATGGTTAAGGCATATGAGCACCTGATGATCCAGCATGAACTCAAAGAAATGGATACTTCACCGAGAAGGTGTTACTAATTAAGTATGAGGGAAATTTAGGACGCCCAAAGAAAATAACAAAAATGATTGATTTTCGGTATCCTTTCTCAAGACAAAAGAGATATATTTGTCCAAGGACAAGAGCAACTTTAATCGTTGTCATCATTCATAATTTCTTGCAGTTTTACTGGACTGTCTGTGGAATTTATTGTTGATGGAAAGAAAGTCAAAAGTGGGGCCGAAAAAGATAAAATTCTATTTTGCTGTGTATTTTCATCTTTACTGTCTTCCATCGAGAGTCGCTAAGTAAGAAGGAAATCGGTATTTTCATGCACTGTGAGTGGGAGTGTAAACTTGTAAAGTGGTGCAAACAGGTTAGAGGTCTGAGAATTCTGTGTTCCAAGACATAACACATGCTAGCCGTAGACCTAGCACTTGCCCATATTGGAGTTTAGACACAGGAAGCAATTAGACAGAATGGATGATTAAGATATTTCACAAACTTGGAAAATACTTTAAATACATTTTAATGTAAATATATGATAAGTTCTGATTATGAGTCGGTTGCTCATTTGGTGCTAAGGATTTCGTGATGATGGAGCTCAATAGGCTTTGTTTGTCGCAGTGTGGTAGACTTATCGGCAGCAGTGTTGCTGCCTGTGAAAGGTCAGCTCACTTCCTGGGTTACTATGTGAACAGTTATTCTTCTCTTATCTAGTAGAGAAACAAATTACAGAGTAAACAGGGGCCAGTCCTTACCTCGATTGGAGAACTGGCTGCGTGGAAAGAACCTTGGGTAATTGAAGTATTGGGAAGATCCATGTGGGAAATCAGGTAGAGGAAGAGATGGAATTAAAAAGACAATGGAAGACTAAAGAAAATGTTCTTATTTCACATGTTTTGTCAAGCTAAATCTCTACCCTTGATGTTATGGCATCCTTATTCATTTATAAAGACCCTTGCTTTGGGCATGTAGCTTGGCAATTTTAAAAACTTTTTAGAAAACAGCTTTCTAAAATAGCTTACATACTTTCTTGTGAAGCAGAGAGTTTTATGGACTACCTTTTCATATGTGAACTGTGAGGTCTGGAAGAATATACTATGGAATAAAATATTTCTTGTTGGAGATATTACTACGTGCATAAAACCAGTTACCATCAAGTGGCTTCTAACTCAGGTGAGCCGGTGTGTCACAGTAGATCTGTGCTTTGTAGGGTTTCAATGACTGGTTTGGGGCAAGCAGACCGCCAGCCACATCTTTCTAGGTACCTCTGGGTGGACTCCGTCTTCTACACTTTCATTTAGCCACTGAGCTTGAGCTCATTAACTATCTGCGCCACCTGAGACTCCTCCTTACTTTCTCCAGTATATTACAAGGCTGAGGAGAATGAGAGAGTCCCTTCTTCAAGGTGCCAGACACACCTGTGCACATCTTATTTCCATTATGATCCTGCTGGTTCCTATAAATTAAAGCATGCAATTTGAGTGCAAAACAATGAGAAGTTTACAACTGATTTCCCTTCTCAAAACCCAAAACATATGTCTGGCAAACATACTTATAACATGAGTGTGTTGTGTATATTTCTTAATTCAGGAATGCAGTAGTATTTAATTACTTCACTCTGTAGATCTAGGAATCCTGCAGAAAAGCTTTGGTGACATTTCACTGCCTTGCTCTCTGGTTGAAACCTTCTACAATGACAACCAAACAAAAATCAGCAACCACAGACAAACAAACTCACTGCTGAGGGGTCGGTTCCCATGCATAATGCTTTCATAGGGCAGAGTGGAACTGGTGCACAGGGCTTCTGAAGCTAACTGCATAAGTCTTTACGGGAGCAGAGGGCTTCATTACTTTTCCTCCACAAGGCACCTGGTGCGTTTGAATGGCTAACTTTGTAGTTAGCAACCCAGCAATGAACCCAAAGGGCCACCAGGAATCCTTACTTTTCTTCTGTAGGGACACCGGAATCATCTTTTTTTAACTGCACCCTTGTCATATTACTTGGAGACCTATCTGTAAGCCAACCCTTATTTCATATGGAATGGCTTTGGATAAGTCAAGGAGAATGAGGGTCTTTAAAAAGACAGCACAGTGGATTGCATGAGCCTGTAAAAGGTCAAAGGTCTAAGGCTTCCAATGATAGGGGTTTCAGGGACCACGAACTTTAAACTCCTCCATTCCACAAAGGAGGACATAGGCCCCTGGAAATAGATTTCATGCTAGTGGGCTTGGTTTTGGTTCAGAGGAACACATAATAATAGAACCAGAAGCAAAGCTTGGATTATTTGATTCCCCTTTCAGCGGTGTTTCCTTGGGAAAGTGCTAATTGAATCCATAAAGGGGCTCGGTTCAGAATTGTTGAAATAAGCTAGGTTTCCATATGATTAGCTAGTCAGCCAACTAGTACATTTGAATCAAGCCTCTGTCACCTGTACTAGATCCTGGGTATCGAGCAATGAATAAAAATTATATGGATGTTTCGCAGTCCATGGGGGGATATGAACATTAAGCAAATATTTACCATTGTGGTGAGTGCTAAGGTGAAAAAGTACTTAGTTATCAGAGCCCAAGCAGGGAACTGAGCCTAAATATTCCAGAACTCTTTGTTTTTGGATGCAAGTCTCCATATTAAAAATCAAGAAAGCACAGTTCGCTTTCCAGAGGCATGCAGCCCTTTGCCAAGTTGGGAGATTTTGTGTCCAGTAGGTCCTTTGGGAAGGAGTCGTAGTGGTGCAATGGTTAAGTACTTGAGTGCTAACTGAAAGATGGGAAGTTTGACCACACCCACCTGCCCTGGGGCTGTGAACCACCCAAACCGCTAGTTGCCCCTCGGGAGAAAGATGAGGCATCTACTCCTGTGAAGGGGAATGTTCTTGGAAACTCAGACAGGCAGGTCTACACCATCCTAGAGGATAGCTCTGAGTCAGAATTGACTCGATGAAAATGAATTTTGTTTTTATTTTGAAGGCCCTGGATATGTACTCTATAACACTCTGTATGGAGCTCCTAGGACTCATCATACTGGCAGCCACCCAGGGCAGAGGGTTACACTTGGCTTTTAGGGGAGTTTGGAGAGCCGCTTTGGAAATGGAAAATAGAAACTCTCCAAGAATGTGTGACGGTGAGAATTTGCATCTTTAATATAAAGGAACCCACACTATAAAGAAACAAAAACCTCACCTTCCCTCATACCTTTTCCAAAGTCTAGTCAAGGTGTCTGCCTACTTGCTTGTGTTTCCTGCTCTATTAATCTTGTCTAGTGACATTTACTCCTGATGGGCGCTATTTATGGAATCCTTACCTTGTGCCATCTCTCTGCTTTTCATATTAGAATTATCCCCAGGAAACATGGGAGCAGAGATATTAGCAGCATTTTTATTTTTCAACACTGCATTGTGGAGCACTGTGGAAGTGGTAAGATCTGTCCGTGAGAAAGGCCTGGCCCCCTGCTGGACAATTCTTATTCCACCAAGATGAGAGACTGAAACCCTGCATCATTTGGACAACTGCTTTCATGGGGCTGAGCGCAGTTGTTGTTTAGTTAGACACTATATAAGTGGACAGGATTTGGTGATAATAGGGGGGACCCTTCTGGTTTTCATGGTTTGTGGTGATTTCTATTGAGATAAATTTCACGTGACCTGTAATTCACCTTTTCCAAGTTTAGCGTGCAATGGTTTTTTAGTATAATCTCATGTCGTGTAACTGCCACCACGAATTCCAGAACATTTCCATGATCTTAAAAGAGAAACCTCGTAACCATTAGGAGTCGCTTTCCATTCCTCCCTCTCCTTTGTCCTAGAAACCACTAATCAACATGTGTCTAGAATCGGCCTGCTCTGAAATTTTCTCATGAATGGAATCGTGCAATACGCTGCCTTTTGTGCTTGGCTTCTTTCAGTCCACACGTTTTGAAGCCCTCCATGTTGTAGCCTGTATCCTAACCCAGTTTCTTTCTCCTGTACGCTTTTTGTGGTGAGTGGGGCGAAGGTTTACAGAGCAGATCACCAGTTTGACACTCAGTGCGTTTCACCTAAGTGATGGCAATGCCCTCAATCACGTGCGTGTCCCATTTCCTCCCGGTGTGTCCTGTTTTCAGTTCCCTCTTTCCTAACCTTCTGAACTTTGCTTCAAAGGTGGCTTCTTCTAAAAAAGTAATACATCATTAGTGTTATTGTTCACCTACACACCTGATGTAGCTGAAAATTGAGCCATCAGGGGGGGGTTCGTTTCCAGACTTGAAGGGCCATGGTCTAGGATGTTCCACCAGTATCTTACCGGTAAGCCTGCTCTCTTTTATGATTTGGGGGATTTCTTTCTTTTTATGGTTGAATAATAACCCACATTGTGCTTATGCATTTATCTGTTGATGAGCTTTTGGGTTATGTGCATTTTGTAATCTATCATGAGTGATCCTGCTAAGAACATCCTTGCACACATTTTTTGCACACATTTTTATGGGAGCATATACATTTAATTCTTTTGAGTAAACATCTACCTGATGGAATTTGTGGGTCATATGGTCACTCTATGTTTTGCTTTCTGAGGAGCTACTGAGTTTGTTTCTATAATAACTCATGTTCCTTTTCACCGTCCCACCAGAAATAGATGAGGTTCTAATTTCTTCTCGTCTGTGCCAACGCTCGTTGTTTTCTCTCTTTTAAAAATAGCTATCCGTGTGAGGATGAGGTAGCATCTCTCTGTGGTTTTGATTTTCATTCTCCTTATGACTAATAATGGTGCACATCTTTTCATGGACTTATTGTAATCTGTCTGTCTTCTTTGCAGGAATGGCAATTCAAATCATTTGCCCATTGTTTCATTGGATTTTTATCTTTCTATTGTTCAATTTTAAGAGTTCTTTGTATATTTTGGACACCAGACCCTTAACATACATGTGATTTTCACTGAAAATCTTTTCACTTTCTCCCTGTCCTTGAATCATTTTGTTTTGAGCTCCTCAAACATAACAGATCAACATGCTTCGTGGTCACAGGTTTGGAGTAATCTTGTGGTACAAATGTTTGTAAAGGGAGCTGAACAAAAGTGCAAGTATTTGGACTTTAGAACACCAAAGAAGCCTTTTAAGAAAGGAAGAAAATCAATATCTGAAAGATAAGAAGAATCATTTTGAAAAAGAATTTCAGATATTTCAAACTGGAGCAATTGAGTTGTTTATTGAAGCACATTTACCATGAAGAATATAAAAGCACATTTAATGGAGGCTACTGGGGACCACAACAGGAAAGAGGACACATGGGAATTGAGGTAACTTGTGTACCATCTAAGACAGGCATCATTAAGACCAATTGACAATGATGGCTGCCATTGACTGAATAGTCCAGTTACACACATTATTAATACTAATCTTGAAACAAAAATAAAACCTGTGATTCTTGTGTATTAGATATAAGAACTGAAGCTCAACAAAGTCTAAATTCGATTCAAGGTCACACAGTTTAAAAGTGACTGAGGCAGAATTTAAACTCAAGCCCCGCTACCTCCAAAACCAGCCTCCTTTCTATGATGCCACTTGCCCTTCTAAGACTCAATAATGAGCCACAGGATCCTAGGGAAGGTGGCTAGTAAGCAAAGCTGGAGCAGTCAGGGAACTTGGTGAAAAGAAGGAAGAAGAGGAGAGTGCTCACTTTATCACAGATAGCATCATAAGAGTATCAGAGATGTTGTTCTTAGGTACCATCGAGTCAGCTCCTACTATAGCGACCCTGTGTACAATAGGTAGAAACACTGCACGGTCCTGTGCCATTCTCACAATTGTTCTTATGCCTGAGCTCTTTAATGCAGCCGCTAGGTTAACTAACCCATCTGCCAAGCGTCTTCCTCTTTTGTTCTGCCCTTCCACTTACCGAACATGATGTCCTTCTGCAATTACTGGTCTTTCCTGACAACATGTCCAAAGTATGTGTGGTAGTTACATAATCTGTTGTCAATTTGAGACTTAAGAGTGAAGGGGTGGCGTTTAGCTGGTCAATCAGGTCGCAGTTTGATGACCTCATTTGGAGGTGCTAAGGAGTGTGGGACACACACTCCCTCCCTACGAGACACGGCTGGCGAAGAGCCTGATAGAGCTACGCTGATGCAGCAGGAGCTCTGGAGCCAGAGGAGCCAGGTGGAGACCCCTGCCAGCACTGAGATGCTTCCACTGCCACTGGAGCCACAAGACTTTCCACCCACTGGCCTGTGATCTTCCTGCATTCTGCATCATTGCATGTGTTTGGTGAATCTGAAGAAGACTTTATAGATTGGTATCAGACATCTGGGCTAATATCAGACTTACAGACTTGATCTGGACTGGGCTGGGATGTTTTCTCCATATTCAATTGCTCTTGTATATAAAGCTCTTTCTTATATACATATGAGTCTCCCTGGATTTGTTTCTCTAGTCTACCCAGACTAACACAAAGTTAGTAAGACAACGTCTTGCCATTCTTGCCGCTAAAGAGGACTCTGGCTTTACTTTTTCTAGTACAGATTGGTTTGTCCTTTTAGCTGTCCATGGTACTGCGAACATTCTTCTCCAGCCCCACAATTCAAATACATTGATTCTTCTACGGGCTTCCTTATTCAGTGACCCACTTTCACATACATTTGATACCATGGAGAATGCCTGGCTTGGGTCAAGGGCACCTTAGGCCTCAAAGTGTCATCCTTGCTCTTCAATACTTTAAAGAGGTTTTGTGCAACAGATGTGTCTAATGCAACACATCTTTTGATCTCTAACTGCTGCTTTCATGAACATTATTGTGGATCCAAGTAAACTAGGTCGTTGACTTCAACGTTTTCTCCATTTATCATGATATAACCTCTTGGTACACTGGTGAGGATTTAGGCCTCCCTTACATTGAGTTGTTATCCATACTGAAGACTGCAATCCTTGATCTTCCTCATTAAGTGTTTTAATCCTCTTCACTTTCTGCAAGCAAGATTGTGTCATCTGCATATTGAAGGTTCTTAATAAGCCTTCCTCCAATCCTGATGCTGCCCTGTTCTTCATGATCCAGCTTTTCTGATGATTTGCTCTGCATATAAAGTGAACAAGTATGTGAGAGGATAAAACCCTGATGCACATATTGGTTTAAAATCAGGAAAGGTGTAAAGTAATAGAGATAGGATCACTGAAAGACTTCATATTCTTGTGGAATGAGAAATGAATCTATTTGTATCTTATAAACCATTACTTGAAGTTTAATGCACAAATAGAGGGAAAACTGTCACAAGCAAATATGCATGACACAATGGATGGATTGTGATAAGAGCTGAACGAGCCCCCAATAAAATGATGAAAAAAAACAGTCACAAGGCTCAGATATTGAATTACAGGGTCCACTTTGAAATAGGAGCAATCAATATGATAACTAGCAGAGATCAGAGTGGATGAGGCACATCATTGATAAATAATATTGTAGAAAGTAAATTTCTATTTTTTTAAAGACATTTTCCACTTCTCACCGTCTCATGGTAGGGCCGTTTGAAAAAACAGCTCTTAAATATTAGCTTCAAAGTGTTTGGGTCATGGTTTTGTTGTTCTTATGTGCTGTTGAGTTGGTGCCAACTCCTGGTGACTGTGTGTACAGCAGAAAGAAACACTGCTTTGCCCTGCCCCCACCTCACAATTGTTGTCATATGTGAGCCCTTTTTGTAGCTGCTGCATCAATTCATCTCATCCTTCTCTCTTCTAAGAAGCATGCTGTCTGTCATTCTTTCCATATAGATTTGTTTGTTTGTCTGACAGTCCATATTGCAATGGACTTTGGCAATATTCTTTGGCAAAACCATAATTCAAAAGCATCCTTTTTTCTTCAGTCTCCCTTATGGTTGACGAGCTTTCAACTGCCTGGGAGGCCATTGAAAGCACGATGGCTTGGGTCCGGCCCACCTTAGTCCTCAGAGTGTGGTATCTTTGCTCTTTAACGCTTTGAAGAGGTCTCTTTTTTTTGCAGCAGATTTGCCCAATGAAATACGTAATTTGACTTCTTGGCTGTTATT
The DNA here is from genome assembly GCF_000313985.2 of Echinops telfairi. Lineage (NCBI taxonomy): Eukaryota > Metazoa > Chordata > Mammalia > Afrosoricida > Tenrecidae > Echinops > Echinops telfairi. The sequence goes on from NW_022111377.1 coordinate 6,905,384, forward strand.
TCCATGAGCCTTGATTGGAGAGTCAAGCAAAATGAGATTCCTTCACAAGGCCAATTGTTTTTCCATTTATCATGAAACATCTGTTCATCCAATTGTAAAGATTTTTGCCTCCTTTATATTGAACTGCAATTCAGACTGTAGGTTGTAGTTTTGGATCTTTATTAGGAAGTTATCTAGGAGCCCTGGTGGCACAGTGGCTACACATTGGGCTGTGAGCCACCAGGTCAGCAGTTTGAAACCACCAGCCGCTCTGCAGGA